>NW_021137306.1:232151-599458 GCF_004193835.3 Ostrinia furnacalis | reverse complement strand
CCTTAATATCTCTAGATTCTGTCCATTGATTTGTCTAAATATTGTAATTATTTACAATAACAATTAGCGCAAACTGTAGTAGCAGTTATATTAGGAGTTTTTTAAAGCCGGTTTTAGTTTCATCTTCACTTTCCCATTTTCCTTCATTAGAGGAAAACATGTTTTGGGATGTTTGGAATGCCCGGTCTAAAATTGATACCAGCAAGTATATACCCTAACGTGGTTTTGGAATTATCTGTCTCAGTCACCTATGCTGGCATCTCGCTTACGTGAGAGGGATGGAAACTTTCCAAACTTTTGATAACGTTATTGGGAAATTTTATTAATTGTACGGGTCCCCAGTTCTTTAGAAGAGGCTCTTACTCTTTGTATATGCTGTAGAGAGGTCTGATTACCAGCAGGTTGATTTATTGGTGAGTCTTCGGACGTTTCGTGTGTTAAATCACGGTGATATGATATGGAATTAAATGTTACGACCAACGGTTTTGTAGGGAAGTGCTTACATAAGTGCTACGAACTTATTTATCATGCAGCTTTAAACGTTAAGGATCATAAAAAATAACTGCTGTCTGTCCCGTTCTAAAGGCAGAGCAAATAGTTTACAGATTTACTAAAATGAGTATTTACGATGAATAGTTAATAATTTCCTAAAATAACAGAATTTTTGTTTTCCTTCGGTTGCCTTTCTAGATTGCTTTTAACGATTAAACATTACTTCGAATTGTACGATTTCGTGTAAATGCTAGTTTGTTAAAAATACTACTAAGTAATTTGTGGTAAAACAATCGCTAATATTACCGGTATTATTGCTACGCTATTATCACCTTAAAATAATAGATTGTCGATCTATTTCAGGCTACATAACAAATCTAAAAACTAACTCTACCAGCCAAGAATCATTCCAATCTCCAATTACTTCGAACTATCAAAGATATTTGATAAATAATTACTCGGAACAATCAATTAAACTACCAGACGAATGTTTTTATGAAAGCTTGTTATGCCCGGGTATCGGGTAGATTCGAATCGACGACGCCTACGCCATTGTCATATTTTATGCTATGTTGACATACGACAAGAGTCCGGTCTAAATTACTATAGAGATATACGACAAGTATGTTCCAATTATACAGGGTGTTAGGTAAATGGGTATATGAGCCGACACAAGCCCATGTTAACATGGTCAAATAAATGGTATGGTGAAGTCAGAAATTTGATATCATCATTTTAATTTTTTTAATTTTCATTCAAAATATAAAATCCGATTTGTATGAAAATTAAAATAATTAAAATGAAGATATCAATTTTCGGACTTCACCATACCATTTATATGACCATGTTAACATGGGCTAGTGTCGGCTCATATACCCATTTACCTAACACCCTGTATATGTCGCAGGCAAATTGTATGATTCCGCATTTTACAAACGGCGTCGTCAGTTTACAAACGCTCGCTGTTATATGAAATGCCGAAGGCAAATTGGCGACTCGTTTAATTTATAAAATTTCGACTATGATTGTTGCAATAGGGTGACCATCATAAAACACATGTTGGACAAATCAGACTTAATTTCAGAAATCAGATAGGTATGTATTCAGGTAAGACAAACCTAAAATACTTGCTATTCCTAAAGTAATTAAAATATTTTCGTAACAAATACAACACTAAACTAATTTAAACTATTGACGTACCTATAGGTACATAAAACTATGACATAAAATAAGTTTCAGTCCTTTAATTAAGTCTTACATTTTAATTATACCTAGAAGAAGTCTAGAAGACATAACACAATATGTTGTATATCAATAATAGTCCGCAGCAGTCCTCCACTAGTCCGAGCACCAGATTCCATTGTCACCTTAGCGTTTTTTACGTGCCGGATAACCTCAAAAACTATTTCATTCTTCCATAGCTTTTTCACTGCTCCTATTTGTGAATCGTAAAATATTTTTAATTCACTAAGTATATTAAATGTCTTTTTTTGTGAAAAGTCCTTTGAATACGTAGAATTTGCACTGTTTTCTGTATCACAACACCACTACTCGACGCCATTTTTTTTGTTTTGATTAGCAGCGCCTCACGTGGTAAGAAAAAGAACTAAATACTTCAATTTGCCGCGGCATTTTGTAAACAGCAATTGAATTGGCTATCAAATGTTTTGGCATATTATAAAGTGCCAAGGCAATTTACATTTTGCCTTCGGCATTTCATAGAACAGCGAGCGTTTGTGAATTGACGACGCCGTTTGTAAAATGCGGAATCATACAATTTGCCTGCGACATATAGATCGTTTCATTCACGAAGACGCGCTCCACCAATTTTTGGTCGAGGGCAGCACGGGGTGCGGGGAGTTTGATCCGAGCAATCCGAGCGTCATTATTGTAGTGTGGATGGAGTGAAAAATTAGCGTGTACCGATAACACTCAAACATTAGCGGAAGAATGGTAGGGCGCGTCTTCGTGGATGAAACGATCTATATCGTTGGTCGGATCCCTTAAGAAACTTCATCATTATCATATGAAAAATAGAAAATAGGCCTCTCCAATGATTTCCACACCGCCCGGTTGGTAGCGGCCTGCATCCAGCGCTTTTCTGCTACCTTTATGAGGTCGTTGTCCACCTTGTGGGTGGATGTCTCGTTAGTATAATAAACTTATCCACTGCTAATTATAAAGTGTTTGTAGCTGATATAGGTACAGTAAACTTTACTAACTTAATTTACCCTTTCTCTTTTGTGATGGGTAAGTAATAGTATAGTCAGGAGAATAATAGTTGATAATTTAAAAATCAATAATTGAAATAATCTATATATGTATATAAAAGAAAGTCGTGTTAGTTACTCCACTTATAACTCAAGAACGGCTGGACCGATTTAGCTGAAAATTGTCAGGGAGGTAGTTTAGAGCCTGGAGAAGGACATAGGATACTTTTTATCCCTTTCGGAATTAAAAAAAAAGTCTGCTTATTTATTGCCATTAAGGCGGAACAAAGTTCGCCGGGTCAGCTAGTTATAAGATAAAATTGAAGTAAATACTGAAATCCAACTAGCGTTTGTATTGGTAGACGTAGGACTATTAAACTAGAAATCCGCTCAATTAATTAACCTTGGCAATTTAAGTTAATTCCTTTTTAATGTTTTTAATTAAAAATTGTATTAACAAAATACTTTGTTTTTAACATTCGCCGCTAATGTGCAATCACATTTAATACAAAGGCATAATGTACGTGATAATTATTATTATACTTCGTCGCTGCATCCTCGAGATTTTCATATTTACCAGGTAGTCCACTTCTCATTGTACTAGGCATCGAACATTTTAGAGCATACAATACAAAAAAGTACTTGTTGTGACTCGATATCCGGCGGTAGTGGGGCACGCTTACGTCACACTCCTCCAACCGTCGAGTCGTCATTCGCTTCGATAGTGCGGGCATCGTAACATCGAAATTTCTCGTTCGTGCCGCAAAAATTAAATTAAATTAAATTAAATTAAATTGGAATAAGTGTGTGCTTCGTGTGTGTTTAAATGTGAAAAGACCATAAAAGTAAACATTTCGATAAAATACACAGTTATTACGTCGTCTAGAGCGACGCGACATTTGGAGGATAATAATGGCTACCTGTTGGGGAATCAGGAGACTGGATCAAGGCCGCAAGTAAGTGCTCCGCCAACGAAAGTGCCTGCCAAGCTGCAGTCTGCGAGGAATCGCGCCGTATTGCAAAAAACATCACTCATCGTGAATCACAATGATGACAACGACCACTCTGGCAAGAGTGTACCGACCGAGAGGCAGATGAGTTTGGGGAATATTTAAAACAATTATTTTGTTTTTACCCAACTGTAAAAGGAATGGCAAAATGTTTTCGACTATGTTCAATCTGTGCTCGTACATAGGTACGTAATATATTGGATCCTAATTTAACACTGAGTTGTGCTGTGATGTGAGTTGTGCTGTGATGAAGTTCATACCGTGTTCATGGAATCTTACCTTAATGCTATTAAGGTAATCTATGTATTTCCTAAGAGTAGTGATGCGATTACTACCGAAATACCAAAATCGTAATAAAGAACCTCGATGCGATTGAGGTCAAATACGAATCTCTTAGAGTAGTGATGCGATTACTACCGAAATACCAAAATCTTAATAAAGAACCTCGATGCGATTGAGGTCAAATACGAGTTTCTTAGAGTAGTGATGCGATTACTACCGACATTAAAGGTCTTATTTATTTAAATAACGTATTTATCATAGTTTTGATTTCACTAAAGCTCTCTAAACATCTACCTGGTAAATATGAAAATCTCGAGGATGCAGCGACGAATTATAATTTATGGTTAAACAAACTTACCTTAAGTGAAGTTTGACCGTAATTATACGAGTCGCTGCATCCGAAGAGATTTTCATTCCCGCCCTACCCCTAAGTTTACACTTAACTTACCCTTACTTAACTTTAGCGAAATCATACTCTGAAATGAATGACGACTCGACGGTTGGAGGAGTGTGACGTAAGCGTGCCCCACTACCGCCGGATATCGAGTCACAACAAGTACTTTTTTGTATTGTATGCTCTAAAATGTTCGATGCCTAGTACAATGAGAAGTGGACTACCTGGTAAATATGAAAATCTCTTCGGATGCAGCGACTCGTATAATTACGGTCAAACTTCACTTAAGGTAAGTTTGTTTAACCATAAATTATCATAACATAACAGATTGACCTAATTGCTTTTTCAATATAAATTCTTATTATGTTCATGAAACCTCATTCAATGTTGAGTGGTAACATTAACATTGTTGTATTTTTATTAAGTATCTTATTATTAAACAGATAATTTTAAAATGTTATTAAATTTCACACAATTTATTGCATTACGAATTACAAGTGAAAAGTTTTTATTACTTTAACATCTGTTCTTAAAACCTGTCAAGTTGTAAACATCTTTAATAATTAACGAAAATGTAATAATTTGATTGGCGTTAATGGTTTTACTACTTCAAAGTGCTTTTGCTAAGAGCCGGTTTTACAGTCCGAAACTTTCGCAAATTGATCTATGATTGCAAATTTACAGTTATAAAAATATTTTAGGTACAATTTTGATGAAAACTGCAAAATTTTATGCCTTTGCCTCACATGTGAGTGTTTTTTTCTTTTACTCGATAATACGATGTTATTCGAACTCTTTAGTGGAGAATACTGTTTTTTAAGTAAAATATTACACAGAAGTACATTAAAAAATAATTGATGAGTCGTTATAATAATTTGGCGGTAATGATATTGAACTTTAATAGGTTTCGACGAGAATCGGGGACATGCGTCTGGAAATGGCGGGAAATAATGGCGCCATCTTGCAATCTTATGAATATTTTTCATTTACACGTACATCCCTGCTATTTTATTCATTTAAAACACGTGTTATTATTATTACGAGCGTTGTCACAGTTATTTTTTATTGGATCCGATAAAAATAACTTTTGTTTGTAAAATAGATACCTTATTTTTGAAAAAAGTGTTAAGTGCAATTAAATTTAATGCACACACATTTTCACATTAAATTAATGATAATAACGACGTTTATTTCATTAAAATGCAAAACAGGAGCTGGGTAAGATAAGATTAATGAGTTAAATGATATATTGAAATTACTTGGCGATTATCAGAGGTGCTTCTTTATCGGTTTGTAATGTGTTGAAAAGTTTTAAAAAGTGTAAAGTATGGGACGTTCGAGAGGTTTTCACTAATTATTATAATTGAGGTAAGTAATACTTTTAGCGTTAAGGCGAAAATATTAATAAAGAGTTTAATCAAAATGCTAATTGGTAATGAGGACCTTTACATATTTTGTATTTATTCCAGGGACTTGCTAAGATATTTTTTAATGTCTCATGCGTTATTTTGTTTTGTAACTGAAGATATATCGGTAAATTTCTAGAGACAGAAAGTTCTTACAATGTTTCAAGATTGACGCAGCTTTCAAATTATCAAAACTGTTGATTTGAATTTTTACAACTTATAAACGTACAAACAGTATTCGATTTGAACAAAATATGCCAATTTTGGCAAAGTATTGCACGTTATCGCGCGATCGAAACGCTAATCGCTGACATTGACTCCTACGCATCTTTGGGGCATCATAACACGTTTACAACCACTCAGGCGCATCTCTAATTTGACAACGCGATGAATTTGAATATTTTTGAAGTTTATTTATTTTATTTATTTAAATTTTTTATTGCGGTATAAAAAGCGAACTTAATGCCGTGTGGCATTCTCTACTAGTCAACCTTTAGGCCAAGTTTAATATCTCTTTAGTCGATTGTTTTGCTCTTTGCATGAAAGGAAAGTAATTTTTTCCGAAAACTTTTTCTAAACGCTTGCGAAAAACCATTGCCTCTTAATGATAGATCGCCCGGTGCTTTGTCCTGCTGGAAGCTCTTCTGGAAGGACTGGTCTTTTGTTCTAAACGTCCTGCCAGAAGATTATCGCAAGTCCTGCCCGCAGTACGCAATTTGTACGTGTTTGCTTGCTGGTCCTTCCAGCAGTACGGTGACCTTCAAATTTGAACTCATCCTCACCAGAAGTAGTAAACACTTGGTTAGTGTTTATTAAATAAAAAGTCATGTCGTAGAATCATTTTGTTTAACCAGTATTTTACTTTTCTTAATATATTATAAACTTGTTTATCTTCTTTCAACTTAACTAATAGGAACTATAATAAGGAACTTTAAATTAATTACTTTGGTACGTCACTTTGTATTAGAAATTACACCTATCACTTACAAATACACTACAAATTAAAAACAAAAACAAGAAATAAATTATAAATGTTTGATTAGGCTGGAATACTTCACATTCATTATAATATTATCGCCAAAATGTTGCCGACTCCACGCCCGGCGCGTCAAAATGTGTCGCGCGAGCGCGAACGCGCTGTCCCCGTGTATACTCGTGCGCCATCGGGCTCTGGCTAACGGTTAGTCGCGTTTTTCGATCTTGGGCACTATTGGGTGAAAGAGAGAGAAACACTCTATTTTTTCGTGTAAATTTGAAATTTTTACAATGTATACTTACGAAACTGTGATCTTTTAATTTTGCGTCCTACCGGAAGTACTTTAAGTCCTGCTGGCAGGACTCCGGGCGATCTATCATTAAGAATACTTATTTTTATCCAGGATTTTTTTGTATGATTAAATGCATGTTGTTTCTGGTATAATTAAGTCACCATTTTTTTTAATCCGTATAACTAATTCTTTTATATTATACCGGTTCAGATTCGATATTCACACCATAAAATACATATACCAAGAGAATACGCACACAAATTGGAATTTTACTAATCCCATTCCTTTCTAAACCATTGATTGATAGCGTGGAAATTTGCCATTGTAAATAATAACGGGATGCTATAAATAATTATACATGTTTTGTAGGTTTTTGTTTACAAGCCTGGAGATTCGCGTTTTGTATATTAATAATTTACTCGTATAACGGTCGGTTATCGTTAATGCATCGAATACATCAAAATGTATCTGTGCTGATACAATGCATGTCCACAGTTGGACCCCCAAAAGAGGGACTTTATTGTCCCGATAAGGCAATTTATGGGAATTTAATCCTGCCCGGATGCGTGGGCGCACGTTAAATTAATGTCGTCCGATTGGAACAGTAGTGGCAGATACGTATTGTCAACATACACCCGGTGTCGGGAAGTGTTGATGTAGGTACGAATCGTGGGTAATTTAGATCGACCGGTGTTCTTTAATTAAAATAATAGATGGATTATGGGATCTAGTTAATGAATGTGATTAATGAAATTAGTTCAATAGGTACACTGTTAGACAGTCATAAAATTACAAGATGTGAACACATAGCCAAGAGTCATCATCATCATTCAGCAACAGAACATCCACTGCTGAATATAGGCCTCCCCCAATGATTTCCATAATGCCCGGTTAGTAGCGGCCTGCATCCAGCGCCTTCCTGCTACCTTTATGAGATCGTAGGTCTACCTTGAAGAGTTGGCCAAGAGTAGAAACAAAAAATGTACCGATCTAAATGAATTCTTTTATCAACATTATATTTTCGTAGATAGTGCTCTTTTTACAAAGTTCACTGGCAAAGCAATTCAATAGCTATAACTTTATCAAACATTTTTTTGTTAATTGTATAACAAATTTATGTTGAATTGAAATTAATACCAGAACTATTACCCAGCTTAACTCCCACGTTCTCGACTAATAAATAAAACGCATAAAAACGTAATTTGAAAGTCCATTATCAATTATCGTCCATATTTGATCCCTTTCCCTTTTTGTCACGTGCCCTGACATTTGTCTAATCCCCTAACTGTATTCTTTATAACGGGATAAAAACATAAATTTCACCCCCATCTTTTTAAAGGTTAGGGTTGGCACTTACAATGAAGGTTAAATTCTAGCATTTTGTATCTAATTGACATAAAAATGTTAACAAGAAGAATGTAATGACAGTTAGTTCCGATAAATTATAAAATTGTTTCTTACAATTGAAAAAATAAAAAGCTTTTTTTAAATTTTTAACTGGATACAACAAAACACATAAAAATCATGTCTAAAAGTAATAAAAGATTTCTCCTCGATTTCCCCATGGTCATAAAACGCTCATGTTTATTAAACAAACAATTTGATCGAGTTTGAAGATGAATCTCTTTTACTACTCCACCATAAAAGGAATTGTGTAGGCCAAATACCGTTCAGAAGTTGCAAAATAAACACATAAAATAACGATTTTGTATTTTTTTGGTGTTTATGTAGATTTTAGTATATGATCATTGCTAAAAGAATCGATATTTATGAGGGCACTATAACTTTTGGAAAATTTATTACTAGTAAATATTAATGTAAATAGTCAAAATGATGTTATGAAGGATCAAGACACGAATATGAATAGTGTAATTGGTACTACCGTTCTATTCATGAATAAATAAATAAAATAAATAAATAAATGAATGTTTATTTTACATAATAATATGTAGTATTTTGGTTTATTATTGCACACGTTAGTTAGTTAGTAGTAGTAACGCTAGAAGGTTCAATAAGAGCACAGCACTGTAATTTTAAGGCTGGGTTGCACCATCTTACTTTAACTTTGACAAACGTCAAAAATCTGTCAAAATCCATACAAAAAATATCGGTTATCGTTAAAGTTACGGTCAAAGTTAGGTGGTGATAAGTTTCCTTTGTCATTTGACATTACATCAATAATATCGCATATCAGTAAAACCTTCGTTTCCAATCATGTAACATGTGCAACCCTTTTTGGTAATTCCAGAAAAAAAATCATTTTTGTCAAAGTGGGAATTATAAATAATTCAAAAGTGAGAGTCCTAACCAGTTCTATTATGCCGAGTGTTGACAAGGGGCGTGGTTGCTATTATCTACGCTCATTGCGCCTCCGTTGAGACACAAAGGCCTGACATTCGGATATTTATGATCAACACTTGCCAATGATCGAGACCACACGTGAGTATGTCTACCAATTGAAGTAACGATGAAGGCAGACATTGAATCAATTGAAATAAATACTATGACTGCATACGGACACTAAACAAAAAGTATTTATTCTAGAGCCAAAATGAATGTCGTCGATATTGAAAAAGCTAAAACTTATTCTCAAAACAAAGTTCTAAACTGGAATAGGAATATTAATAATGAAAATTGAAACTTGATAGCAGAAAGTGAATTAGTATTTCCGATTACCCAGTTAATTTAAACCTTGTCATGAATTATAACAAATGCGTTGCTTGAGAAACAACCATTACAGCCGTCGATAAGTATTTAAACTAAAATCTAGCTAAAACAGAAGCAGACAGTAACGGTAGACATAATGGCGTCAATATCTCTACCATTATGTTTAATTATGAATAACAAACCACAGTAACTAAACAGTATTTTAATATTAATGAGTATAATGAGAGTTCATTTCATTACTCTTGATATCTTATGTGATTCTGATCATGCAGTCATTTATGACTCAATTTTATTATTTCCTGGTTTATACAGTATTTGCATTATTATTGCGTTATTATCTTTGAACAAACATCCATACATATTAATGTAAGAAACATGGTCTTTTGCTTATACATATTCAGTTGTTAGTATAAATAAACAACAATACCTACTAGTAGTTTTAAAAGTGTAAGCAAAACCAGTGAAAGTGGACATAGCTATATCCTAATGGTGCTACAAAAAATGAGATCGATTTCATCTTATCGATACAGAAGCATAATTCAGTGAACTCTGTGGTCTCGACCTGAAGATAATCATTGAAAACACAATTTTCGTATACGAGTACCTACATAATAAGATTTCAAAGTCTGTGTATTAGACGTCAAAACAAGTTAGACACTATGACTTTGATCGTGTCGTGAGGCATGTCGCTCTGATTTCGTGACGTCTAAAATTACCTTAATTACGTTGTCTGCCCTCAGGTGTTTGTTGTTGCTTCGAGCGATGTCTTTACTCCAAAATACACTAGCTTGTATTGTATAATTGGCTTTAGATTTAACATGTACACCAATTTATACTGGTAGTCCTTGTCTAGCCGAAATTGCACTATAACTTTTAATAGCAACTAAATCCAGTATAGAAATACTGTCAGGAATTTCAAAATCAAACGTCGCTTTAAATTAAACAGTTAAAATGTAGCTATGTTCAATACTTTAGAATGTAACATGACATTAAACGTAGCTCGTCGTGTTCCAGAGACTAAATTGAAAGTTAATATTTATTCAAGAGGCTTTTACGAGTTTAAAAAGAGAGTATTGGAGTCGTAAACTCTTAAAAGTAAACTTCGTAACGACCGCGGGTAAGATAGGAGCGGGCGAGTATTGGATGTCAAATGTTGCAATACGATGTTAAAATGTTGAATAAACATTAACTTGTTATTCTTATTAGCACGTGAACGAATTGCAAACTGTAGATAATTTGCCTCGTAAGTAGCCAATGATTGTTTTATTTGGATTTTATGGAAGCTTATGAGTTTGATAACTGAAATCTGAACATGATACAGACGTGTCAAATTTCACTTCACACATCTTATTGACGTTACAAATTTGAGCTTACTTACTTAAGTAAATGATAAGGTACTAATACGTATGCACAAAGTAAAACTGTAATAAAGTCAGGAGTACTCCAAGGTGCCCTCATGGGTCCGCACGTCAATAACCTCATTTATTAGCACAGCTCGCGCATACGGGCTTCGCACGGGTTCTGCGTGCGCGCACCTCGCGAAAAAGCAACGTCTGTGCAGAATAGGGTTGTTAGGAACTGTTTGAAAGTCACTTTCCCAACTTAAGTCCAGTGAAAGTTCCCTGAGAGTCATATTGATGTCAGAATAAACTATTATAAGTATGTTAATGACATATTTTATATCGAGAGAACATTCTATTTTATTACTTAAGGAAGGACGCTAGTTATGTTATTAAAATCTAACAGCACATATAAATTAAACTACATACTGTACTGTACTGGTCGTACTAAAAGGCTTGAAGTTTTAACAATATTTTAATTATCCTTACATTTGACAACCCTAGAGAGATAATAAGGACTTTAATACCGTGGTAACAATCATACGAATGTTTTGTTGCATTTCTTTTAAATTATACCCTTGGTATCGAATCGATTTCAAAACTGTTATGAAATACAGCTTATGTTTGTTCTAAATGCATGTTTTCATAAACATTTACTTTAAGATATTGTTCTTCTGATGCTGCTGACAAAAGATAAAGTAATATATTTTGCATTTACGTTTCAAAGTTTATTCGAAGTATTCCTCGGAGCGTAGCCATTTTGAGGCGCATCTAAACTATTCATCGAAGCGCACCTTATAATATTACTAATAAATAAACCTTATGTCTAAGATTAATAAAAAAATACCAGGGCGATAAACATAGGTGCGCTTCGAGGAATTAGTTTAGAGGAATACCTACCATATATTTTTTCTTTCTTCACAAGTTGTCTTAAATTCCGTTAGCCAGTAAACTCTGGCCTTCTTAATTACCAGCGTACAAGCGTATATGGCTAAGCGCAATATGGCAGGAAGCGTAATTAAAAATGATTGCTTTGACATAAAGATAACATTACCATACTCGCATGTTGCGGTTAACGTCAACATTTTGATGTTAAATCGGTCTTGTTTCCGTCATATGATATTAGAATTGTTATTAACATAGAAAATAAGACTGTTATGAATTTTCATAAGATGCATAAGTGCTTTATAGGAAATATACTTAGTTCTTCTAAAAGGGCCGTTTGAAATTTATACCTATTATTTACTATGCCAATACTAGCTTATGTAGGTATCAATATACTATTGTAATACAGACTGCCAATACAGTCTGTAGTGGATTGTTTTTAGTGGTAAAATCTTGACATAAATTACTGTTTTTCTAGTGATTCCTAAAGCTAGAGATATTCTTTGTGTGTCCATCTTATCACACACAAACAAGTACGGACAGATGTATTACTAAGCTAACTTTAAAATGCTAACATACCTCGACCACGACGAATCTCAAAAAGCCTTCTCATTAAAAATACATTCCTTGTTTTGCGGCCAGGAATGTCTGGGACGGTATCTCTGGATTGCTTAGACGTTGCGTGCACGCATGACTCCATACATCGTCTTTGAGAAGCGTGAGGGGCATCTTAGGCACGTTAAAATACTTCAAATCACCCTAAATTACGATTATGAACATTATCAGGACAGTAATTGATGTTTTAAACTTAAGGCATTAAATAATGAACTGTCTTTGACCTTTTATAGAAGCTTACTGTCGCCTTTTAGTGAGTCAAGTTACCCCGGGTCGTCGATCCGATAAAACTAAAGATTAGTTGACATCTCATTACGAATGGGATTATCTTAACCATATAAAACGTTTTCAATTTTAAGGTACGACGGTATGATTCAACAATGCGTTGCCGGTTACTGACTCCATCATAATATATTTAAAAGGCATCGTTTCGTCACAGTTAATAAAGTACTAATTTGCGTATTATAAACTTAATGTAAGAATTTTACAAATTTAAAGAAACGGGCATAAAATTGAGCCCTGTGAGAGTCCCTGTTATGTAATAAACTAAGCATTGCATCACGATTTGAATTGCAGAAAGCTACGAAACAATCTGACTGCGGTGGGGTGAATTCATGTAGATCGGCATAAGATGTTATTTTATAGTAATCTTCAGAAAACTGAGATACCTAACCGTTATTCTAGATTTATTTTTCAAAGGCATTTTAATAATCTTTTACATATTGTATGAATTCGAAGATGCTACCGTTGAAGAGCAGGTATAACCACATTTCTCTAACACATACATAACACTATCTTAAAATAAGGTAGAATACGTAGTACCTACGTGATGTAACTACCTAAACGCTTAAGTTAAACCTCAACAGACAGAATACTTACCCACTTAGATCAATCTTAGCTACTGAAAAGGTTAGCTACTTTACACCTGGAGAGATCACGCTCAGTTCTAGTTAAGACAATAAGGATTGTTAAAAGATACAAAATACAAAGGAAACGACTAAGCGTCGGCAATTGAAATCGTAATTCTAATGTCCGCACTTTCAAAGCCCCGGGCACTGGTATTACTGTTGCACTTATCTGCGTTTCAATACAGATGCTTTCTACACTGTATGAGAAATACGTTTATGGTGGTTAGGTTACTTTTGGATCTTCTTTAACGAGAATATCGTATAAATTTATGTACCACAATTTCGTAATGGATATTACTACTACTAATCTTAGTTTATAACTTCATAATGTATTAAATGGCAATGCCAGATTTTGTATGGAAAGTGGCGTCTTTTTTTTTCGCGCGGCCATCGACCAAACTTTGTTTTTTGATTACAAAGTAGTGTAATAAACCAAACTTACTATGGCATGTATACCTCTAAACTCAGTCTGAACTGAGTTACGAGCATTAGAAGTTTGATTATTTTCATACTAGATTTGCTTTTTGTGCGCAAGTTTTGTAAGAAATTGCAACAAAATATTGCGCAATTTTTTTATTGCGCTGATTCTGCTCCATACTGATGTCTGGAGCCTTTAATGGATGATATTGTTTGTTTACACATACAATCTCACTATTTTGTTGCAATTCCTTACAAAACTTTGCGCGCAAAAAGCAAATCTAGTATGAAAATCATCAAACTTCTAATGCTCGTAACTCAGTTCAGACTGAGTTTAGAGGTATACATGTCATAGTAAGTTTGGTTTATTACACTATTTTGTAATCAAAAAACAAAGATTGGTCGATGGCCGCGCGAAAAAAAAAAGACGCCAATTTTCGGCATTGTCTTTTGTCATGGGAAGAATAGGTATTAAGTTAATTTTATGATACGAGTAAAAACTCAGTAAATATTGTATAGTATGTAGTGCGAGCTATTGTGTTGTCTTGTAATCTTAACTTCAACTAAGCGGAAGGTAAACATGAAACTAAAATTACTAAACTATGACAGACGGAAGAAAACAGCCAAAAGAAACATAAATCAAACGATGTTGACTCGTCCATAAACCACGACGAACTAGCTGTAACATTTACAAGTAATATAAATGCATCTGTTAAGGTTTAAGACCAATTGTGGACTAAATTGCCTCTCGTAACAAGAAGAAAATGTGAGCAGCCAGTCAGCTGGTTACTGGTAGTTCTTGAACTTTAACCTCACAGGTAGTAAAAATATGATGCAATTGAAGAAGAAGAATTACATAGGACAGAAGATTTCATTAGGTTTGAAGCCTAATTGGTAAAAGTAGCTGCGCGCTTTTTAGGAGGTTTCGGTTCAAATCTTTGTTCGTTTCAATTTCGGAAATTGTTGTCTAATATTGTACACATTCCACAAAATCAATACTAGTCCAGTCAATGAATGCCTTAACGACGGTGTAGAGAGAAATCCGTGGAACACAATTTCTGACATCGGGTCTTTATTTAGCCTAGTTAGGTGGTGAACATAGCAAAAGTCCCCGCCCTTAGCCCTTGAGCCGGCGGGAAGAGGGGGGTTTAAAGGTACCACTTTTCGGTTTTTCGCTTAATCCTCGGAAACTATGCGTCCTAGTGACATGACTACTATCAACCAATAAAAGCTTATTCAATTTGCTACAGGTGAGACTGTCAAGTTTTTCTATATCTTGTATAGTTTTTGCGGCATCTGCTCTAGAAGGTCTGTAAAATTGGAAATTTTATTTTTGTCTTACATGTTCTTTTCAGGAGAAAATCAACTAAATCAACATTGAGCAAACACTATAGACATGCAGGAGCATGTTAAGCCTAGTTCTAGGGAGGGGACTGCACCGTGCGTATATTTAGACGAACCAATTAGAGCCACTTTTGACTCCTCATCATTCAAAAACTACTGTGCATTAACACTTCAAATTTGGCTCATGTGTTGAGACTTGTAAGATAAACATCAGCTTCAAATTTCTTAAATATACCTCAAACGGTTATTTAGGTATTGACGTTCAAAAATCGACATTTAGAACACTAACATCTATCTATAACATGTGAAATGTTAAAATTTACTGGTTTTTTATTTGTTCCTTTATATTTACATAACTACCTTTCTGGATGCCAAATTTGAACCTTCGATGTCATCTGGAAGTGGTTAGAATTTGGTCTATAGGTCAAACATGTAGATTTTTGGACGCCAATACCTAAAGAACCGTTTGAGGGATATTTGTGAAATTTGAAACTGATGTATATCTTGCAAGTCTCAACACATGAGCCAAATTTGAAGTGTTAATGCACAGTAGTTTTTGAATGACGAGGAGTCAAAAGTGGCTCTAATTGGTTCGTCTAAATATACGCATGGTGCAGTCTCCTCCCTGGAACTAGGCCTAACATGCTCCCGCATGTCTATAGTGTTTGCTCAATGTTGATTTAGTCGATTTTCTCCTGAAAAGAACATGTAAGACAAAAATAAAATTTCCAATTTTACAGACCTTCTAGAGCAGATGCCGCAAAAACTATACGAGATATAGAAAAACTTGACGGTCTCACCTGTAGCAAATTGAATAAGCTTTTTTTGGTTCATAGTAGTCATGTCACTAGGACGCATAGTTTCCGAGGATTAAGCGAAAAACCGAAAAGTGGCACCTTTAAACCCCCCTCTCCCCGCCGGCTCAAGGGCTAAGGGTGGGGACTTTTACTATGTTCACCTCCTAACTAGTCTAAATAAAGTCCTGAAGTCAGAATTTGTGTTCTATAGTTTTCCATCTATAATGCTTTATTGACTGGACTATACGGTTACTTGCTGAAAATGCAAAAATATGATTTGATCTAATATTTATTTACTCAGCGCGGTGTTGAGCTAAACAAATATTGTTTTCTTAGATCTATTATTGACCTTCCTGACCCATCTATACTTAAGTAGTTATCGTTGTATAAGATTTCTATTAAGGATTATGTATCGACGTTTCTCAGACGTGTATAACATGCCTGACAAACATTTGCTTTCACTATTACCAACATAGTAATAGGTACACTGTTCTTTACAGCGACACAGATAACAGAGTGATTAGAGAATTTTCTAAACACATAGCAGTGTTGTGACTTGGTGTTATTAAATATGAAGCTTGGGTTCGCTGCAACATTGTTGATAATTGGATCCGTTGTGCCGTTATGTTCAAACTGCTAGAGGTAAACAACTAAGTAGGCGTTGGTCCTTTTACTGTTGGTGAAAATGTTTCATATAATTGACAGACAGACAGGTTTCTTCGACAGATATGCTCAAAAGATGTAGATATACTTATAATGTCATATCCAATGTTGTCAAGCTGCGAATTCTTAATCATTTTACACTGTAGGTAGTATTGCCATGTCGTAGTTAATAAAAAAAGTACACAAGTATTAAAAAAGTGCACCAAAACAAAAGACTACAGCTTTATCAAAAGCGCCAAGTAAACCGACTTGAACAATAAAAGCTAAATCATGCTAAAGATAACAAAATGTTTCAAGAAGAGGACATAAAATACTGGTTTAACAGTTACGTGCTACCGTTTTTACAGATTTAAAACTTGAACAACACCGAGGTTAACGCACCGATGACATAACACGAGCAAACTAATCATGAACTGGACCCGGCCAGGTTATTGTGAAACGAATTTGTTGATTGGACCTTGGGCCAACATTGGCTTTGAAATAATTGCCAATAACAATTACGTGGCCTTGGACGGACGGGTATGGCTACTATTACATAGCAGTTTGAGCGTTTGCTTTTGAATCATCATTATTTATTTAAAACGCTACATCAATTTCAAATTTCAGTTATTTATAAAGAAAATTATGAGTAAACCAAACCTATGTCAGCATTGAGAGTCGGCATATGTGACTGCACTAGACAGTCTGCCCACAGAGAGAGATGGCGGGAGATCGTGCGGAGAGTTGTATCCGCCTCTACAACCGATGTGAACAACGCCTCAACGTGACCACGACTGCTCTGTCAAGAGCGAAACGAATAAGAAGAAGAAACCTATGTTATTTTACAACGACGGAAAGTAAAGCCAAAATGTACAATCCTTCCACAAATTCATGCAATAGGATAACCGGTAATAGTTAATTTAAAATAAATAATAAAAATAAATAAATATCTTTGGACATTTTACACTGCGCTTCTAGTCCCAAACTAAGTAAAACTTGTACTATGGGTACTAGAGAACAGATATAAACATACTTAAATATTTTTTTTTTGTAAATACATACTTAGTATACATAGAAAATACCCAGTCCAATACAAACAAATAGGTATGTTCATGCACACAAATGTTTGTACTGTGCGGGAATCGAACCCGCTACCTCCGGAATAGTAGTCCGTTTCGAACCACTACACCAAACGGCCGACGTTTTCATCTCTACATTTATTTAAATCGATTAATTTTTAAATTGTTTCCTGAGACTCCTACTTATTTAACGGTTACTAGCTTTCCGCCCGCGGCTTCGCCCGCGTGGTTTGTTATTCCAAGTCTGATTATTTTTTGTTATACCACGTTTTATAGTGACTGACGTTTCATGTCAAGTCACACGGGAATGCTGTCGAACGAGATAAAAAGTATCCTATGTCCTTCTCCTGGCTCTAAACTACCTCCCTGACAATTTTCAGCTAAATCGGTTTAGCCGTTCTTGAGTTATAAGTGGAGTAACTAACACGACTTTCTTTTATATTTTGCTATTTTGCTTCTAGATTTTGCGTCATAACAATTGACATAAAATATTCATAACTCTACATTGATAGAAAGTTAGATAAAGTGTCCGTGGACATTTAGGTATAATTTATATAATTTGCTTAAGTACTGTCTCAATTATTTAGACAAATGCCCGGGGATATTTTAGTATGAAATTAGTGGCACTGCGCATTATCGTTGGCTAGTAATTTGAAACTACACTTGCGTCAAAAACTTGTATATGTTTAGGTTTAGTGCCAATAAATGTTCAAAATCAAAATCAAAATTATCTTTATTTGTTTAGACTAATTAAATTAGTTCTTGCAAATCGTCAAATGCTCTTAAGGAGCCTATACATGTCTCATTCTTTTTTTGCCCTACCAGCGCTTCGAGACAAACATTTGGCAAGTGCTGAGAAGAAGCGCCGCAACAAACTCAGTCACCACTGTCTGCCGGTTTAAAAATATAAAAAAATATAAAAAAGTAGGAAGTTACATACATTCAGAAGCAAGTTACTTACCACGCGCTCCCGTTGATAGAAGGTGGCCTTTAAGACGCCCATCTAGCACGAGACCGCGTGGCAGTTTTGAATATATTTCTTTAGTGCCGTGCTAATTTCTAGGTTAATTGTTGCGTTTTGAGACATATATTTTATGTTAAACATGGTTATTGCTTTATTTAAATTATTTTATTACAAGCTCACTTGAGATAGTCTATAAAACTTTAGCTAATTACTTAACACTTAAATGTTGATTAAAACGACTAAGTTTTGAAAGTTAACGAAAATCCTTACTAAATTTTTATTATTTGAGATTTTTTTGAAAAATTAAATGTCTTATTCACTTACTAGCTTTCCGCCCGCGGCTTCGCCCGCGTGGAACTATGTCTGTCACAGAAAAACTTTGTCGCGCGAGTCCCTGTTTCAAAAACCGAGATAAAACTATCCTCCTTTCCCGGGACTCAAACTATCTCTTAGCCAAATTTCATCAAAATCGGTTCAGTGGTTTAGGTGTGAAAGCAAGACAGACAGACAGACAGAGTTACCTTCGCATAATATTAGTATAGAAGTATATGTAGTAGATGCTAAATCTGTAGCATGGCTGAGAGAAGCTTTGAAGCTTTTTGCAGTTGCCTAGAGTTATTATGGTGCTTACGGTGCTTACACAATTTTACTCGAATTTATTTAATCTCGTCTGCTGATCGCCGAAAATGAAGTACATAAACATCGAAATCTATAATTTATGTCGATCGCGTATTTAGGTTACATTATTTTTGTCTTATAAAGTAACCAAAAGTAATAGAGGCAAATAGAAAGTAATTTGAATTATACTCCCGCTAGTGGACAAACGTTTTGGGGAGGTTAGGATAGTTTTCTAAGGCTGAGTTGCACCACCTAACTTTGACCGTATTTGTAATGATAACCGGTGTTTTTTGTATGGAGTTTGACAGATTTTTGACGTTTGTTAAAGTTAAAGTAAGATGGTGCAACCGAGCCTAAGTCTGTCGTATGACTGGTTAGCGAATAAAATGAATGAACTTCCAAATGTACAAGCACCTTTAGTATAATTCATGTTTTAGCATTAAGATGCTGCTTTCGATTTTGCTTGGGGCCGAATCATTTTCTATGGTTAATGACTGTTGTTATGAACGATTTTGTCCAGTCGATACCGTCTTTATGGTTTCAACGTATTGGTGTTTATCTTGAGACCGGTACCAAATAAATGTTAGGGCTAATTGAACTTAGAAATCGTTGGTAATTGGCAGGCAAGTTTAAGGGTTAAGGTTTAAGGATGATGGGAATGAGTAGGCAGTTGTTATACTAAAGTTCACAGCACAGTCAGTGTCAAATAGTTCGTGACGCCCAAAGTGGCCAAAAAGGTGATAATACTACCTTATTCCTATTGTAACAAAGACGTGTTGCAAATTTATTGGATACTTTGGGTGTCACGGACTATTTGACCCTGACTGTATTTTTTTTCTGTTAGCCGGTTAGGCACACTTCATCTTGTCTGTATGGAGCATGTCAATACCATCTATAATGGCTCAAAGGTGACTGACTGACTGACTGACATAGTGATCTATCAACGCACAGCCCAAACCACTGGACGGATCGGGCTGAAATTTGGCGTGCAGGTAGATGTTGTGACGTAGGCATCCGTTAAACTCCACCCCTAAGGGGGTAAAACTGGATCCACGCGTACGAAGTCGCGGGCGGCCGCTAGTAATACCATAGAATATTATGGATTTATAAAAAATACTTGCATTCAAGTAAGTGGAAACTTACCAATCACAGTCACTATTGAAATATAGAAAAACATGTTTAAAACCACTGCTAAAGAACATGCTTTATTTTAAATTTCCTTCAGTATAAAGTTTACTAACCAAGTAAAAACCAGTATTATGTAATTAGGTTTCCTATCACACTTTTTTGAATTCCAATTAAAGTAGCTAGTAAATTCATGGCTGTACTTAATGCCAATTCATGGACACATTTAATTTTCACTCAATGTGGGAATAACCCTTTAAGCAATTAAGGTTGTGACATGTTCAATGAATAATTGTGTCGATTTTTTTGTATGCAGTCCGATTGATTGTTGATTGGACATTTATATTCTAAAAATAAAGGGCATAAACACGCTTTTTGCACATAAGTTTACCTCCAAGATTCTGTTGAAGCCACTACAAGGTACTGATTCTACGACCGGTTGTAACCCCACACCTGTAGTGATGTCCATTCATCACTATAACTATCGATAAAGACTATACATCGCTGTGATTAACGACTGTTTCGCTTTTATAGCCAACTTTGAATGCCGTCAGCGTAAATTTCAACGGATCAAATAAACCATCGGGCTGAACCGATTAAGAGCTGTATTTACGTCAAATCTTTAGCCATTATAGTCGATCTTGCCGAGGTTTCACTCACGCATTTCATTGCATTCACATTTACGATTACTTTTATGGTAGTGCTGTTTATTTTTTTCTTAAGTTTGATTATGGTTTATGACATCGTGTACGATGATATAGCTTCACATTTAAGCCTTTTTTGTTTGTCTTTTATGTATTAATGGAGTAGTTTGAACTGACATTAACTCACAACACGCATTGCTCGCATTTCTTGATAGCTTTGCGAGTATGTAGTTCACGTCATAAAATAATTTATTAAGGCACTTTAAATGACAAACTCAGTTACCAGGAGCTAATGACAATAAAGAAAAATAAGGAGGTATAAATAGATTCGAAATTAACTTTCGAAATCACTTGCATTGTGAAGGTGAAAATAAAACAGTCGCACAGGCCGATTGTTTGTCCCGGCTAATTATTTCAGATTGCCTTTTCAGTCGACGAGATTTCTCTTTAACGAGATCGCTGTCAGTTATCGGTCGTCTATCGAGTGTCGATAAGCCATCGGGCACGTCACTAGTGGCCAGACGGGTATTATTAGGTCTTCCTGCTCTCTATTCGAGGCTAACACGACAATTGTGTTGAATTAGATGTAGATATTTTCATGGAAAACTTTGCCTGACTTTGTCCTGTCTGTTTATGGCGTTGACAACTCACTTTCAGTAAGTAATGGTGATATTTTTAAACGATTTCTGAAAAAAGGGTAATAATTCCTTGGGCTTATTTGTATGTTAATGTTTCTTGTATTATGTAAGAACAGTGTCGTTCCAAGTCACGTTAAAACACGTTTTCTTATTATAATAACTAGCGGCCGCCCGCGACTTCGTACGCGTGGATCCCGTTTTACCCCCTTCATCTATCTTACGCGGTTTAGATTTTTTCATACAAATGTTTTTTCCCGCTAACTCCCGTTCCCGTTAGAATTTCGCAATATCCTGTTGTAACTAAGCTTTAAGTTTACTAAGGTACCTGCATGCCAAATTTCAAGCGTCTAACTTAAGCGGTTTAGATTTTTCATACAAAAGGATTTTCCCGGTAATTCCTGTTCCCGTGGGAATTTTGCAATATCCTGTTGTAACTAAGCTTTAAGTTTACTAAGGTACCTGCATGCCAAATTTTAAGCGTCTAACTTACGCGGTTTAGATTTTTTCATACAGATGTTTTTTCTCGCTAATTCCCGTTCCCGTAGGAATTTTGCAATATCCTGTTAAAACTAAGCTTTAAGTTTACTAAGGTACCTGCTTGCCAAATTTCAAGCGTCTAACTTAAGCGGTTTAGATTTTTCATACAAAAGGATTTTCCCGCTAATGCCCGTTCCCGTGGGAATTCCTAAGTATCCTATAACCTGCCCAGGAGTATGAAGAACAATTGTACGAAGTTTCGTTAAAATCCGTCGAGTAGTTTTTGTTTCTATAAGGAACATACAGACAGACATACAGACAGACAGACAGACAGACAGACAAAAATTTTACTGATTGCATTTTTGGCATCAGTATCGATCACTAATCACCCCCTGATAGTTATTTTGAAAATATATTTCATGTACAGAATTGACCTTTCTACAGATTTATTATAAGTATAGATAATTTAACCGCCTCTGTGGTCTAGTGGTAAGACCACCTGCTTCAGACGCAGAAGTCCCGGGTTCGATTTCCAGTGGGGGCAGATTTTTCTGTTCGGTTTGGTTGGTGGTAGGGCTTGTGCTAAGTCCGCCTGGCTTGCTACCACCATCTTACCTAAGTTTGTCGCCATAACAACAATGTTAACAGCATTATTGTGTTCCGGCAGTTAGAGGTAAAATAGTCAGTTCTTCCATGGTTGAGGATTCCGGGTGAAGCTCGCAGCCACCTTCGGCCTGATCGTCACTTACCATCAGGTGAGTGAGATACAGGCCAAGAGCTTCCTCGTTGTGGATAAAAAAATAGAACAGAAGACGTTATAGTAGAGACACCTAGTTGGAGAATGACAGTTGACAATCGCATTCTTATTTTGATGATCTCGTACCTACTTGAGTTGAGTACTTATAAAAAATTCCAAGCACAAGTAGGTACCTACTTATAATTTATTTGTACGTAGACTTACATGAGCTTCACGCAGTGAAGTCAAGATTATTAACGATTTGTTTATAGCGAATTAACATAAAAATGCTGAGTAAAGTAATTGAAGGCCAGTACAAGAGCAAAAGTCTCGCCTTCAACCGCCTACGGTGAGCTTGTAAAATAACTTTGTAAGGTAAAGGGTACAGACGATCCGCAGGAGAACCAAAGTGACCGATATAGCTCGCAGAATTGCTAAAATCAAGTCGCAGTGGGCGGGGCACATTAGCTCGTAGAGACGATGGCCGTTGGGGCAGAAAAGTTCTCGAGTGGCGACCACGGGCTGGAAGACGTAGCGTGGGCACGCCTCCTACTAGGTGGACCGACGATCTGGTAAAGGTTGCGGGAGGAGTCTGGATGCGGGCTGCGCAGGACCGTTCATTGTGGAAAACCTTGGGGGAGGCCTTTGTCCAGCTGTGGATGTCATTTGACTGAAACGAACAGACGACTGCACATCAAGCTAAAAACTGAAGTCTCTTATCTTGTAGTGATAGGGGTTAATTTGCAACAAAAAATGTATAGTTTCATGTGCTGTCAACTATGTACTTGTACGTCACATGGCGTGCGCAGCTGCGTGGAGTGTGCGATATTGTAAATAAGAGACCGCGGAAGACCCGCACATGCACCTAATATTATCTTTCATACGAAAGTAGAGCACCCCACGTACCTCACGAATTAATTTTTTTTTTTTTTTATGCTGGCCAAGGCAGGTATTTGATAATTAATGTGGATATACCTTTATACTAGCAGGCATTTATAAAGCTACGTCTATATTGACTAAAGAAAATTAACCAGCTCATGTAACAAAATTACTTTTTCATAAAAATAGTCTTAGGCAATATTTCTCAAGTCTTTCTTTTCACAATAATTTGTTCTCATTATGCACAATCTGTTTTTAATATAATTAAATTATCTCTTTTTGAACTCGATTAAGACGTCTTGTCTACTCGTAGACATTAAATGGTTTCAAACTTACTTTCATCTGAAAGCTCTTCAAGCTTGATTTCTCTCTATCAGTGACTACATCTATATTATCTCCTATAGTATGTTAATACTTATATTACAGCCTTAATTTTAATTTAATCAAATCTGACATAAGTTAACTATCATGGCATTTAAAGGAAAATCTTATTTAATTACAGTCCATGTACAATTAAGGCATTTAGCTCAAGTAATTACAAATTTAAGTAGACCTGATTACATTTAGAGATTTGCGCAAGATTCAAATTATATTAAAATGTGTAATGTGTATGTAAATAAGTTTTAAGTCGGCAGTATATCATATTATTGTAGGATTATTCGCCCAACATTAAGAAAATATTGGGAATTAGAGATTGCAAACCGGGTCCAGCCGGGTTGAAAAACATACAGGGTTGCAATTTCTACCCGGGCCCGGTGTGTGCCAGGCCCGGGAATTCCTACTAGATTCATGGTACTAGATTACAATCTCTACTGGGAATGGATACATGACATGGTGGTTCAGACAGCGGTAGCAGGTTCGAATCCCAATGCGGGCAAAGTGTAAGGCTGTGGTCGCCTATAAGCGCCGTAGACGCCGTGACGCTAGACACGGCCTATGGCGTTTATAGCAGACTGTCTAATGCAGTAGAGCTTAGGAAAAGTTAGGTTTAAAGAGCTTTTTTTAGGGTTCCGTAGCCAAAATGGCAAAAACGGAACCCTTATAGTTTCGTCATGTCCGTCTGTCCGTCTGTCCGTCTGTCCGTCTGTCCGTCTGTCCGTCTGTCCGTCTGTCCGTCTGTCCGTCTGTCACAGCCGATTTACTCGGAAACTATAAGTACTACAGTGATGAAATTTGATGGGAATATGTGTTGTATGAACCGCTACAAAATTATGACACTAAATAGTAAAAAAAAGAATTGGGGGTGGGGCCCCCCATACATGTAACTGAGGGATGAAAATTTTTTTTTCGATGTACATACCCGTGTGGGGTATCAATGGAAAGGTCTTTTAAAATGATATAAAGTTTTCTAAAAAACATTTTTCTTAAAGTGAACGGTTTTTGAGATATCAGCTCTCAAAGTCGTAAAAAGTATGTCCCCCCCCCTCTATTTTTATAACTACGGGGTATAAAATTCTAAAAAAAATAGAGGTGATGCATGCTAATTAACTCTTTCAACGATTTTTGGTTTGATCAAAGTATCTCTTATAGTTTTTGAGATAGGTTGATTTAACTGTAATTTTGGTTAAGTTATTGTGCTTACACTGAAAACGATGGCTGAACCTTATAAGATAGATCAAAAAATATACTACAGTATTGTACACCTTTTAAAATCCGCGATGATATAAAATCTTTATAATGTAGGTACTTTTTACGAGAAATATTAGCTTATTCAAGCAATACGCCATTAATCCTTATCCAGTAATGTACCTTAAATACATTGTGCATTTGATAAAGTTTAATATTACAAATGTGATTGTTGAGTAATAATAGGTTAAACATATCCATCGAACCAATATTTTTAAAACGCGTTAATCCTATAGATTATTATTACATCGATTCAAGAAGATCGGTCGCTCGCTGCGCTGCAGCGCGTGAGTTGCGGGGCGTGGTCTCGCGCGGGAGCGGGGATAAGATAGCTAACCGCGTCGACCCGAACGGGCAGACACGTGAGGGCAGACGTCGTTGTCACTTGTGCGCGCTAAGAGAATTTCATCGTTCCCATTTACTTCTTTCGCAAGTCGAATTTGGCGTTGAGACTTTTTAATATTGAATTGTACCTATTATAAAAAATAAGTAAGTAGGTATACTGGTTTAATAGGTGCTATTAAACCGGTCACGTACTAATAAATCCCCCAATAATATAAATTCCTTTGTTTTTGGTGCAAATTTTAGTGTTTCGTAGCAGGTTTTTAAAATTTCTAAAGCTTATTGTATATCATCTAACAATGGATACTTTAGATAATACGTTTTCCTACATTCTGAATTATAATAACTATATCGAAGATGATGTGGTTCGCGCATTTCATGAAAAGTTACTTCGGTGCACATCATTTAGACCGCGTGAGCTAGAATTATTTCAACACCCTGAACTGATTGAACCTGTACCTAAAAATGAGACGCACCTTCAAGTAATTTATGACGGTGACGTGGGATTAGTGGGGCACTGGAGTTGTATTTATTACATTAATGGAATACTGCGTGTGTACGATAGTCTTGTTGGTGTTCTAGGAAAATCGCAAAAAATATATGTAAAAGCCTTGTTTCCGTATCTATCGGAGTCATGTATTCAGTTTCCAAGTGTTCAGCGACAACCGAATACTATTGATTGTGGTTTGTTTGCCATTGCTTTTGCCACCTCTTTAGCTCGGAATATTTATAAATACATATATAAAATTAATATTCATACATAAAAGTACAAGGCAAAATATCGGGAGAGTTTAGGCTCCATTCACCAGGTGTATAAATTGACATAATAAGTTTATTATATTTGCTGCTACGGAACCCTTTGTGCGCGAGCCCGACTCGCACTTGGCCGGTTTTTTTTAAAATACATACTTAGGCTGAGTTGCATCACCTAGCTTTAACCGTATCTATAACGATAACCGGTGTTTTTCTATGGAGTTTGACAGATTTTGACGTTAGTTAAAGTTACATTAAGATGGTGCAACCCAGCTTTAATTAGTAGTAATTACCGATTTTACCTACCTACTTTACCACAGGTAAAAGCTAAGTAATAATGATGTCCTGTCCTGAATCTTTCCTCACCCGAATACATGACAAACTTACATAACATAAAACGTTCCACATCTTGAAAGTCCTGAACAAGCTTTTGAAGAAGCTTTCATGGACGTTCGAAGACTTGTGCAATTATTTTTACATAGGTACGCTTACCTACATTAAAATTATTCGATGTTTAACATAAAAAAACAGATTAAACTCTTTAAAATTCTTTGCAGTTACTTAAGTATTAAAAGTGTTTTAAGTACTAAAATAAAATACTTTAAGTGCAATTTACGAGTTTGCAATCTACTTTTGATTATGGACGGAAAATAAAGCTGAAGAGTTTGTTTGCTTGAACGCGCTAATCTCAGGAACTGCTGGTCCGATTTGAAAAATTATTAGGCTGGATGTTGGATAGCACATTTATTATCAGATTTTGAAGGTTTTATAACATCACCCTACAGCAAATACTGACTACATTTTTCTTAAAAAAGTAAGTAAAGAAAAATGTTGCAAAAAACGGGAAATATTAATCAAACTATTTTCACGCGTAGTAGGAAGTCAATGGAACAGCATATTTATAAAATCTCTAAAACTACATTGTAAAATTTCTTTAAAAGTGGATGTTATGTTACATTTAAGTAGTTTGTATCTTGACCAATATCCATGATTCACTTAAATATGTTTAAAACAGGGCAATAAAGGAAAGTAATAAAGTACAGTCGGAACAAAAAGCACTACATTCCTACGCGTTCGGTAGGGTTGGCACGTTTGGGAAATGTTTTTGTGAACTGTTTATACTGTAATAATATAACTCTAGAAAGAGGAGAAAATGGGGATGTATAATATTAATATTGTAGGCATTATTTAAATAGATGATACAAGTAACAAATTACTTATTATTTATTTGGACAGCCAGATAAATTTACTTTCGAGCTTACTAACAATACGGCCTTTTAACTTGACAAAATAATTTAACCATTTAGAGCACTAATTAAATTGATTTACGTAATTTTTAATATGACAGCCCTATTCCCACATGACACACGGCCGTAAACTTCATCCAACGAATAAGTTCAACCACAGAAAACAAAAAAGGAGCTAATGAAAAATAATCTTTATGGCGTTCCAATAAAGTCGACAACACTCGTAAATGTTTTATCTTTCCTCATTAAACTTTCGTGAGACAATGTCACCCGAAATTAAAACGATTCAACCATTTTGTCTTACGTAAGCATCGAACTTGACTTAAAATACAAATTATGGAAGCTATAAAATTAAATATCATAAATACTTTTATCTAAATATATAAAAGGAGAAACTGACTGACTGACTGACAGATCAACGCACAGCCTAAACGGCTAAACGTAGGCACTTGAAATTTGGAAGGGACGTAGCTTAGGTACCGTAGAGGTGCACTAAGAAAGGAATTCCCGAAATTCCCACGGGAACGGGAATTAGCGGGAAAAACGGGATTCACGCGTACGAAGTCGCGGGCGGCCGCTAGTGTTTTAATATAGAGCATATTTTTATTAAACTCTTTTAATTTAAGAATGTGTGGAGAGTGCCAAATGTAAGATGGCACTTTGCTAATTATTAATTTGTATGCAAATTGTATCAAAAAACTGGAATTTTAATCAACACAATGTTGTATTCGTCGGTCAGGTTCTAAAATATTTTTATCTTTTGATTTAGGCAGTAGACGTATTTTCTAATAATAAACAGTCTTCATAAATTTAGCCTGTGTCTAATAAACACTGGTATCAGATTATATTTGATGAACTTGGACATAACTTGAACAATCCGCTTGTTTCAGTCTTGATGATATGCAGTGATGGCGGTGCAGTTACAATCTAGATAAGTAGTAGGTATTTCATCTTCATTATTAGGTCTACTGCAGGAGAACGACCCTTTCTCATTTACCCGAGGCAAATGGAGGATTTGGTCCACACTCCCCACATTGTCCAGACGGACTGGGAAGATATGATGTTCGTAGTACCTTACTTAGCAGTATTTACAAGTTCATACAACTGATTTACACAGATAAAATATCGTTTTCCCGGTAGATTGTTTGTCTTAATGGAACAATTCCCATCTCTCGTTCCCACCGCTGCAACTCCTGTGTAGCCAGGATCTACAGCTTGAGCCAATAAAAACCCAATCAGTGAAGGTCAAGTTTGTCCCAGGGGAAAGTTACTGTCATTGGACCCGCAACGAAATTGTTCAGAAGAACATAGAAGTTCGATGTTCAGAATCGACTTCCCACCAGCACCAGTGCAAAGCGGATGACAGGTGACAAACAGTTGTTTGTGTGTATATTTTTGCTTTTGTAATTAACCCAAACAATGTCACGTCTCATACGTTACTCTACATCCACCCCTTTCACCGGAGGTGTTTTTGCTCACCGAGCAAAAAGCCGGTTTATTGACGCGGTAACGTCTCGCTTCTAAGAAACGGTGGTTTATGTATTTATAACTGGACTGGAGTTAGGGATGGTGCGGATTTGCAGTGATCACAGAGTTGATACAGTTCTCCATATCCATTGGAGCAGCAGATGATATCACGTCATGATAAGCACTGTCTTATGTTTGAAATAGGTCATTTCTGATTTTTGCAATGAAAAATGCTTGATGCACTGTTGACTGTACCTTTACAACAATGAAATATTTTATCAACCAGGTGCAGTGGCTACATATGTATTTGAACAAACTCACAAAAAGATTTTTTCTGTTTGTAAAAAAATGCTTAATATTTTAATATCGTGTTATGAATACATTCAAGAAATAATATTGGAAGGAATTGGTCCAGTTTCGTGAACATACGACTTTTTTAAATGACAGCAAAGATAACTGTTTATGAATAAGTTCAGATAATAAAAACGGCTAAGTGCCAGCCCTATTGCTACGCACGCGCAAGTTAGATGGACCACTGACAGTGGCAGTCTGTTAAGGTTTGTTTTGGGACCCCGCAAGGGTCAAATATATTGCCATCGAGTGCCAGAGTAAGTGATAACGTGTAGCGGGTTTTTTGGTGTAGCCATAAAGAAACACAAGGGGAGTATGCGATTCACGAGGAAACAAAAACAGTGAAATCACATACAACTCAATTAAGTTGTATGTTAAATTGTGAATAGATACTAAAATAAATAATTGATATTGCATTGCAATTAACAAAGATTGTAGCGTGTTTTAAACAGCTGAACTGTTGTGTTACTGACTGCTAATGGAAAACTAAGGATCTTTAAAATGCAAGATTTTAATACTTTATAGTTTGTACAGCGACGTAAGAAAAAAATATTTAAAAAAAGCGATGGCTCTTCAATAAAAGTGGAGAATTAGTAGAGTTATAGAGCTCATATTGTTTGAGTAGAACATCTAAAACATCGATGCATCTTTTTGTTCAAATAAATCAACTGACAACACTGATGATATTTAGGTCAGTGTTGCCAAAGTACCGATTGGCACTCGATAGTCAAATTAGTCGCACTTTCTTGGATTAATAACACTAAAATGTATAATCAGAGCGAGGCAAATTAGAGATTGACCGGCGAATTAGTAGGGTTATAGAGCTCATTTTTTTTAAATAGAACATCTGAAACATCGATGCATATTTTTGTTCAAATAAATAAACTCACAACACTGATGATATTTTAGGTCAGTGTTGCCAAGATACCGATTGGCACGATAGTCAAATTAGTCGCACTTTCTTGGATTAATAACACAAAAATGTATAATCAGAGCGAGGCAAATTAGAGATCGACCGGCTAGATCTTGTCCCCTAGTATTTGCTCGCAGCCTACTTATCGAGTTATCGCTTGTATCGATTACACTTATTAAGCGTACTGTCCGAGTAGGGCTGTCGTATTGGAAGACAATATGACATTGGATTCGTCTTTATTTTGGGGTCATTTTTTTTTTGACAATACTAATACCAACCTCGGTCTGGTAGTAGGTACAGTAGTAGTAGAGCTTGGTAGTAAGCCATGAAGGTTTGACCAGCTCGATTTGGATCTTCTCTTTAAAACAAGAATTCGTTTCTTTGTCGTTTGGTTTGAAATTTAATGACACAAAAATACACTTTCAGATGATTATTTTATAGATTCACTATTGTAATCTAAGAAAATACTGTATTACAGTTACATGACAGACTGTAATCACTCACCGCGTGATCTGATTTGGTAAACTCAGAGACTGAATATTTTGACCACCAAAAATACTAAAATAATTTATTTTAGACTTTTGTACAAAAGCGTTGTTTCTGCGTAAACTGATATGCTGTGCAAAACTTAGTAGTTTTATGACAATAGTCAAAAGACTCGGTGTTGCTAGCCCTACTAAGCGTTGCTTGGAAGGCGGAGTTGACAACGCGATGGCCGCCATTAGCGGTAAAACATCGGTTATTTACTGTCCACAGACTCGATCGAGGTTGCTGCCTAGGTGTTCTGACATCCTCAGGAAAAATGCTGTATAAAATATCTTATTGGACCAGATATCGCGAAAAGTAATTACCTACTGAGCATAATTTTCTTACCGCTATGGTATTATGGTGAATCCAGGTTAAGGAGGAAGTGGCGAGAGTTGGGTGAAATCCAAGGGAGAAGTCGTTTTCTGAAAGCTGATTTATTTCTTTTATTGTATACACTTTGGCGCTGGATGCAGGCCGCTACCAACCGGGCGATATGGAAATCATTGGAGGAGGCATATGTTCAGCAGTGGACATCCTGTGATACTTTACTTTAATTTTAATAATTTAATTTGATACCATAATAAAGAGTCCAGTGCCCTTAGTCAAAGTAATATGTATTACTATAGTACGAGTAGTTGCGTCTTATTTTGTAGGTACCTACATTATTCTCCGATATATTATGAAACAACGGTGATTTTAAATGGATCCCAAAAGGTCCCAAATGTTATTTTATATTTTTTTTTTCATAAAATAAATCAAAGAGCACTAGTGAAAGAAAGATAAACCTTCCTTAAAATTATATTTTTTCAAAAATATAATAAGTACATGACGGATGTTGATATTTTTTTTGGAAGCGATCATAAATAAATATCAAAGTCCATCGTTATTCCATTCCTTACTGAATATGTTTCTAAATACGTAACATTATGTTTCTTGTTAATCAGCAGCAGATGATTTGTAGTAAATCAATTAAAATTCAAAACACGCAGAAGTAAATGTATTCGAAGCCATGTTCTACATTGTAAGACAGCGTACTGCATGCCTATATTTGATTAATAGTTCAGTAAAACATATACTGAATATTTAAATTCAATAACACATGTGGTATTTCTTCGTACAGGATGTTTATGTAAATGAATGTGATATGAATAGATATTTAAAAGGAAATATATTTAGAAATAAATCTTCTTTCGTGTGAGTTACAAACAATTGAAGTTACTGAATAATTGGAGTAGCAGGTAAAGTTTTCTAATTAAAAAATAAAACACCGAAACATTAAATAGGTAAGTACTCATAACTGTTAAGGATCTATATCTGTCAAAGACCTAACAGTTATTACGGATAATTTATTGTCACACGTTTTAAAAAGTCATAAAAGTTGAAAAACTAGGCTCAACGATCTAATAAAAATCAATAAAGGTTGTAATCCGGTTAGAGAGGATCGTAAAATGCTAGTAGAATACAAAGTATATGTTTACTATATGTAGTTTGATCTTTCTTTTTAATACAGTTTTGTTGTTTTTCAAATTATGAAAAAACAATGATAGTATTATATGTAACTTACTTTTGACGCTAATATTACAAGAATTGCAGTTCACATGCAAAACAGTAGATATTTATTTGAAACTTTAGTATTACATAACTTTTATGAAACAAAAGGTTGAACTTAATACTATATTGCATTCTCTACCAGTCTACCTCAAATTCAAATTCAAATTCAAATTATTTATTGCACGTCACATGGGTAAGGGTTGAAACACAATCAGTAAAATTACAATTTAACAAATTGTTTGTGAGTTCGCTTCTTCAACAATTATTTAGCAAGAATGTAAGTAAAGGCATATTTTCTCGCTCATATCCCACATTCCCACAACAAAGTGGGAAACCAATCGATTTGTGCCCCCGAGTAAGCAGCCATTCTGGGAACACTAATAATGGCTGTTATTTCTCTTGTTATGCGCATTGTAATCAGTAACCAAGCCTGTTCAATTAGTTGGAAGATTATTCGTTGTTTGACTTTGGTGAAAAGAAGGGATTAAACCCTGGCAATTGATATTGATCCAAACATTTGTATTGTATTACCAGAATCCGATAATAAGCATCGACAGATCATCGGGCTACACAATTTGGAAAAAATAGATACGTGGATAACCCTGTGGCAATTGATATGTCCCAAAATTGATAGTAGCAAAAGATCTTCTAATACAGTGAAAAGGACGCACATTTTTTTGCAAAATTACTACTAGGTATGTATTACAATAGTAGGATGCGAAGAATACAGTCAACAAAGTGTCGCGCTGCATTTTTGAAAATGTAGGATTTAAAACCCTGGAAAATTAATTTATGTTCCGAAATTTTATAAGTAGTAGCAATACCAAGATCTTATACAGTCGAAAGCACATTGGGCTACACATTTTGCTGCAAAATAGGTTTTATTACAATTTGTGTAAGATTAACTAACAGCGTTTAGCATCATGTTAGTACATAAAGCCAGGGTTTCTTAGCCTCAACCTTTTAAACAGGTGTTCAGATACCAAAACTACAAAATTGTCACATTGCATTGTGTTTTACCTTGTTTACTATACAAGATATCCCAAAAAACATTACAATATGGCATACATTTCCGTACCTAATTACGCAATAATAGTTTAATACAACAAAAGGTCAACAGACTTGAACTATTACTTCGCTCCGGTAGCCGCCATTAACGTCGCATTATTCAATTATGACGGTGGACTAGTTATTCCCCACGGGTCTGCTCTACAAACCTATGCCTGTGTAGTCAATAGCACGTCAGACTGTATATTTTTGTTGCAATTTAGCTCCTATTACAAGCTTGATGTGCTGTCTTCATATCTACTTAATAGTAGGTAACATAGTAACTCTACCACTGCACTAAAATTTATTGATATTACAGATCCCTATCATATTTTTGTAGTATTCAAAAGTAAACATAAAAAAAAAATGTCTGGATTGCACCAAAAAACTGTCAAACCGCATAAAAATTAGACCGGTTTTCGTTATAGTTGCGGTTAAAGTTAGGTGGTGCGATTCAGCCTAAATGTTTCAAATATTGAGATCACGTATATTTCACGTATAGGTATGTAGTATAGTAATAATAATATAGTAATTAAACTTTAAATTAGACCAGCGTTAATTGACTTTGGCCTTACCTAAATCATAGTTCGTAGTAAAATCCACCACAATATTGTGAAGTACTATACTTCACAATATTGTGGTTGTTACTTATGTAACAAACAAATTAGGTACTGATTAAGCTATATTTCACGTTATCCAATACTTCTCAGAACTAAAAATTGCACTGCTCGGTATATTTCCTATTGGCAAATGTAATCGAGTACTTCATTGCTCCAACGAGTTTATCCGGATTAAAATAATAGTGAACATAAGTCGTTCCCAGCAGGTAACTTATGCATATTTTTACATTAATAACCTACTCCTAATAAGGTACAAGGTGTGAATAAACAGCTTTAAATCATACAGCTTGGTTAATTATTATTAAGAGCACGAACGGGAGTCGCAACCGCCAGGCCCAGCTAAGTAATACATAAGTTTAGCTTAAAGTAATGTTGTGTTTTAAAATACATAGTTATTATAGTAGTCAAGCTATAGTACCTACTCATTATAGTAGACAAGCTAAAGAGTGCATCAATAATTTAAGAATCAGGGTGACTTCGGCAGAGTAGAATCATCATAAGCATCATCATCATTTCAGCCACAGGACGTCCACTGCTGAACATAGGCCTCCCCCAATGCTTTCCATGTTGATCGATTGGTAGCGGCCTGCGTCCAGCGCTTCCCTGCTACCTTTACGATGTCGTCGGGCCACCTTGTAGGTGGACGTCCCACGCTGCGTTTTCCGGTACGCGGCCTCCATTCCAGAACCTTTCTGCCCCATAGAGTAGAATAAGACCATCATTTTTCCTGTGGATGTCGTGAAGCAACTTATGGAGAAATATGCCTCAACAACCCGTCTGGTCAGCGCAGGGAGTGTGGACAAAATCCTTCATTTGCCTCTGGTAAATAAGAGATAGCCAAGCCGTGGTAGGTAAGCCGTGTGGTGACGGCAGAGTAGAATACATTTGTCACCAACCCCTACTCTTCCCGCGGGTGTCGTAAGTGGCGACTTAGGGACTACACATCAAACAGAGAACGGGCAGCAGCGCTCTCTGAAAAAGATCAATCTTTTAAACTGCGATCTCCAACCCGCCTGCCAAGCGTGGGGATTATGACAAAACCCTCCACTTTAGTGGAGGAGGCTCATAGTCCAGCGGTGGACTGTAAAGGGCTGTTGATGATGATGATGAAATAAGAGGTAGGCCGCTACCAACCGGCCTTGGTGAAATTGGGGGAGGCCTATGTTCAGCAGTGGACGTCCTATGGCTGAAATGATGATGATAAAATTTGAGGTGGAGACTAAATGGCCTGATGATCATTCATAATAACGTATTAGGTTTATAAATCAACATTTGCTGATTTTTTTAATGTAAAACATAATACGCCTGTAAATGTGTGCTTGCCCTTAATGATACAGGTTAGGTGCTTAAGGTTAGTAGTATAGTCCATAGGATATGGTCTATTATCGCTTAAACACTTAATAAAACTGTAACAAGGTTCTATGAGTAATATAGAGTCGTATTAGGGTTCTATAAGTGACTAAAAGTGGGATTTTATTAGTTAAGGAAAGGTCAATGTAAAATAATGGGAAATTATAAAATGGAGCATAAATGAACTTCCTTTTAAAACTGCTGTTAAATGACTAAATAATAAACAAATTACATTAAAGCTGAGTACCACTTAACTTTAACAATAACCGTTTTGTATGGAGTTTGACAGATATTTGACGTGTGTCGACGTTAAATTAAGATGGTGCAATCCAGCCTAAGAAGTTTATTTTGCATTAAAAACCAAATAGACATTACAATGGGGTAAGCTTTACTATAAATAAGTGAATAACAAGGTGTTAAACATTTCTACGATTGATCTTTGCAACACACAATATTATTTCCGTTTTAATTTATACCTAAAGAAAAGTGGTAAATCAATTACTTTTCAATAAATTTATTTTATTATCTGTTTATTTTCACAAGGAAAATCAAACGGACGCTTTATGAAGCCATAAACCATGCATTCTCGTTAATTGACTTTCTATAGACCGCGGTTATTTTAATTATTCATAGAGAAATCCCGACAATCGTATCCGAAACATTTGAACTTTGAAACTTTATGTCCGCTCACGAACTACCAATCTATGGTATGCGTGAAGTACAGTCGTTTAGAAAAAAACATTGTGTATCATTTTTGACGACAGCGGCTTATCAAAGTTGGCATTTCTAATTTCTATCTAATGAGGACACTAGCCCCATATAAATACCTAAGTATTCTGTGCTCATAAACAGATTTAATCGACCAACATAGCCGTGGTACAATTGGTTTAATATAACATGCTTTAGGCCCAGTTTTTTGATTCTTAGTTAAAATAACTAATTGTTAAATTTTCTACTAATGGTTAAATATTAACAAAATGTTAACAAATAGTTAAAAAATGTACCAAAAGTCAAGCTAACCATTATTCGAAAAACATTTTTTTCTGATATTTAACCACTTGTTATTTGACATCTGTCAAACTTAACTATTGGTTATTTTAACTACGAACCAAAAAACCGGGCCGTATTAGAGTATTATTACAGGGCTGTATAAACCTTTCCTTTCCATTTTATAAACCTTTTCTGAAAAGTAAACAATACATAATTCTATGCTTTGGCCACACGTAGAGTTATTTGCCTGATGGAGATATAATGTCGTTGGCGATGGTTCCAACTCATACTAAACGATAGGATGAGAAGAAGAAGCTACGTTAAAAATACCAAGTCATATTAATTTTGAGGCTGACTGCCTATAATAGAGGAAGGGGTGGTAATTTGGAACCCTACTTTGTTTTTTGAATATTTAAATAAAACTATTTGACTAATCATCTTGAAAAGTGGCTTTGTATACTTCAAAACTTATTAGCTATTATATTAGGAACGATTAACAAAATAAAACAACTCGTTATAGGAAATAATTACCTTTATTGACTAAATGAAAAAAACGTGTTTTGAGTTTTGGTGCGGGTATTACGGAACCCGGGTTCCAAATTACAAGTATGAAACAAATTTATTTACAAAAATCACAAATATAATATTCTTTTTCGCATCCTGAGCAATCAATATGTGCCCACAACTCACAAGGTTGGCACTGAATCCAAATTTCACCCGGTTGATTATTTGAGAAACATTCTGAACAAAAAATACAATAATCATCGTGGCTTGTGGGCTGAGCTTGTGTGGTATAATTTTCTCCCACCGCAGTTTTACCTGAAGAAACAGATGACATCGTAGTATCCGAAGAGGAAGATTCCCGCCTGTTCGAGCGAGGTCTAGAAGGGTTTGGCATACCCTGCCTTCCACTACGTCCCCGAGCTCTTCCTCGACCTTTTCCTCTCTGCGCTATAGATTTGATTGACTCCTCAAGTTGGTGTTTGCGGGTAATTTGGAACCCGGTTCCATACTACCCGCACCTATAGGGTTCCAAATTCAAAATGTAACTAAATTAACAAATAACCAAGAAAATCACATCTAGTTAAAAGATACATTAAAACTTACCTTCGACAATCTAAACTAGTCTGTATGGACTCCCTATAACACGCACAGAATTTGTCTTATACTAAAACAAAAACCTTTTACAGTTTTTCCAACGGAGAGAAAAAAACGTTTGATTTTGAGGTGAAATATCAGCTGTGTGTGATAGATCAAATTCGATGCAAAATTGACGTTATTGGTAGCAAATATGCTCTATGGTATCAGTACAACGTAGTTACATAGTTTTTTGGTAGATGTCACTACCTGTTTCTGTGATATTAAAGGGTTCCAAAAAAACAGCAGGGTCCAAATTACCACCCCTTCCTCTAGGCTAGTTGCCTAAAAAAATTTTTTTAGTCCGTAATGTTTAATATCAAAACATATTGGACACATATAATTTTATTTGTCAATCTAACAAATAATTACATAGTTATGGTGCGTTGAAGTTGCGCACGACGTCACAACGTGCGGCATTTTTAAGCAAGCGTTGACGTCACGGGCCTCTTCTTATGAACTTTGGGGCGCTATATCTCTTTAAATTTTCATTAGTTTGAAAAAGTGAAAAATACGTGTAAAGTATTTTTTGATAAGTTAACTGACGGACTAATTAAAACTCTTGCTTTTTGACCCAGGCAACATCCCCACTGCCATGCGTGTAGTTCTCGAAATAATCACGAGAAAGTCGTACGTGTGAATTTCTATGGTTATGGCGTTGTAAACATGATTCTAACGAGCCAAAGGGATGCTCGATGTATGATTTATAGGTTCGTGCACGAACACAGCTTTTGATTCGTGTTAATTATTAAAGAACATGATGATTTGCGGTTTTGGTTTCTCTGGTTAGCTGTTGTGTGTTACATGCGACCGATTATGTTTGATACCATGTCCAATTTGGCCCTTTCTAAAGTATGGCGGCTAGTTCACGACATTCTACAGTTAAAAGTTTTTTGACAGTCTGTTGAAAATCAGCCCTAAAGTATATTTTATGAAAAATTGTAAGGCTCGATTGCACCACATTACTTTCACCATACTTACATTTCACTTAACACCAGGTACGATCGCGATCAAATACCTGCCTTGTCCTGCATAAAAAAAACTTTAACTTTAACAAACATCAAAAATCTATCAAACTTCATACAAAAAACACCAGTTAACGTCATATTTACGGTCAAAGTTAGGTGGTGCAACTCAGCCTTAGTGTTACTTATTATTATGGTTGATGTTACATTTGCCTAAGCATTTAAGTAATTTGTTTAGTAGGAAAGTATGCAATAATTTTACTATCAAATATCACAAATATTCCTAACAAATATCTGCCCTTTGTGATTCAAATTTCTCAGGCCAATTTCTATCATTCCTAACAATGTTGAGTAGGTTAGGTATTTTAATGAGAGACATTAAAATTAGACTTCATTGTTATAGCTTTGTGTTCTTGTAGCTATTTACGAATACAAAGTGGACAATCGGATCTTATTAATGATGGAAGTGATGGGAGAATTCCGGCGACTGGGACCGCATTCCGCAATTAACTATGACCGCGGTCCCAACTGCCGGATCCGTAAAAATGAAATAATTTTCTTCCGGCGACTAAGACCACTCATGAATTTTAGTACTGTACCGATTTTGGCTTCAATAGTATTTTTTTTTAGTTATCTTTGAGTAGTCCTAGTCGCTGGAAGAAAAATATTATTTTTTTATGGATCCATCGACTGGGACTGCGGTCCCAGTTAATTGCGGTCCCAGTAGCCGGAAACCTCGTGATGGAACAACAGAATATCTTTTACTCCCTATAAGCTTAACAAACTGCGGGACAGTATTAAACAGGCTTTCATTTCTTTTCAGTCGAGGTGTCTTTAATTTATCTAAACATCTGTTGGAAAAATTTCGATTTCAATTTTTTGCTATTAGCAACAATAGTTCTTGGTCGAACCGGAACTTGGAAAAAATCAATAACATCGACGAATTGTAAATTATAAATAAATCAAACTGCCTAAGGCGGGAATTGAACCCACGACCTTCCGCTCGAAACATCGAAGATGCTGTTATTTTGGAATAAGAAGAGCAGGATTTAGAACAATATCAAGAAAAAGAAGAATACAGTGATATTGTAACAGAAGAAGACAAAATAACCTCATCTGAACCGTCTTTTATAATTCTTGGTGAAATGTTATAGTTTACATGTCGCCTACGCCTATACGTTATTGCTCATATAAATACACACTTTTACTGCCATTTAGCATCTCATGTACTTCGCAAGCCAATTAAATACAAAGTACTCGGCCGAGACTCTTTTAATGCCAATATATCTGTTTCATGGAGCTGTTATCACTAAAGAAGGCATAATAGCTATTTAAGACTGACTTTTAAAATCAATGGATGCTGCTATAAAGGCAATATACAGGGTGAGCAGATTTCCTTCTTGGTTGGCTCCGTTATGCTTCCACTTTCCTTGTAAGGACTGGTTTAATTAATTGGCAATAAAGTCGCAATAAAATGCTAGGATTGTGGCATTTTTTAAAATATGATAATTTTATGGTAAGTTAGATATAAAATGGATCTGTAAGGGAATTAAACGTAATATTTATCAAGATTCAGTAGCTCTTACTTACTGAACTTATTCTAGAAAATATTGTATGTCCTTTATAGCTTAAAATACAAGTATGTACAGTGTACAGATGAATGCTAAGGAATCGCCGTGTATATTTCGTCCCTTAGCTAACAACACCGCTTAAGTCGATTTTTGGCGGTTTTGACATTTTAATGCCATTGGATAGATCTGCTCATCGCGCGTCTAATCATTGGTCACATGTTATAGATTTCAGCCAATAAGAAGCCGTAATTTGAATTTTAGTGACACCGCGCAAGTCGGTTTGCCTCGCAACACCGCTCAAGTCGTTAATCTGCCATACATTTTCTCGTTAAGTTCCTTCGCGCTCCGTAATTTTTATATTTTTAAGTGAGTTTTATCGCGAAAAGGTCTATGAAAGAAGTTTTAATAGAAGATTAAGAGGTAAGCTATTTTTCTCGTTAAGTTCCTTCGCGCTCCGTAATTTTTATATTTTTAAGTGAGTTTTATCGCGAAAAGGTCTATGAAAGAAGTTTTAATAGAAGATTAAGAGGTAAGCTATATAATAATGTATTTTTTAATGATTTACGCGGATTAATATATAAGGAAATGATAACAGAAAATATCTTCATTTACTTAAGCGGTGTTAACATTTTTTTTTTCAAACTTAGGCGGTGTTTCAATCTGTATTTTAATTCTTTTAGGAAGCTATACAAGTAAATTATAAAATTAATTTAATTACAAGTAAAAGTGGGGAGGCCTTTGTCCAGCAGTGGACGTCATTTGGCTGAAAAAGAAAAGAAGAAGAAAAGAAAGATACAAGTAAAATACACTATTGATGGAGAAGGAATTGATTCTTGAAGTATTCCGAGTTCAGGTGATGAATTTTTATATGCACAATTACAAGAATCAGGACATAAACGGCGTAAACAACTGCCCAGGTTTCAATCGAATCGAAGGCTTTCTCATAATCCACAAACGCCAGGCAAAGTGGCTGATTATACTCCTCGGTCTTCTGTATAATCTGCCGCAGCGTATGTATGTGATCTAAGATCAAAGCCTGCCAGCCGGCCTGGAAACCAGCTTGATCAGGAGGCTGGAAGGCGTCGAGTCGGCGAGCTAGAACTCGAAAACAGCTTATAGACATGGTTCAGAAGTTAGATGGGTCTATAATTCTTCAACAAGGTTTTATCACCGTTTTTTTTGAAAAAGAGTATCACCACACTTCTGTGCCGTGCCGTAGGAGTTTTTTCCTCGAAGATGACGGAATAAAACAGCTTCCAAAGAGCCTTTAGCATCGAAATTTCACCTGCTTTCAAAAGGTGAGCCGTAATTCTATCATCACCCGGGGCCTTGTTGTTTATGAGCTGTTCCAGAGCTATTCCAAGCTCATGTAGACTAGCGTTCGGGATATCTTAGGTATTGTGTCGGGTCAATCTAGCTCTTGGGTCTTCGGCTAGATTTGTAACAGTTGTGAACACAGTCGTTTATAGGTAATTGTCCGTAGAACTTCTCAACCTCTTTCAATATCTCAGTCCCCGACGCTATTTTCGGTCTTCAGGTTGGTCTGTTGGCTTTGGCCAACAGGCAGATCGATCTCTTACGAACACCTTAGAGCCCTTGTTATGCTCAATCGTCTGTATTATATGCGTAGGCCGCGAGTCGAAAGACTTAGAGATCTATCTGTTAAGACGCCGATACTGAGTAGCATCTTCAGATGACTGCAGATCCATGTTTTGTCTCTCTTATATAAGGTTATTGATGAGATCAGAGATCTTTTTTGTTTCTCTTAAACGACGGGTTTTAAAAACCTTGGACCCAGTTATTTGGACAATCCCCAAGAACCTGCCATTGTACTCTTCCTTATTTTTGCAATGTCCTGGCATTCGAAACGATTTTGCAACTCGAGTTGAGCTTTCGGGGTTGGATGGACGCTGGGCGGAGTGTAGACTTTATCAGTCGACATCTATCGAGATTCGGGCTTATATTTAATGTGCATCTTACCATTTGGTGATTCCTTCCTGTTTTGACCAAATTGACCACACAGACAACATGCTTCTACGTCGACAAGATGAAGTTGATCTCATATTTCATAGCGTCATTGGGATGCAGCGAAATCTACTTTCGCTGTTTGGCTTTCTGAAGAAGGAGTTCATCATCCTTCTCCATAAAGCCAGCCAGCAGTTAGCCACGTACGTTCCTCTCTCCGTACCCAAATTGCCCCACTTCCCGCTCATTGTTGTTTCGTTTGCCCAGCTTCGCGTTGAAGGCCCCCCATCACAATATTTGATCTACACACTGTGATTCTTAAGATGTAGGTTAAAGATACATAGATTATAATGATTATTGAATTATTTTTTAAATAATTCTTAATAAAATTTTTCTTTGTAAATCATCTATTAATACCTTATTCCTTTACATTTCGGTAAACAACACCGCCTAACTCTACAAAAATATCAGTCAATACCGCTCAAGTCATAAAATATAGGTTAAAATAAAGTAAATCGTCAAATTAAGTATAAATAATTATTTCTTAACCGCTAAATAAAGTATTTAATAAGTAACAATAGGAAAAATCCACCGATTTTTTAAAATAAACAGTTTTTTTCGTCTCCTGTAAAGTTGGTAAAAATGACTTACGCGGTGTTGTTAGCTAAGGGACGATTTACATTTCATTAGTTGGGTCTGTCTCAATTCTGTTTTTAATTTTGACCACCCTCATCCATCACCAAAAACAATACACCTCGACGTTAATGCTTACCCCTTTAAAATGATATAGATAACCAGGACACAACGCTGTTTGAAAATTTACCTGTAACAAAAACAAGAATAAATTACAAACTATACAAGAATACTGGACGTGCAAAAAGTACTAAAACTGGTGTCTATAGTAAAGATATTATCCTTGAAACTGGTCCTGGTAACATTGACGCTTCGCTGCGCTTGCGCGTTAGTGATGTGACAAGTGTCAAAGGACGGAGTACCTATTGGAAGCTTCTAGACAGCCGAAACTTTAAAATACAAAGTTTCATCATCATCATCACAGCCTTTGAGAGCGCACTGCTATATGTACATAAGTCTCCCAAGGAACACAACAAAGCACCATCTTCTGCTGTTTTCCTTTCCCTTCCGCCTTCCCTTTTTCAAACTAGCTTTTGCAGTTACAGACTGACAATGTATGAATTACGTTTTTTTTCTTAGTGAGTCCATGAATAACTTTCTAGATCACATTATTGTAAGAGCTTTCTTCATTATCCAACTTCTTTAAAAGCATCCAGCACCGGAATGACACTAATTTTATCCGTGCCATTTCCATTATTTTGCGATGACAGTCATTAATTACCCATTTATTTAAGTGTCTAATAAAACATTGAGTAAATAAAGTGTATCTTGGAGCAAACTCAATAACTCAGTTCTCAGCACATCACTAAACTAATAACTTTGATTTAAAGGTCGGTTTTATCAGACCATAACTCTAATCGGCTCAAAGCCTGGCTTGTGTTATGAATCGTTAATCATGTATACGAAAATACACAGTGCATACGGTGATTTATTGAAGTTATTTTGGGCGCGACAAATATGGCGTAAGGGGCAGGAAGCTTGAATTATAAGGAAATAAAGTATAAATGTTTGCTTTAGAAAGCTCATGCCTGGTTTGTGTATACTATGTTGATAAATCAAAATGATTTAATTGCTGTTTGTGTAATGAAATAAAGATTTCTCTCTAATACCATATTTGTATTTCCAAATCTATACATAGCAAGAATCTGGAAAAGATAGACCTGAAAGTAAGGAACAGAAATGACGTCCTCCGCATGAATTATATCTGAGGAAACACTTTAAATCCCTCGATGGTGATCCTCCACTGCAGGAGCAAGACCCTCTCCAATATACCAGAGGCAAATGGAGGATTTGGAAGACACTCCCCACGATGGCCAAACGGGTTGGGGAGGCCCTCCATGAAACCTTTTGTATTTTTTGTATAGGTAATCTAAATGGCATAGTAACATTATTATTCGAGTGAAGAAAGAAGAGCAGCCGTCATCTCAACAGAATTACGACATCATAATTCTAAAACATATCTTCACCAACTCTAAAATTTCAAATATCTCCACAAGTCCGGTTAAACAGACAAACCGTAGACGCATCAAAAGCGAACAATGAGTCAGAAAACAAAAACCAGCGATCTTGTCTCGTCCACAAACATGGGACAGCTAGAATACCACACTTCAACACCTGGACAAATAGGGGGAGACGGTCCAAGTGACGGGATAACAGAGGATTGGGAATTAGGAAAAGGAGGAACAAAATTTTTTTTGGACATTAACTATTTCGTTGTCGTTTAGAACTCTTTAAATTGTGTTTAGTTTGTGAGCTCTAGCATATGTTTCTTAAATATTGTAGGAATGTTAAATTTTGAACACCACGTGTTTTCTTTGACTAATGCTGTAGCAGGTATACTGTGAAATCAAGTTTGCCATGGGTCTATGATTTCACTGGTCAGGATTTTTAGTAATTAAGCTGGAGATCCTCCCGAAAATACTGATGTATGAGTAGCACTGTGGTGAGAAGGAGAGGTTAGATACTGTAAGCCTCTATTGTTATCATAAATAGATGAATGATTCCATTTATTTACTTTTATTGATAGCAAATTACAACTAAGATTCTCCCCTCGTCAGTTGATTGTTGATGAACAATTTAAAATTATTCTAATACGGTTTGTAATCCAATACAATCGCATCGGAATCAAGTTGTCTAACCACACAAACTTAAATTACACTGTTTGTTTATTCTTGGAATCCTACCGAGTAATTATTAACATAATAACACCAGATATACCTGATATGTGAGAATTCAGCTCTAGCTATTATAGTTCTATAAAAGGTCTGTAATTAAAGATAAAACGCGTATTAAAGATACATTAGTATCCTTCGGAAAGGACACGTTTACAAATAGTCATAATGCTTGCTTTCTTTTTCTCAGAGACTTCTCTTCTTTATTTTACGCAGTGAAAACTACAAATTATGACTGAATAGTTTCGTTGTAAAAATTAGAAAAACTCAAATCATCCATAGGAAAGGTACAAAATTGTCTATGCAAAACAAATTGGATGGTATAAATCAAACCAACGGTATGCAATTAGAAAAAACACTCGAAGTGACACGCGTGCATAAATTAACACAGAAGCATGTTCTCGTGATAATTTGTAATGTATTTAACAAGAGTTAGTGGCTTTTAATAAAGTGTATCCATGTTCTGATACTGATCTAGCCTTTAGAGCGGGCGCTATGAATATTGATGAGTTCCAATTTACTATAGGGATAAACAAGTCAATCTGATTTGGAATTTGGTGTCGTGATTAGGGTTGCCAGGTCCAAAAGCACAAAAGCCGGACTCTGTGCTTCATTTGGCCGGACATTTTTCCCTAAAGGCCGGACATGTCACGGGGGAGGGGGGTGCAATTAGTGTCATAGCTTACGAGTGAGTACTATCATCATCGGTTGCCCAACATCCTGATGCCGTGCGCTTTATATCGCGATATATTATTCTGTGACTCGACTTTAGCCTGGTGCGGCAGCCAAATAAAAAGCCTAACAAAAGCCGGACAGGCCGGACAAGACAATTTTTGGCTGGACAAGACCGTAAAAAGTCAAACATGTCCGGCTAAAACCGGACACCTAGCAACCCTAGTCGTGAAACCTAATACGTCGGACCTAACAAGAGTGATTATAAGTTTAATGTTTGTCAAAGTTGATGAAATTGATACCGATAATGAATTGAATGTTGCTGCAATAGGACTGAATGGAATTCTAAGAAACGACCTATTTAAGTCTACCTATTATTATTTCTTTTTGCGTTAAGAAAGAAGGAACGAGTATGCATGCGTATGAAGACCTTAAATAGAAAAGTTTATCATACAATATACAATTCGAAATATTGTTTTGGAGGCATGAAGTAGTGTCATTTGGCACTCAACATGGCGTGATTATTGATGCATAAGTTTCATGTAACTTTGTAAAAAATATTTAAAATCATATTCAAAAACATATCGTTACATTGATTTAAAAGTATTGTTCACATTCTTCTTTTCCAATCCAAAATGTCTCGCAAGAAATTGTAAGGAGATAAAATAAACGGTAACAAAAGCAATAACCTTTCCAGCAGAAACATTTAAAAGATATACCATTACATTGCACCTTGTTTGAATATCTTGCAATTTGACACTGGCGCTTTAAAAATAAAGTGAAAGGAGACTGGAATGGACATGAATAAGGAGCCATGTTTGAACAATAAAGATTTGTAAAAGACTGAGTGATTCAACTGCAGTTAACGTTTACACCTACACAAGTGAATCAATGAATGAAACATCATAATTGCAAAAATCCAAGGTGAAGATTACAAATGGATTATTTGCCAATCGTAAGGTTTTAGGCGATGACGACTTCTAATTGGGAAGGCAAAACTTTGGACTATAGCGTTTTGTAATTCTTGTGGCACTATAATTTGAATTAATTGTGTAATAGTCAAAGCGTTTCAAATGATCATGGAAACATTGTTGAATTATATTATTATAACGTGAGTGTAAAAAGGAAAGCAGAATTTATTTTTAGCTTGATAGGCATATCAAATTCAAATCAACAAGTCTTACAAGTCAATTTATAATAATAAGAGAGTTATTATTACAAAAGTTTCGCTATTAATACATAATTTGCACCTACTTAACTAGCCCAAGATTTTCTTCAACGACCTACTTAGCTTATTTTTGATTAATGGCTCCAAAGTACTAAATAACTGCTGGGAAAGTGAATGTAAAGTTACTGTAAGTTACTGGTGAGATTGGCCTTAGTAATATGTCCACCTAATTGGAAGGCAAAAAATAAAATAAATGACACCTTTAGCTAGTCTATAAAACCAAATTAAATGAGGACATTTTGATTCTAAGCTCTATTCTGTTTTAAGACAGAAATGCACTAGAATTAACAAAAATGCCTTCGAAAAGTTTTCTCATACACAAAAGATGATTCACTTGACGCTATTCAGAAAGAAATGTATGGTGATTCACACAAAAATGTTAAGTTCTACCGGTCTAGACCCAACATCAGACTAAATTGAGTCCGGAAGACTAACCGCATGCATTCTTTCGCAAATTGATGACTCTGAACGGTAAAATTAATGAGGGTAACATTATGATACCCATTTATGTTGTTTAGGTCAAAATTACCTTTTATTCACTTTGATTAAGTCTATAGTTTACTAGTTCTTATGATTATTGATGAATTTTTACATTCCTTGGATCATATATCCATGCAAACTTTTATCCCTCCTACATGTTTTTGTAACAAAGAATGTCTAGACTATTTCCAAAGTAAGATCTATCTAGGCACTACCAGCCGCCTACGACTTCGTACGCGTGGATCCCGTTTTAGCCTCTTAGGAGTTGAATTTTGCAAAATCCCGTCTTAGTGAGCACCTACGTTCTAAAAGATACCCTCATGCAAAATTTGAGACGCCTAACACTTGTAGTTTCTGAGATTTCGTGATGAGTGAGTCAGTTGATGACCTTTCGCTTGTTGAATTGATCATAATCAACTCAGCTGTTCAAACGTAACATACGGATAGTAAGTTAGCATAGATATTAATAAAATTGACAAATAAAACAAAGGTTGCTACAACCGCCACAATTTCTTAGCAATCTTGCTGTCACTTATCATTCGTCGATTCACTATTGTTAAACATACTTCAAGAAGAAAACAAGAGTAATAAAGACGGTAGTACCGTTCACAAAAGTACACAGACAAACATGCAGTCTCGATATGCAATTTACGGGTATACGAGCTATCATCCAGCGCCGCGGGCGGACCACCGACAGACCAATTGTTGCGAGCGATTTGTGAAATGAGGGATCTGGGTTAGGGGCTTGTTTTTATCTACCTCCAGTTAGATGGGTCAAGTCTATCACTTGAGTTTTTGGTGTCTGAAATTGCGACTGCATCAACGATCTTAAATTGACGTAAGTCTAAGGTACTAACTCTATAGTACCTTTTGGAAACGCTTGCTCCATCCATTGAAGTAATATTACTACGTATAGAACAGACATCGCAAACAAAATATGTACAGTGCGGGGTGCGGGGCGGGAATTTGACGGACAGCTGTCAGTCAAATCCATGACTATCAAGTTTCATAATTTATGGCGATAAAATCTGCACCAGAAAATGTCGTCCTTCATTGATAGGATTGCACGAATAGTGACGTTCCTGCGGTCTCCTCATCATAGACATTGTGAAACGATTGTGAAAATAAACAAATCGGCTAAATTGTGTTGAATTTTCATGGTGCTCAATAGCAAAAAGGTTCAGCTACTTACATTATTTTCTTTTTAAATTATATTGTGCGTTTCCTGTAATGTAATCTAAGCTCCCCTCCCTTAGACTAAAATTAGCCCTCCTAGACAAGTGACAAAACGTAGTAGTTGAAACATTCGAAATCACACTTCGCTCTGCCGTTTTTTGGTGTTAGTTACTTCACTCTGTGATGCGATTTTAAAATTACAACTGGCGATTCCGAATTCACAACTGAGGGGACTGAGGCTAATCGTGTTACTTGTGCTACAAGTGCGTATGGGCTTCATACTGATGCTTAAGCCATTAATTATTTTCATACTGAAAATGAAACATTAAAAGCCATTTCAATATTTATGCCTGTAAATTGCAAAACAAGTCTAGCAATGAGCAACTTAAACACTGCTACTGCATGGTGGCAACACTCTAATAATAATTGCACTGGGCAATAACTATACATTAACATATGGCAATAACTGAAATGATGGTGGGCAATAACTAAAAATATACAGCTTTACGTGCAGTGATTACCCACCGTTAAAATTACCGTTAGAAATCAAATTTTATCAGTTATTTTCATTGATAATGAAGAAAACACTTATAATTTCATCATGACTATACACCATTAGTTGAATATTAAATAACTTGGAATTTTTTTTTAACCTCTAAGCAAGTAATTCCTTAGTAAAATTGTTAAAGTCTTTACCTGTTTGAGTAACATTTTCACCCGTCTTGACAAAATCCGCCATAACTGTTTTTTTTAGTGTTTCCTATTGTAAATTTTAAATCTACTGTACATTGTTTACGGAGCCATCTACTTAGTAAATTAAAATCTAACTAGAGTGATTCAAAGTCAGCACCTGACAATATTATTCTTAAATCGGGCAATCACTACCAGTGGGCAATCACTCTCTGGTTTACCCTATATTATCTATGATGGATTGTACAGCGTTTCTAGCGGATACTTTCAAGAACAAAATCTTCATAGATTTTTTAACGCACTCGATATACATAAAATATGTTTGATGTAAGCCCTCTGTATTATTACGTAAAAAGCAATTGTTACTGACTGATCTATCAATACTGAACACACTGAACGGATAGCGCTGTTTGGCTCACACATAATTATTATAGCTAAGAAAGGATTTTCCAAAATTCAACATCTGAGGTGATGAATGGGAGTCCAAAATTTCATGTTAAGCTAAGCAAAAGCTTGCAATCTATATGTATACTAATATTATAAATGCGGAATTAACTCTGTCTGTCTGTCTGTTTGTCTGTTTGTCACGCTTTCACGCCTAAACCACTGAAGCGATTTTGATGAAATTTGGCATAGAGATAGTTTGAGTCCCGGGAAAGGACATATGANTTGACATGTCTTCTCTAGTACGTAGTACATTATAACTCAATGGCTCCATCATTGATTGCATCAAAATATTTATGAAAATTATTTCAAGAAATTATTTCTAAATCCGATCTTAGACATGGACAGTGGACACATCTTAATTTCTATGTTGCTAGAGAAAATGTATTTGACAATCATCACTCAATGAAGTTGATTTATGTACGGATATAAAAAGTATGCATCAACAACCTTTTAGTGGCACGTAATAACCCTGTGTTGTACGTATTACCATAAAGCCCATACGGTTCACGATTTCCTTTGTAAATTCTGTCACGTTTATAGTATGGAATTTAATTGAAAAAGCGTCAATTGCAGCCAGATCCGAACTGGCAGGTGTAAATCAGACCTAATTTAAATGCATTGGGTTTCTACAAATAAGTATATCCTTGCCGACAGTAATTTTATTCTCGTAAACGCTGGAATTATCATATTGCCCTTGTAGTGGTGGGAATGTGACTTCGCATGTGATACGATAATTTTTCAGATATTTGAATCCATCCCAACTAATATTATAAATGCGAAAGTAACTCTGTCTGTCTGTCTGTCTGTCTGTCTGTCTGTCTGTTACGCTTTNTCACGCTTTCACGCCTAAACCACTGAAGCGATTTTGATGAAATTTGGCATAGAGATAGTTTGAGTCCCGGGAAAGGACATATGATAGTTTTTATCCCGGTTTTTGTAACAAGGACGCGCACGATAAGGTTTTTCTGTGACAGACAAAATTCCACGCGGCCGAAGCCGCGGGCGGAAAGCTAGTATTCTATAGAAACATCTGTAACGTTCAATATAAGCAATTTACTATGTGGTCAAAGGGAAATGAAATGTATCATGTTGCAGTAATTTGTAATGTCATTTGCAGAAAGACTTGTATTGCGCTCAAGGCAAAAACGAAAATAGTGGTTTATTCGACATTTTCGGCCGTTTGGTGTAGTGGTTCAGAGCGGACTACTATGCCGAGAGGTCCCGGGTTCGATTCCCAGCCGGGCAGAAATTGAAATGATGAATTTTAATTTCTGTGACGGGTCTGGGTGTTACTATGTATAATATGTATGTATTTAAAAAAAAGTACATAAGTAGTATATCCGTTAAGCTAGCACTCATAACACAAGCATTAAGTTGCTTACTTTGGGGCTAGCTGGCACTGTGTGAAATTGTCCAAAGATTTATTTTAAATATGTCGTTTGCATGCGAACGACATTTAAATGTCGAGTATTTCCAGTGTTGTTGACAGAGAAAAATCAACCTGAAGAAAATAATTTCGCATACAAAATATCCAGACTTTGAATTCGTCTATAATTGGATAGAATTGTATACTAATTGGAGGTCTTAAGTGCTTCAAAAATACTATATTTGGATACTTATAAAGTAAAAGATCGTCTGAAAATGATTTTTTCTTGATATTTGTTGAGAATTTTCAATTTAATCAGAAAAAACAACTATTTTTATTTATTAGCTGTGTCTTTGAATACTAAAATTATTAATAGATATTATTCTACTAATAAAACAATTTTATTTTAGCTCTACAAAAACGCTCTACGTAACCCAATCTAATTCCGACAATTCAAATTATCACCCAAAATTATTTCTGAATTAGTTATTTAACTTACTAGAATTACCTAGTTCAAGCTAGTCACATAGAATATAAATAACCCATGGACTAATGGAGACGTCAGAGAGCAAAGCAACTCAATCTATTTCAGTTTAGACATCAGTCGGTCTCTGTCAATCAGTGTCCCCTCATTCCGGCTGGTTATCCATCAACATCGGAGTATCAGCTTTGCTATTTATCCAGGAATCGTGGAACAAATTAAACACTTTAATACATGAGGCGTGACAAAAAATAGGGTAGGAAAAAAGCCGTATTGAGTGCCGGCGGGGACATTGGTTTACTGGAAGTGGCTATTTCTAAAAAAAAATTGCTTTGGCCCCTTTTTAAGAAGCTAAAAATAATCCTCATGGTATTTACGTGTCTGTTCGATACTATAGAAAGTTCCCAAATTGTTGTTGTTGTATTCTAACTACTATAGCTATACTAATAACTAGCCCAAAAATAAGCCTTCTATTAGACAATCCTATATGCAAATAGATACTTATTACGAACTTTACTTGATGTATATCCTACAAGCAATGCAGTTTAATCACCAGTTTCTGTCTCACAACCGCAAGTCTGTCAGAAAATCCCAACTAATATTATAAATGCGAAAGTAACTCTGTCTGTCTGTCTGTCTGTCTGTCTGTCTGTCTGTCTGTTACGCTTTCCCGCTTAAACCTCGCAACCGATTTTGATGAAATTTGGCATAGAGATAGTTTGAGTGCCGGGAAAGAACATAGGATAGTTTTTATCCCGGTTTTTGAAACAGGGACGCGCGCGATAAAGTTTTTCTGTGACAGACAAAATTCCACGCGGGCGAAGCCGCGGGCGGAAAGCTAGTAAATAAATATTTTTAAGATTCCGACATAGCAGAGTAGGTACAACTCTACTCTTCCCGTGGATGTCAGGAGGCGATTAAGGGAAAACCTGGATGACCAGGGTGGGTGAGTGTAGCCAAAATCCGCCTTTTTCCCTCTGTTAACTTAGGGAGAGTCGTCCACCTGCAGTGCTTAATGAATGACCTGATGATGATTATGATGATGATGATGATGATGATGATGATGATGATGACGATGATGATGACGATGATGATGATGATGATGATGACGATGATGATGATGATGATGAATATATATATATATATAGATAAATGCGAAAGTAACTCTGTCTGTCTGTCTGTCTGTCTGTTACGCTTTCCCGCTTAAACCTCGCAACCGATTTTGATGGAATTTGGCATAGAGATAGTTTGAGTCCCGGGAAAGAACATAGGATAGTTTTTATCCCGGTTTTTGAAACAGGGACGCGCGCGATAAAGTTTTTCTGTGACAGACAAAATTCCACGCGGGCGAAGCCGCGGGCGGAAAGCTAGTTATATTTATGAATGATCCTAAGCAAAACAGCATTTAATTATTGCAGCCATTATGATGCAAAGTCACGTTTAAATAAGTGAATACAGTAAAAAGCAAAAAATGCTCGTATGCATGCATTTTTCAGGCACATGCGGTGCGCATTTCATGCCAAAATACCACGATGCATGTACTCGTATATGCAATGTAACCGCAATCAATGTGACATGCAGCAAAGCTTCTACCTAACTCAGGAACTTCTGGTTCGATTTGTATAGCCCATTTTTCGAGGAAGGCTTATTAGGTTATTATAATATCACCCCAAATCCAATAGGGGCGGAGCAGTAAAGAAAAACTTTGCAAAAACGGGATACATTAATGAAACAATTTTCACGCATACAAAATCGCGGTCACAGTCAGTTTCATAATACAAATCGCGCGTCAGGGCCCTCGGTACCTAAAAGAAAGTGTGCAAAGGCCCTAAAAATGTTCAAAATAGGTATTCTAAGATTATTTATAATGTCACTTCTAGTAAAGGTATTTATTACCATCTACCTACATCTTCGTCGGCCATAAGCCATCACTCCCCAGCGGCGAAAAAAGTCACTCTTGTCCCTCCGATATCCGGATTCTAAATCTGTAGCGATACTTTGACGTTCACCGAAACGACTGAGACAGTTTGATTACTAAAATCTTTAGGTAAAACGTTTTAGTTTATGAATTTTCAAACGAGAAGTAAATTGAATTGATGGGTTTTTGTTAGTTTCGAAGATTATGGATTAAGGATTGGATAATGGTTGTAATAATTTAAGATACTAGCTTCTGCCTGTGGCTTCACCTGCGTGAAATCCTCATAGATTGTTATTTAATTACAGCTACTGCCATTGGACCCGCAAGGAAATTAATCAGAAGAACATAAGAGGAGTAATTACGTTATTCTGATGTATAAAAAATAACTGTTGAGTACCTACTATAACACTGTAAAGTAGGTATTATCAATACCCGTTCAGTATTTTAATATCTATTTATTTCAATCTAATTTTCATGCAAACTTATTATAGGTCTTGTTACAAGTATTCAAAATGTAATTAATCGTTAAACAAGTAATTGCAAAAATAAATTGGATAGAATATGAATGGAAATTTTACTGGCGTGTAAAACAAAGATTTTGTGGACATAAAATTAATAAGCTTTACTCATCACAGCTGTAATTAATTTGGGAGGAAACGCCATAGCTATGACGTCACTGGACACGTGTCTGCAATGGGCCGTCAAATCCGAGCACGTTTTTTTGTGGCTATTATTTGACGCTGATTAATATCTATAATATCTGGGTTTAATGGGCCAAGGCTAAGCCCGTCTCAACTACAATATTATTCACTCATTTTCGGTCATTCAGCTGCCCCTTTTTAGCCCATCAATCCCATAATATGACCGCGTAACAGTAAAATTGGGATCTATTGTATCTCCATTCGCGGGGTTTGAATGGCTACTTACTATACTGTCGACCTTTCGTGGGTGAATAAACATAGGTATTCATTCATGCTTATTATATCCTCAAATCTAATTTCAATTTCGAATTAGGAATTCCAAAACCTTTGACGATAAGTAACATAAAATTATACTGTTTCACATAATATCTCAATTAATAGGTAATTTTATTACTATAATGTATGTATGATAAGTAGAATATAAACTATGAAACAGAATTAACTCAAAAAATCTTACAATCCTTAGCATTATTTCTTTTTGCAATCAAAATAAATATAGTAGGTTTACTCAAATCATTTGACGATCATTCTTCATTTTATCTATTTGGTGTAATTTGTTAAATGTTGGCAGTTCCTACAAGCACAGACAGGCAGTTTTCAGACAAAAACACAGATAGTTTTACTGAGAAAAAAGCTCAACTCACATCTCTCACCTANGATGATGATGATGATGATGATGATGATGATGATGATGATGATGATGATGATGACGATGATGACGATGATGAATAATCTTAGATCCTAGTCAATCAAACCCTAAAGATATTCTGAACTGATCACCACCGTAGGAAACTTCTTGCATTGAAAAATAAATATTTTGTCTACGTCCATATTAACCTACGGATACCAATACCATCTCTGCTCCTTGCCCCAGTTACGGGGAATGCTGTAAACAAGCTACTCCATTTAAAACCCATTTGTAATTTAGATTAAAGCTGATACCACAAAAGTATCGAGGGCGAAAGTTATCAGCTTTTTAGACCCCACCCACTTGTAGTCCCACCAGACTCCTATACGCCTATTCAATTATCTTACTTTGTATGACAAAATGACTGTTACAATTAAGCGATAGTATAATATTGGTTCAATGACAACAAGTATAATAAACGAAGATAGTAAAAACAAAGTAACAATGATATATTTAGATGTAATACTATTTGCATCAAAATATGTGATAAATAACCCTCCTTCTGGCGCAGTGCGGTAAAAAAGAGCAGAGAGAAAATTCAGAGATTTAGGGGATGAAATAAACCCACTTTACAATGAAGAAAAAGTTACTATTTTATCGTTGCTTGCAAAAGATCTAAAAAATCTGTCAACGGTAGGTACACCACACTAGGTACCATAGTATACAGTGTATACAGTGTATACACTATACAGTGTACACTATGGTACAGTCAACAGCATAATAATTACGCTTCATATTCTTAAATAGCTTGATATGCTGTCTGTACCTGCGCGTGAGCGTCACACCTTTAAATTAGCATTTCCGCGCGCATGCGTGGATTGTTTATATTTGGAGCGTAGTAGGCGCATGACCATACGCAACCGGGATCCTATATTTGGGCATTACGTAGATTTTTATCAATTGACGCGAGGCAACTACAAATGGTATATTGATTTCGTATGCCGGTTGCGAATTTGCTTATCTATGGAACTATGTAGACGCGTCGTGATCGAAATTGGAACAAGGACCTGAGTGGAAAGTGAAAATGAAGCTAGAACGAATGTTATTTTGTGTACGAGTTGAGTTTTACATGGCTCAAACGGATTAATCCAGTAAAATTCCTTGCAACTGCTAAACGTATCTTCAAAAAATCCAAATTAAGTAACACTAGATGGCACATCAAACCTTATAGTCGCATTGCATAATTCATTTTTATTTTGTGGAGAATAAGGGCAACCTCAAGGTCTACATGTCAATCAGCAAATAATGAGAAGAGAGTTTGCTTTACAGGTAGGTCAAGTGAAGTTATAAAGAGCTCTACCTTCGCAAGGCAAAATATTTTATTTTTTCCTTTTCTAATCTGCTACTTGGCAATCTGTTTCCGCGAAACAATAATCCAATTATCTGTCTGATTCCAATCCGGTTCTTGAGGCGTTCAGTAAGAGACTAGTCCAGTGAGTCATCTCTTATTCTTTCACTGCGAATCTTTTCGCTAGGTTTTGAATGCTATGTTTCTTCAGTCTAGAAAAGTGGAGACTGCCAGTTCCTTGCAGTTGAGAGGCGAGTTCGTTTCTGTGACTATCCAGTCTCAGTTGGTAACTTTTACTGTACTTTTCAATTTGCTGTTTAAAAATAAATATAATCTACAATCGATACTTTGATATTTCTACAACACTAGTCCATCTCGCGAATACAATACCAACCCAAAGCTGGTGTATGTTGTGCTCACTAACACCTTTATAACTGTCACCAAAACTCGCTGTGACATTTATCTCTTTACATGTATATACATGTATACCATGGGTAGAGAGTAAAGGTAAGACCAGACCAACGCGTGCAGCCGGCGTGCACGATGACGATGGNCCAAAAACCTGTTTTCAGACACTTTAAGTGTATCAAAAAGTTGTATGATAGAGAAGGTGCTACACTTAATTTGTCTGATATAAATTTTTTGCACATGTGGACAACTTATTTTATCATGTCCAACAATTTTCAGACATATTGCTATGATACCGATCGGTAAAATTTGTTAACATTTTCAAAACGGTCTCAAAATATAATGCGTTCACATTTCCGTCTGAAAATTGTTTTGTTCGCATCAAATAACCAAAATTTACTAATAAAAAAGATTTTCAGACGTATTGCTATGAGAATTTTTTTTTGTCTCATTTTTAATTTTTTTAAGTGATTTTACGGGTTTGCGCTACACCACTAACGTCTGAAAATAATGTTTCCGGTATATCATTCAACTACAGTCTGCAAATCAGACATATTGCTATGATGCAGTTCGGTAAAATTCTTTGACAATTTTGAAAATTCGGTCAGATCAAACGCTACGCGGAAAATGTCTGATATTGGTATTTTCGAGTTCAGGATAATCTTATCTATCGATTTGATGCGGTTTTGGCCGTATTGCTATGAGACAAAAATTTTGGTCGTGGGCTCTCGTACTACTAGTTTCAGAAAAAAAATCCAATCTCCTTGGGGAGTAATGTATCTCAATTTTTAAAATCAAACAACCTATTACTATTTAAAACCTTCTTTGTCCTAGAAATAGAGTTCAATATAAGGTGTAAAGGATCTCAAGACATTCCTAACGATACAGTCAGCTGAGACGTCTAGACTTGGGACTAAATCTGTCGCGATCGCTTCTTTGATTTACGCTAGCTATTTTAGGGAACGATGTGACATATCAAATATTTCCGGTTGAAGAACAATGTCTTTTAAATTATGTTCTAAGTTAATAAGCTTTTCTTTTCTACACGCATAACGTTGAGAAGTTCAGACAAAAATGGCTGATTCAATAGTAGACTTTGTATGTTCCATCCGAAAGTTGAACCTGAAATTTCTGAGTTGAGAGAATACTGTCTAACCACCAGACTAACGAGGCCATGTGGAAAGATTATTCACGATAAAACAAATTGTAACCGTAATAAAAATGTCACTATTTTAAATTTTTTTACATACGTATTGAAAATATAATTTGTTTCGAGACACCATAAAACCTACGCGTTCCCAGTAAACATGAAAAGAGAACACCTCAAAATAATTTCCAACTAGACAATCACTACCGCGATCAGCTGGTTAAAACACTGCCTCGTAAAAAGTGTTTTGACACTGAACTTTCTTTTACGACTGCAGTCAAAGTAGCCCAATCGATCACACGTTAATGAGAGTGGGAACTATCAGTCAACGGGAAGCCGGAATCGTTATAAAATCTCGCCGGACGTCTATATTTAGAATCGAGAAGAATTTCGGATTCCCTTCATTTTCCCGAGTTAACGAACTCGGTTTATTTAAAGGTACTCGATTCTCCGTTCTCGGTGCTCGGTTCTCGCTCGCTTCCCCTCTTCTTTTGTTCCTATTTCGAAATTCAAAAAATAGAACTGAAGGGTGTTTCGGATGCGCGTGAGTCAGTGAAGGCGCGCGCGGCGCGTGCGCTACTCGTGCCAGTGTTGTGTTCTGTGATTGGGTTTCAGTGACAGTGATGTGTGTGTGTGTCGCGGATCAATTTGTCTTGGTGTGAGGTATTTACCCCTTTTATTCATTTGTTTTAGATTTATCGGTTATTATTAAAATCAATGGACTTTAGATATTGCCTGCTATTGCGAAATTTGTAAGACATGAATGTACAAGTTTTCTCATTCATTTAGATGGTGTTAATTTAAAGAGTTTGTGAATTTTAGGGTATACACTTTATTTAAATATTTTGGTATTAAATTATTTTGAAATTCTTGAGTTCAGAAAGTACTGAAGGAAGTGAAGTGGAATCCCTAAATAGGAAGTACTCATTATTTTAACTGAGGTTAAATCCCATCTTAGGTACTATTAGCCGTTTATTCATCTGAACCACAAATTGCGTTGTCTACTTAACCGTTTGTTCTATTAAAATAAACGTCGCACGATCCTCAAAATGGCTGCAACTTTGTCACGTCTTTGTAGTCTAAAGGTGAGCTCCACGACGATTAGTTACCTCCGAAACATTTAACAGCGAGTTAGCAAGATCGAAACGTTTAACGCCGGTTTAATAAACGGCTGACCCCGTTTTGACGCCCGTTAATAATTTGAACATTCCGTTTACAGTTGTAAGCCGAATTCGCGATTTGGGCGCGCCGGCCGAAGTTTGTGCCAATACGTCGGCGATTTGTAAATATTGTGGTTTTAGCGCTAACTTTTCAGTAAAGTTTTGAGTAAAAAGAACAGTTATTTTATTTTTCGGTCTGAATAAGAATAATGCGACAAATAAGCTATTTATTTCTTTTTAATTATTCATTGTTAAAACAATTACGTTCTAATTAAAATAAGATACTAATGGTAGCAATTATTAGATATGAACTATCGATCACTTTTCATTTTACACATCACCTGCCTCAGATGACACTTGCATTTTTTTTAATACAACAACAAAACACTGAAAAAATAACACCGGCTTAGGCTGAGTTGCACCACCTAAATTTTAACCGTAACTATAACGATAACCGGTGTGATTTATATGGAGTTGGAAAAAATTTTGACGTTACATTACATTGTCAGGTTTAATTTTCTACACTTTAGTTTTCTACCTATCTAATACTGATTTACAACTATAACTTTGAAATTTGCCGCCCGCTATCACACGACCGCGGCCCTAGTCCGGATAGCGCGGTCCACTTTCAGAGTGCGTTGGCTTTTACCTGAAAAATGAATCTTACATATCCCAGCGGTTTAAAATTCGACGCCTTGACGATACTGTGGCTTTCGATTGCGAGACGCTCTTTAAAATTCGTAATAAAAACTATTATATTAATCAAAATTCGTTTAAAAAACATTTTACGTTTTTAGTAAGGAAATTTTTTGAAAAAGTAACAAGCATCGGATGGACTCATAAACCCATCCGTCCTCGCAAACTTTGACGTGTCTTCTTTCGTCATTACCATCATCAAGTCATGAGTCTCCACTATAGGGGCACGTGCTCTCTAATTATTAACCAGAGGCAAATGAAGGATTTGTCTTACACTCTCTACCTTGCGCAGACGTGTTGGCTTAGTGGTTATGTAAAAGTAGAATCATCATCATCATCATTTCAGCCATAGGACGTCCACTGCTGAACATAGTCCTCCCCCAATGCTTTCCATGTTGATCAATTAGTAGCGGCCTGCGTCTAGCGCTTCCCTGCTACCTTTATGATGTCGTCGATCCACCTTGTGGGTGGACGTAATATGCTGCGTTTTCCTGTACACGTAAGGCGGGTTTTAGAATCGCGCTGACCGCTCGCTGGCTGATCGTCGGCGCTGACAGATCAATATGTATGTAATTGAAGGGAACGTTCTTGAGTGACGCTGATCGCTCGGCGCCGACGCTTCATACATTTCGGTTGTCAGGGCTGACGGTCAGCGTTCGTCAGCGTGACTCTAAAACCAGCCTAAAGGTAAAAGTAGAATAAGTGCATCATATACAAAAAGGAACATAATGATTTTAAGGTCCAATAAACTAAGTCTTCCATCTTAAACCGAAACGAGTGATGGAATTCTACCCAAATACGCAGATAACCCAGCTTTACAATAACCAAAGCGTACCCCAAAAGCATTTTGCATTTTAAACACGCATAACTTCTGAAAGCACTAAATTAATTCCTTTGAAGAAAACAAAGCCTTCACGACGAATTTTGCCTATGCAAATGCTCTACAAACGGGAATTTATTCTATCCCAGCAATGTTGATAAACAGCAGCTCAAAGACAAAGCATTCATAAGCGGGATGCCACAGCCAAAAATGATGTAGTAGGTAGACTCATTCCACAAAGAATATCATAAATGAATAATAAAACCTAATAGGGACGATAACAAAATTTCACGAAAAAAACTCTTGTCTTATTAATATGAAGATGAAATTTTCATCTTCATAATTTTGTATTTTAAATATGACTTTATCGATCGTAACAATATTTTGATTTAGTTCGATTTTTCAATAATGTAACAACATTACGTTTTGACAAGAACCAGAATACAATTTTCGTTAAATCCTACCTTTTTTATGGGACAGGAGGCAAACGAGCCGCCCATAGACCTCAGATGTAAAAAGACATACTTAACTACAGCCCGTTCGTTTCAGCCAAATGACGTCCACTGCTGGACAAAAGCCTCCCCCATAGATTTCCACAACGGCCGGTCCTAACTACGGTACCTAGAAGAAAATCCATTAATTAGAAAGTAAAAAAGAAAGAAAGAAAAGTTAACGTTTACCCATGATGCACATTAAAACAGGTACCTTATCCCAGTTCGTTCGTTTGTTCGTTTCAGCAGAAAGACGCCCACTACTAGACAAAGGCCTCCCTCAAGGATTTCCACGAAGACCGATCCTGCGCCGTTCGCATCCAGGCACCTCCCGCGACCTTATCCCAGTACTCTCTGTCATTTTAATCAATTTAACAACCAGCCATAACCGCAGTCAATAGTTAGAGTAGTGATCTTACTATTTCTCTTTACACTGTGGAAGATACCTTCTGCAGTCATAATGGTGGAAGGTCCGGATATTCATTTCCTTGAATACGCCTATAACTCCCCTATTTTGTGGGCAACAGGGTTCAGAATGGCATGTCAAAAGCCGTTATTAAGAGGATTCCGCCATTGCATCCGTTATAGCACAAAAGAGAAATGGGCAGAAGATCTGAAAGGGTTATAGTTCTGATATTTCAAATCAATGAATCATGTATCTTTCTCACTTATAATATTTAAGGTTTGAGACGAGAAAAAGAGAGGTGGGAATCAGGATAATATTATAATAAAAAAATTGATTTTTTGGTTCGGGTGGATTCATATACAGGGTAGAATTTTTAGACTGTAATGCCATCTGGAGGGAAAGTACTCCTAATACTGTAGATATGAATTTTTACTCAAAGAAAACATTCCTTTATTTTTGGATAGAAAAAGAACTACATTCAACGATTTCCAAAGCTATCCACACCTGGGAATTGAACCAACTAAAATCTGTTAAATCTTGTATTTTTTCATTTCTATTCCGAGCAGACCTACTGCATCATTTCCCTGCTGTATTTATAGCATCCTTTATCCATCGGTTTGCCGTAAAGGTGCAACCCGGATGGGTTACCGGAGAGGAGCTCAATAATGCAGACGGTGTGGTTTGTAAAAGTGACGTCCAATTTGTGGAATGGGCTCGCTTGAAATGCTGGAGGTGTTTTGGGAAGAGTTTGCAGTACTTAAAGAGATATTGACTTGTTGTGCCTAGAATTTGTCTTGTGGATAAGAGGAAAATGTTACAGAATTGAAGCGCAAAATACACGAGGGAAAGTGGGCGACAATAGCCCAACAGTGGCCGACTCGAGATCTGAGGCGTGCTGGTTCTAATCCATAGACTATTATGGTGAACCCACTAGAAATACGAACATAGAAACGAAAATGACGACGAAATAGTAATTAATTGTACAATACAATTCCATGACTCTATGAGTCACTTTGCAGAAAAATAATCTGAAATTCAGGTGAAGTTTAGAAAAAAATTCTTAGTCAGATATTCTGCATTTTTGATAGCAGACGGCATTATCTACTAATATTAGTTAAGTCACCTAAAAGAGCCATTTGTTTAAGCCATTTACTGTTGCGAGAGAGAGTTAAACGAATGCATTAGTCATGTTATACAGTGTAGGGTGCACTTATGTTACAAGGGCAATTACATGTCTCAATTCCGAGCAATTTGGCAATTATGACGTCTGGGCAATTTTATAATTGATGATGAAATTTTTACCCTGTCTGTAACAGAGGTATGTAGCATATGCCAGCGGCTTCGTTTTAATTTTGTCTTAAAAATCTTTTTCGCGCGCGTCCCCGTTTACGTGACTTCCACTCCAGAACCTTGCTGCCCCATGACGATTTTATAAAAGGTTGCAGGAAGGCGCTAGACGTAGGCCGCTACCAACCGTGCGATGTAGAAGTCATTGGGGGAGGCCTATGTTCAGCAGTGGACGTCCTGTGGCTGAAATGATGATGATGATAATACGAGGGCTGCACTAAAAGTATCGGGAATGGAATATTTCCACTGTTCCAGTCATATTAAAATCTATTTAATTGCAAACTCCAGGGTTTTAAAAATCGTATACCATTTATTTATTTAAAAAAAGATTCTCGGTCGTATCACAAGGTCTTGTCAAACTTGTTTAGTCGTTGAGAAAATGGAATTGACTCGAGAAAATTCAAGAGCGATGATTTATTATGACTTTTGAAGTGGTTTAACACAAAAACAGTGTGTTGACCGGATGATTTCTGCATTTGGTAATGAAGCCCCATCCAAAACCACAATTTATCGCTGGTTTCCTGAATTTCAACGTGGACGTGTCAAGCTCAGTGATGATCCCCGTCAAGGTCGTCCAAAAACTGCAGTCACCTAAGAAAACGTTGATGCTGTGCGTAAGCTGATTGAAGAAGATCGACATGTGATATACCGCGAAATTCAGGCAACTTTAGACATTGGCATGAGTCAAATACAAATAATCTTGCATGAACAATTAGGTGTAAAAAAGTTGTTTTCCCGATGGATACCGCATTCGCTCTGTGAAGAGCAAAAAGCGGCTCGCGTTACTTGGTGCGTCAGAACTCTCGGGAGATTACATGCAGGATCCTCAAATGCTGTATACAACATCGTATCAGGTGACGAATCATGGATATACGCGTACGAACCCGAAACAAAAAACCAGTCACGAGTTTGGGTGTTCGAAAATGAATTAAAGCCAACAAAAATTGTTCGTTCACGGAGTGTTGCAAAAAAAATGGTGGCCACGTTTGTCTCCAAAACCGGCCATGTTGCGACTATTCCTCTTGGGGGACAAAGAACGGTTAATGCAGATTAGTATGCTAGCATTTGTTTGCCACAGGTCGTTTCTGAACTCCGTAAAGAGAACTGCAACCGCCGCATCATCCTCCATCACGACAATGCGAGTTCTCACACCGCGCACTGAACAAAGGAGTTTTTAGAGCAAGAAAACATAGAATTATTAGTCCATCCGCCGTACAGCCTCGACCTAAGCCCTAATGATTTCTATACTTTCCCTTAAATAAAGAATAAATTGCGTGGTCAGAGATTTTCATCACCTGAAGAAGCTGTGGAAGCCTACAAAACGGCCATTTTGGAGACCCAAACTTCCGAATGCAATGGTTGCTTCAATGATTGGTTTCGTGTATGGAAAAATGTGTCAAATTTCGCGGAGAATACTTTAAAAAGCAATAAATACATTTTTAAATAGTAATGTTGTTTCACTTCCTTGATTCCCGAAATTTTCAGTGCCGCCCTCGTAATACACAGAGGGGAACTGCGACGACGGCGTCTTTCTTCCATCATCCAAAGTCGTATTCTCACTTTCTTTGGCCATATCTATTACACGTGGAGACGTCGCTTCTGTTGAACGACTTGTCGTGCAGGGGAAGGTTGAGTGCACAAGAGCGCGCGGCAGGTCGCCCATGCGCTGGACTGATCAGATCAAAACCGCACTCAATGGTCCACTCCACGAGTGCACAAGAAAGGCTGCAGTGCGGGAGGAGTGGCGACAGATTGTGAGACTTGCCACCGAACCTGGTGTGATGACCACGACCACTCGGGCAAGAGTGTAGCGACGAAGTAGAAGAAGAATGCGACAGTGATTCAATAAGATTATTTGGCTGAATCCTTCGATCACGGCACGTGTAAACAATTAAAACAGCTGTAACTTATCCATCCCCAATTAGCGCTGGCCTAATAAATTTGTACGACGGAAGAGCGAATTTTATTCAACTTTTGCTTTGTACGAACAAGCAATAAGAATTTAATAAATATTTTATGGCTCTAGTCTTTCACAAGTCGATTGACTGTGATGCCCAATGTGCTGTTTTTCAGCACGATGTGCTGTTTAATCAGAAAATTCCTACTAATATTATAAATGCGAAAGTAACTCTGTCTGTCACGCCTAGACCATTGAACCGATTTTGATGAAATTTGGCATAGAGATAGTTTGAGTCCCGAGAAAGGATATAGGATAGGTTTTATCCCGGTATTGTTCATGGTGCAACCCAGGCCAGGTAGTGTTGCGTTGTCTATATAACGTGATATCATGAAATTTTGATTTCAAGACAAACTGTTTTCCAGTTAAAAGCAACGTACTTATACCTACAGAATAAAACACTGTATTATTTACAAAATACTTTAACATCAATCTATAGTAATTTTACGCTGTCTAACACAGCTACCGAAAACTCAAATTACTTACGTACTTATTTTGTTATTAATTATTATTTTAATTTACATCACTCAAGATTTTCCTAATATCTAGAAGCCTCAAAGTCACAACTCTATTACAACGTAATCAACGGCGACATTTTGAAAGTCAATACGTGTTATAATAAAGCCAATAATCCTGCATGCGGTTCTAAGTCGGTTATAACGCTAACACAATAGGGTTATAGGAGGATTCCTCACGGCCCATTATAGCTTCATTATGTTTTTATTAAAACGGTCTAATAGCGGAGAAAGCGTTTCTCAAAGTTGAGTTTTCAAACACCCCTAATCCACTCTACTAAAACTCGTTCATCATCATCTCAGCCATAGGACGTCCACTGCTGAACATAGGCCTCCCCCAGTCCTGCCATGTTGCCCGGTTGGTAGCAGCCTGCGTCCAGCGCCTTACTTATACCTTTATGATGTCGTCGGTCCAGCTCACACGCTGCGTTTCCCAACTCGTTCCCACCACTAAAACTCCTGTAAATCCAAGATATAGAACCTGTTCAGTAGAGTTTGACCGCCAATAAAACGTAATCAGTGCAGTTATCAGCATTAATTGATAACGACGTTTGAAAAGAGAGAAAGAGAGAGAGAAAGTACGTGCAAGAAGAAATAGAGTAGATTGAAATATAACTCTGAATAAATATGATAGGTAGGTACATTGTAATTTTAGTTACAAATAGTGTTATTCTTCTTCGAGTATAGTTAACTTCGTAAAATGAGTCAAGTGAGTTCGTAAGTTTTTATAATAGGTATCTTTAACAATTCCGCGAGATCTTCTATGAATTAAAAACAATACGTACCTATCTTGTCTTGTAAGTTTCATAAATTAGCAATGTGATAGCAATGTTTATTAATATTCATTTATTACTTAAGTTTGAGAACCTCATGTCTCGATACTTGTTTACTTTTCAATTACCAGCGTATTACCCGAGATGAGTGTCATAATACGATCGGATACGACGTGATGACACCGTTTGATCACTATGTATCACACATAGCTAGGTGGCTTACATTATAATTATACCACTTAGTAAATATTATGTTTATTTGACCAAGAATTAGAGCTGTTTTTATGCAGGTTTTTGACCGCAACCACACACCTGATGTTTAGTGACATGCAATCTATCTAGAGTTACCAACCTGCCTCCCTTTTGAGTGAAAGCCTGTAATAGAAATTGCTTATAAATTAGAAAACATAGATCTTTCCTTTGTCTGTATTTTAACGACTGAGGTCACAAACCGAATATTATTTAATAGTCGTCTTACTTAATTTGAATCAAAGTGTTAAAATAGGAACGATTTCAGCGTTAAATTTTAATGGCCTTTCTAGGAATTGATCCCAAGAGCCCAAAAAGAGTTTTTAACGCCCGGTTTCCTCCAACGCGTTGCGCGGAGCGGTGCGGAGCGAAGCAGAGAAGTTTTTTGAATAACCAATCATTCCATTATTTGCACTTCTCCACTTCATCATCATCATCATCATCATCATGGCTGAGCCATAGGACGTCCACTGCTGAACATAGACCTCCCCCAATGCTTTCCATGTTGCCCGGTTGGTAGCGGCCTGCGTCCAGCGCCTTCCTGCTACCTTTATGATGTCGTCGGTCCACCTTGTGGGTGGACGTCCCACGCTGCGTTTTCCGGTACGCGGCCTCCACTCCAGAACCTTGCTGCCCCATCGGCCGTCAGTTCTGCGTACTATGTGCCCTGCCCATTGCCAGTTTAGCTTCTCCACTTCCCTCCGCATCAATTGGACAGCGGCGGCGGCACGGATATGTGCGGAGCGATGCGGATATGTGCGGAGCGGTGCAGTGTTTCATAAATAGCAATTCTTGCGCTGCTTCTTCTCAGCACTGGCCCATTTATTGTCCCGAAGCAGTGGTAGGGTTAATACTGGGACGTGTGAAAGTGCTTTTCAAAAGCCTATTTGGAAAAATAAATGAGTTTTATGAGTTTTAATCCTTCCTACTAATATTATAAATGCGAAAGTTTGGATGTCATGATGTCTGGATGTTTGGATGTCTGAATGTTTGTTACTCTTTCACGCAAAAACTACTGAACGGATTTTGTTGAAACTTTACAGTATTACTGTTTATAACCCAGATTAACATATAGGCTATAATTTATGACGATCTGTGACATACTAAATTTCACGCGGGTGAAGCCGCGAGCAAAAGCTAGTAGACTGATAACTGACAGCTTCGAGTACGTACAGCTCACACATCTCTCGTCGTCTCCGCACCGCACCGCTCTTCTCCGCTCCGCTTTGGTGGAAATAAGTAAGTACCTATTTCGAGGAAGTGTGCGGCGAAGCTGGTAGGTACCAGCTTTGCCGCACACTTCCTCTCGTCTCCGCATTGCCTTAGAAGAAAAAGGGCGCTGTAAAGATTCTTCGTGTTCATGAAATCAACGAGCTGCTATAAAGTTTAGAAGTGTTACTAATTTTATTAGCACCTAAAGTTCTTAATGATATACACGTGATAGATACAGGGTGTACCAAAAACAATGAATAACCTTGTAACTATCGATACGCCTCACTATAGTCTATCTAATTTAAAATTTTGACCAGGTAAAAATATCACGGTTTATGAGATTTTTAAGTTTTTTTGTATCTTAAGAAAATTACATTTTCATTTTCTTCTTTTTCATTTTTTTTAAATACTTAGCAACTAGTTTGTTGAAATTCATGAGAAAAACTAATCACAGATGGCAATTTTCAAAATATAAAAATGAAAAACTTTAAGTCTGTTATATTTTTACTAAAGTCAACATTTTGATATTATAAGTGGAGATCTTGAGGAGGCCTATCGATAGTTGTATGGTTATCCATTGCTTTTCCATCCTGTATAATTAATTTCCTGAAACAGCTATGTTTTGTAGTCTCAGGCTTTCAGTGTCAAAGTTTCAGCTGAATTTCATTTGCTTTCCAACATCAATACCACATAAAACCGGTTCTAACCAGTAACACGTGGCTTTCAGAATTTACGGCACCTATACACCGACGACGTTTTCTTATCGCCTTTCGACTCGATTAGAACAAAAGGCGGTTTATACCAGGATCGTATTCGCGTTCATTTCCATACTATTAAACGCGTAGGGGCGAGTCGAAATGTAAATCGATGCTGGCGTTTTTTTAGTTAACGATGGAAAAAGCCAGTCGAGTTTGTCTTCTAACAAAATTTTATCGTTAAAAAGATAAACAATGAGTCAATAATCTGTAATTAGCTAGATTTATTTATAGTAGCAGTTATGCTTTAGAAAGAGATATTATTAGATTTCAGTAGGTCCTGTACTCGTTAGCAGAAGTCCATCTACGAAAATAAACTGCCTAGTTCAACAATTTATAAAAGGAATCACGAATGTCAATAGATTATTCATTTCATATAATGATATATCTAACTCATAAAATTATTCATAAAATGTGACAAGAAATAGAACTGCTTTAAAAATAACGAATCTACTTAATTTCAATTGTTTCATCGAACGTTCTATTTTCAAAATCAATTAATAATTCATTCGATTCACCCGTTTTATCCCATCCCTATTCAGGTTAGCGGGAAAATGATAGCAATGGCATACGTTTCGGTTTCTCACCTTTAATTCAAGTGCTATTCTAATATGAACTCTAACACATACAGATAAGGCCGAGTCAATAAACGCTGATATATGACCTAATTTGCCCGGGAAAAAATAAAATTCAACGTTATTATCGCCATTACCTTTTTCTGATGTTGGTTTTTCAAAGCATTGAGTAGGTGTGATGAATAATAATTGCGAGTTTTGACGTAGGAATACTATAAATTCTTTCTATCATTGAGAAGAAAAAGATTCGATATATGCAGTGTGTCCGGGCATGTAGTGATCAAACTTTAAGGGCGTAATCTATGGACAATTTTATCGGTGAAAATACTTTAAATTTGGGGCTTGACCCATTTCTCGCATATTTACAAGGATTTAAGTTTTTAATTTTAAGTTTTCACCTTTTCCTTCAAAAACAAGTGATAGCGTGGGTAACTTAACATTAATAAGCAAATATTTTAAATCATGCGATAGCCAATAAAATTATCTACTAGTAGAAGTAGAAAACAGACACAAGTTTCATACATTTTAAGGGAGTAAGAATGGATTTAATTAGAAATAAACATGATTTTTTTCACATCTTTTTCAGTTATTTCCCAACACAAGAAAAACCAGGTCGTTAAGGTATGTTTTATTTGCATTGTATTATTAGTATTTGAGCTATTCTACAAAACTAATGTAAATTTATTAGTCTACGTCTATTAGTTTTGACGTAATTGTTGAACAGAGATACCCATTCCCAGCGGTTTCCATAGTAATCGGAATAGGTTGTGTGATTCTTTCAGGCAGTGCATTTTCGCATGTCGCGTGCGCTATGGAAACCGCTGGGAAGGGGTATCTTTGTTCCTCCCCCAATGCTTTCCATGATGCCCGGTTGGTAGCGGCCTGCGTCCAGCGCCTTCCTGCTATTTTTATGATGTCGTTGGTCCACCTCATGGGTGGACATCCTACGCTGCGTTTTCCGGTACGCGGCCTCCACTCCAGAACCTTGCTGCCCATCTGGTAATTTAGAGGGGGTTATTATGCTCCTGCCATAATATGGCGGATATGATTTCATCATCATCATTTCAGCCATAGGACGTCCACTGCTGAACATGGGCCCCCCCCAATGCATTCCATGTTGCCCGGTTGGTAGCGACCTGCGTCCAGCGCCTTCCTGCTACCTTTATGATGTCATCGGTCCACCTTATGGGTGGACGTCCCACGCTGCGTTTTCCGGTATGCGGCCTCCACTCCAGAACCTTGCTGCCCATTTGGTAAATTAGAAGGGGTTATTATGCTCCTGCCATAATATGCAGGATGATCTCATCATGCTTTCAAATGGCGGCTGTGTGTAATTTATATTATGGTGTATCGCAAAATAAATGTTTTTCGTTTGACTGGAGCCATTTGATTTTTCCAGGATTTTATTCAAGTAGTACAATAATATACAGTATTCTGTTGGCTGTCTGTCGGCAAAATATGTTAATGTAACTCGTTATAAGCTAAGTTATAGAGCGTTCTCTATGTAAACATTGACGAAGTAAAAACGTTATTTGAAGCTCTACCTTTTTACCTTGCCCTTGTCACCTCTAAATACAATATTTTTACGGTCTTATCATTTCTTTATCGACGTTTTAAAGGAAAACGGGAGTCTGTTTAAAAATGGTTGTCTTTTTCAATGACGTTTCCTGTTTATAATAATACTTTTCGGCGGCCGAAATGAGCAATTATTTAGAAATACATCTCGTTAACATAATTTTATTTCTAATACATTTTACAGCGCATAACATGAAAAGCACAAGCGTGTTCTTATTACGTGCGTGAGCGAAAATTTTCGTTCGTGGAAAACTCCACTAATTGAATGGCCGCTTTTTATCGTATTCGTTATTTCCATTAATTAAGATATCAAACAAGCGTACGGTTCGCTCGGTTCCGTATCAATCAAAAGCGGTTCACGCTTGCCTTCATTTTTTGCGTGCGTCTGTCAAATGATTCGTCGGAATTGACCCCCGTCGGCGCTGGGCCACTGATAAATGAAATTTCCCTGCAAACTGACTGGCCGGCGATAAATGGGACATTGTGCAGTCTCGCGGGCGGGCGGGAGACACGGCAGTGGCGGTTGGCCAATATTATTATGTTTTGATTGACAACTGTATCGATATATTTTATAGAACTCTATGAGCTCGCGCGCACTGGTGACTTGTCGCCGTGACTTTTTTGTGACCTCGATATAAATGTATGGAATAAAACTTTCTGTCACATCACTACGTCCGTGCACCTCAATACAAATCTCTATGGACTTTCAAAAATTTTATATTTTGTATCATAAATGCTTACAACATTCAAAACATTACTGTAATTTATTTATTTCTATGTACCAACTGTTATTTTTTTTACAAAAGTAGCGTAAGTTTACTTTTTATACTTTTATTCTTGACCCTTCCAGTCCTTTCTAATTATTATTTTTCTATCTTGGTGAGCATTTTACACCGGCCAGAGACGCCGGTGTAAAATGCTAAATCTAAATCTACTGTTCAAATGCAGAAAATAGCATTAGAAAATTAATGCCTAGCTTTTGTGTTTTAAGTTGCATTAGGTTTATAGTTGCATATTGGTGTTTTACACGCTTTAATTTGGCGTATGTTTCAATGGATTAATCATACCATACCTATTATCGATTTTGTTTCATTCAGTAACACCGTGTTGAGCTGGTGACTTTCCCAGGCCGTGTGTCGTTTGTAAATATTTATTTTCGTACTCGGCCGAATTAACGCGAGAGCTTATCGCTTTCATCAGTAACATTTGGTGCGTTCTACTCCGTGCTGAAGCTTTAATTAAGTTTTTATTACTCTGAAATCGATGGCAGTCATTTACATATCGGTGGCGTTTTGTTCGGGGGTTACACAATGAGTAGTAATACGGATAATGGGCGAGAATTCGCCGATATTGTTGTGGAAGAAACGAATGGATACTTAACGCAATATGGCGTCATTTTGTTGTTTTGTTTCCAATTTGAAGGGCTGTTGGTGTGATGACCGTTTGTGCCTTACGTAGATCCAGTTTGATATAGGATAGCGCCAATGCGCTAACATTGTCTCTGAATCACAATAATTTTGCCTCTGCTGCTCTGCTACAGTGATACATACAGCTGTATGATATAAACTGTGACAAGTAAAGATCATTGTTGTAAGCAACTAAGCCAGTAGGATTAGTTAACTAAAATATTATCACAGTTTGCTTTTTCGAAGGGCTACATTTCTTTATAAACATTTAATCAGTCATCATCATCTCTGCCATAGGACGTCCACTGCTGAACATAGGCCTCCCCCAATGCTTTCCATGTTGCCCGGTTGGTAGCGGCCTGCATCCAGCGCCTTCCTGCTACGTTTATGATGTCGTCGGTCCACCTTGAGGGTGGATGTCCCAAGCTGCGTTTTGCAGCTGCTACTCCAGAACCTTGCTGCCCCATCTGCCGTCTGTTCTGCGTATATTTAATCAGTAACGAGGCAAAAATTTGATTTGAAAGCTTCATTCAGAGACAATGCTAACGCATTGGCGCTATCCTATATCAAACGGGATCTGCTTTCTGCGTAAGCGTGAACTATACCCACTATATCCTTCCCAAACTTTACGTAAAGCGTATATTTAGAATATTTACGCTATTGGTTTCCGCTCGACGGACCAAGAATGCCGCGCTCGGCACATTTAAAGGGGCGCTTAGATTAATGTCACCGTTGTTTATTTAACTGTGGACTATTCCACACCCCGTGAAATGTGTTGAGAATGTTTTTACATATTTTAGGCGTTTCTTTACTTCTATTGGTGGTTTTTGGGTCATGAGGGATTTATAAGTGAGGCGCGATGGAATAAATAAGAGAATCGAGCGTTTTGCGTGAAGCGGCTTGGGGTTTTAATTTGCCTTTTATCCTAAAAGCGTACCTCGAATTCTTGTCGATTTTCAGTAAGCTATAAAACAATTTGTAATGTAAATAATATTAAATAATCCATTTCATTTAATTTTTGGAAATCCAGTCTTCCATTTCTGTGAATTTAGTTTTCTACTGAAATGATTAAAAACCACATTCTCTCACGCTCAGTCATGGAAGCCCCTTTTAAAAGTTTGGACACTTTACACCAGGGTTTCCCAATTTTTTTTTGCCAAGGAACCCTAATTGATTATACTTTTCCTAGCGGAACCCCCGTACCACTCCGCCCGCACGCCCTGCCCCTCCCTTGTGCGTAAACAATTCGGTGCGAGCGAACAACGTCGGTCACGATACGTGGGATAATATTTTTTACGGAACCCTTGCGGCCTTTCCACGGAACCCCAGGGTTCCGCGGACCACCTTTCGGGAACCGCTGCGCTGCTTTACACAACACTATTTAGTTCAAAACTAAACAAAATGGCTTTATATCCGTAGTTACTTTACTACACGTACCACCCATGCGCCACGTCTGGTACCCGCACCAACCCATGCGCTACAACTGCTACGAAATTTTTTCTACGAAATTCTGCCTTCAAATTTTCAATAGTATATTTAATGTGATCAAAACTAAGCAAAGCGTTGGTTTTATGTCCGTAGTACTTATTCGTAGTCTGGTACCCGCACTTATCCATGCTACGACTACTACGAATAATTTGCTACGAAAACCTGCCTTGGTACCCGTACTAATCTATGCGCTACGTCTGCTACAAAAAAATTGCTACCTTTTTTATTAAGAAACTAACGGCGTTACACTAAATAAACTTAAAGTAACTTAACAGTATGTATGGCTAATTATAGGTTTCCCTGGAATAACTTTAAAGTAAATCAACCGTTCGTACCGAGACAAACAACTATTACAATTATGACATTACGAAACCTACCTTAAAATTTTCACTAAATCTTAATAAATATAAAACAAAGGTGATTGACTGACTGACTGACTGACTGACATAGTGATCTATCAACGCACAGCCCAAACCACTGGACGGATCGGGCTGAAATTTGGCATGCAGGTAGATGTTATGACGTAGGCATCCGCTAAGAAAGGATTTTACGAAACTCCACCTCTAAGGGGGTAAAACGGGATCCACGCGTATGAAGTCGCGGGCGGCCGCTAGTATATCTATAAAAGCGAAAAGTAACGGTGATTGACTGACTCACTCATCAGGAAATCTCAAAAACTAAAGCCTGGTCCGTGAGCACTTACAATTTTGTCCAATGACCCCAAGCTACCCATCCTTATCGCTCGCGCGTAATTATGTTGCTGTCACGTTCGCACACTCACTGCGGCCGCCCGTCGCACAGTCGCGACAGCAATGTAATTACGCGCGAGCGATAAGGATGGGTAGCTTGGGGTCATTGGACAAAATTCTACGTGCTCAAGGACCAGGCTTTACAAGTGCTAGGAGTCTCAAATTTTGGATGGGGGTTCCTTTTAGAACATAGGTGCTCACTTCTTAGTGATTTTGCAAAATATTCAACTCCTAACGAGGTAAAACGTGATCCATGCGTACGAAGTCGTGGGCGGCTGCCAGTTAATGTATAAATGTGAATATGTAGGTATTTCACACATCTTAAACACCTATCAGCCCGTCGTCTTTGCCTATCACTTAAGCTTTGTTATGTTTCACTTATGTAACCAGGGCGTAACGTCTTTTGAACATAACAAACGCGTAGGTACAAAGTGCCAAGGATTACCGCGCCGTACAAGGGAGGTATTATGTAAAGAACTTTACTTAAAATGTTTGTATTACAATTTGTATGGTTATTATGACGTAACAAGGATAATAATATTATCATGCAGTCTCTCTTACACTAGATATTTGTATGGGTAACTTAGTGCAGCTCAAAAGTATTATAGTTGCCTCTGGTAAAATCATCATCGTCATCATCATCATCTCAGCCATAGGACGTCCACTGCTGAACATAGGCCTCCCCCAATGCTTTCCATGTTACCCTGTTGGTAGCGGCCTGCGTCTAGCGCTTTCCCGCTACCTTTACGATGTCGTCGGTCCACCTTGTGGGTGGACGTCCCACGCTGCGTTTTCCGGTACGCGGCCTCCACTCCAGAACCTTGCTGCCCCATCGGCCGTCAGTTCTGCGTATTATGTGCCCTGCCCACTGCCACTTCAGCTTGCTAATCCGTCGGGCTATGTCAGTGACTTTAGTTCGTTTACGGATCTCCTCATTTCTGATTCGATCTCGAACAGTAGGTACAACGGTTTGCCTTTTAAAAATATTTTTACTCGTACTGATATCACTAAACCTGCAGTGTAGACAAGGTAATTGAGTTTCTGGCTCTTCTTTTCTACGTCATTACATTTTTTCAAGCGAATGTGGATTTGGTGAATAAACATTTTGTGGTTGAAATGTGAAACAGTCTGATCTTACATGGTTTCTAATTATTGGAATTTTAGATACTGTCAGGTAGCATCCCTTCTTACCACTTTCTAGTTAAGACTATCTTACGCAAACGTACGATTCACGCTATTGTGATGAGTGTAGCCAATTAAGTAGCATATACTTTGGTGCAATTTTGTGTAGTCGCAAGACTTCGCTCCGCTAGTCGTCCGAATGTTATCGCGATTTGTGTGGCCAAGGGGTTAAGGTAACGTTTCCATAGATCTTAAACAACTAATCTTCGAAAAGTAATAATCCTGTTTCTTTTATCCAATAGTAAAGTAAGAAAAATCCCTATAACCTCACGTAATAAGCACACCTAAATGAGGGAACGCGTGTAAGAAAAGTAAATTAATTACTTACGCCAAGTCCCTGTAGCTTCGAAACGTACTCGTATATACAGTAGCACGTGATGCTACCCATTTTTGTTGCAAACTCGCTCTTATTGCCGCTGCATAAGATGCTAGTGTCAAGCTTGATGTGCTCTCCGTATATAAAAGAGGCAGGTAACGCGCGAAAACCTAATCAAGCTTCCCTTTCGACGGGGAGTCAAATGTAATCAGTAGAGGTGGGTGCACACGGGTTATTGAATGTAAAACAATATTATGTACTGTAGCAAGAACAATTAATGTAGAGTGCTAGAGATTATTGTATTTCAAGCCTTATTGTCTTTGACATTATCACGAAAGTGAAATGGTAATAAGATTAAAATCAGCAGAAGTAAAAGTAATGGTTGACTGTTCGACGAACCAAACGCGATTTTGATAACAAATGTTTTAAACAAAGAGACTGAAGGTACTTTTGAGTAGTCTAGGATAGTTTATTTCGATTGCAGGTTATTTTTATTACCAGCACAAAAATATCAAAACTCCAGCTTTCGTGAGGAAAAGAAAGTAATTTTTCAGTACTAATATGTAAAGTATAGAAAACCTTTTTAAAGAGTGCCTATGCTTACCTATACATTTTTTAAATCATATAGTACTTACCTACATTACAAATAATTTTCATTTAAAATATTATTGTACTCCTGCCCTTACATCTCGTTTGTGAACAAAAATACAAACCGACTGGGAAATTGAAACAGTGTATGTGACTACAGTTCGCTGCAAGTAAGTCTGTATGTTATTTAGTTTTCAAAGTTGTGACATATGGCGATTAAAGAATAAGTGTTTAGATAGGTAAATAAAATGTTTTCTTATAAAACACCAAGTACCTAATAAAGGTGCTTATGAATTAAAGTAACTCATTAATTAGGGCAGCCGCCTGAATATTAAAATATTTTATCAATGTTTTCTGTAGGGAAAATCATGTTCTAGAGACAAAATCTATAAATTTAAAACTCAAAGGTCTGATTGACTGATTGACTGACATGGTGATCTGATCCATTGGACTGATCGGGCTAAAATTTGGTATGCAGGTAGATGCTATGACGTAGGCATCTGCTAATAAAGGATTTTACGAAACTCCACCCCTAAGGAAGTAAAACGGGATCCACGCGTAAGAAGTCGCGGGCGGCCGCTAGTTAATAATAATAATGTTTATTAAATACAAAAATTCGCCTTGAAAACTATACTGAGTCTTACAGATTTCTATACAGTTGTAATGTTTTATTATGTATAATTATTATTTTCACTTTTTATAAAGAGAGAGTGTTTTAAAAAAATCCAGCATAACTTTCTAACTCTGCAAAGCTATCAATTACAATTCACAATACAAAGTCATGAAAAAGTCGGATTACTTTTCAGAGTTCAAATTACTTTTGTAATTCTATCATTTATTGTTCTTATCCTTATTCCGGCGGACTGTACCGAGTAATATGCAAATGTTCTCACGTTACTTACGCTTTTTGCCAATGATTCCCTTATCTCCCTTTGTTGATTCCGACTGGAGAACTGGAGATTGATACTGAGACGTGTTTTTGATATAAATAGACCGATCCTGTGCGTAGGAACCTTTAAATAGATTGGGAAATCGCACCTGACAAGATTTCATTGAATTGAAACATCTTATCAAATAAAATCAATTAACTTCTTCTCTAAAGAACCAGGTAATTGATTACTGTAATCCGTAAAGGTAAAGCCTGGTCCGTGACCACGTAGAATTTTGTCCAAGACCCCAAGCTACCCATCCTTATCGCTCGCGCGTAATTATATTGCTGTCGCGACTGTGCGACGGGCGCCCGCAGTGAGTGTGCGAGCGCGACAGCAACATAATTACGCGCGAGCGATAGGGATGGGTAGCTTGGGGTCATTGGACGGGATTCTACGTGCTCACGGACCAGGCTTTAGTATCGTACTTGTTTACCTAAGTAAACAAGAGAGATCGAGTTTATTGCTTGCTGATTATGTAAAGATAGTGTCTTAGTTATTTAATTTTTAGCGTTAAGAGTTGCATCTCAAACTAATTTGAAAATTATGAATAACTTGAAAAATCGAACTGCCTAAGGCAGGAATTGAACCTACGACCTTCCGCTTGCATTGGTTGCTTTGCTTGGGTTCATCCAGTGTCTAAGTAGCTCAGTTGGAAGAGCAGTCGCCCAGCAAGCGGAATGTCGTGGGTTCAATTCCCGCCTTAGGCAATTCGATTTTTTCAAGTTATTTATAATTTTTAAAATAGTGTACCTTCTACTTATCGACAGTTAAACTATCGATGGATCAGAAATATTAGGTACAGTAGACGTCTCATATACCTAGAAGGTTTATGGTAGCTTTCAGTCGGACAACAATCAAGAACGTATTTAAATTCTAAAAAGTCACCTTCATGAATTTTATTGATAACAAGGATATTTTATGTAATTAAACCAAACAATTGCTGTAATAAGTAGCTACCTTTCCTTTGAATCTTTTACAGCTAATCTTGAATTTAGGCATCTTTAGCATAATTCCATTTGGTTAATAAATAACTTTCTTGTAGGCGTCATCACAAGCTTTCACCGATTCCTTTGAGACAATCTCAAGCAAACATCTGAGAATTGAGGATTGCATTATTAATAATGGACAGCAAGCCCCGTTGTATGGATTACACGAACCCGCCACTCAGTCAGCGTTGTCTATGAGATGCTAATAAGTTAACAGGATCAAAACTGAAGTGTTCTCAGCTAACTGAAATAACTTGAGACGCCTGTATCTCGCCAGAAACTGGGGACTGATTTATTAATAGCGGACAGTCTGAGTCAGTATTAAGGAGCTGGCGGCTGGAACTAAAATTGGTTGTGATTTTCGTTTGTCTGCTCTTTTTGTGTCGCTTGACCATTATTAAAGTGTATCTTTATAGCAATTGCTTCAACTAGGTACTAAATTCATTATTTATACTGCATTAAATAGGGTATTTTACACCTTGTTAGATGACTTACTTTTTGCGAGCTGACAAAACTTGGCTCTCCCTAGATTTTGTAAGGCAAGAACGGCTTCTTTTGGGAAAATTTGCCTAAAAATCAGTATTCATGAATATTTATAGTTAATATTTTTACTATATTTTGATAAATACAGATGTCTTAAACGGTATACCGTAAAATTATTGATCTATGGTATTAATTACCTAATTAAATTTATTATAGACCAAGCCGCCAACCCATGCCAAATATTATTAGTTGTTACTTAACGCGTTAGTAGGCAAAAACATAAAATTGATTTTACTAATTCATGTAAAAATTTTAGGTGTGACGTTTCAGGTGACGAAATAGTAATTGATTACTAATTATGAGTTGGAGAGTTGCACCAACTGGACGTTGTGTCAAGTTAATGAATAACCCCAAAACTGTTTCTACTGGTGCAGAATATACAATTCGACTCATCCCTTTTGCCTCAAAAACGTGCAACGAGTTACACGAAATCTAATATTGCATTCAATTGAAACGTCAGGTATAGCTCGGAAGTCAGCATCAACGTCAGCTGAACTATACTAAATTATTAAGGCCCTGGCCTTAGCTCAGGATTATGCCTGTCCGGCGAACTAGGGCGGCTTAAGAGTAATTAGAATACGAGGGCTAGGAAATTTAAGTGTTCGCTAATTTAAAGTAAATTTTGAATTTACATGGTCTGTTCGTTTCAGCCAAAAGACGTCCTCTGGACAAAGGCCTCTCCCAAGGATTTCCATAACTACCGGTCCTGAATATACATAATGTTAAATACTCGTATTTACTTTTACTTTATTATCTGATCTACCTATCCATTTGCTCCAATTGCCTCTAAATATTAGAGATGGTTAGATAATAATAGAGACTTAGGGACTACACATCAAACAGAGAATGGGCAGCAGCGCTCTCTGAAAAACATCAATCTTTTAAGCTGCGATCTCCAACCCGCCTGCCAAGCGTGGAGATTATGGCAAAACCCTCCACTATAGTGGAGGAGGCTCATAGTCCAGCAGTGGACTGTAAAGGGCTGTTGATGATGATGATGATGATGATTAGAGATGGTTGTGCTCTGCAGAGGCGACTAAAAGATAATGATGATTTTAAAATTTTGCGACGAAATTATGACCAAATAATTATAAACAAATATTAACCACAATGTAATGCCAAAAACAGTTTTCTAATCATTAACGTGTACCTATGTATGTAATGAAAAGTTAAATCAACTGAAAACTAATCAGTCCGTCAAATATTTCATTTGGATAGTTTTTAAGACCACGCAACCAAAAATCTACGAGTATTATTTCATTTGAAACTATTAATGTGTTTTTAATATTACCTGGAATACTTCCTGATAAAATAAACTAAATAGTTATGCAAAACATCTTAAATTCACGCTTTAAAGCTCTCAGACAGAACTTCGTAAAAGTTCTGATGGTTTCATACTTTACATTGTTTCTTGTTTGAGCGAAGTTAAAGTGCATTCATTAGTTATTGAGAACTTTAAATATACAAGGAGTTTCGTACTTTTGTCTTAACTGTCATAAAGTAGTAGTATTTGTTGGTCTTGGGAGAAACAAACTTTTAAAAAAGAAAGAAGATTATTCTTAAGATAGCTCGTGCAAACGGCCGCTTGAAATTCGCTCTACTTTATAGGTTTCCATTGCAAAATTAAGTGTCCTATTCCATTATCTTTAAGAATTATTTCTAACAAACAACTTAGGTTCGTTTCAGCCAAATGACGTCCACGGCTGGACAAAGGCCTCCCCCAAGGTTTTCCACAGTGAACGGTCCTACGCTGCCCTATACTTATACTTTATAAGTTAGCCAAAATATATTTCTCATCCCACCATGATCATTTGTGATCCACTCGAAGGAACCCTGGAGGGAAGTCGATTCTTAACTTCGGACTCTTATATTTATTTGTTGCATGCCCCACAGTTTAACTTTTTCCTCGGGACAAACTCTATCTTTATTGATTGGGTTTTTATTGACTGACAAGCAGTAGATTCCTGTGTAGTCAGGCTACACAGGAGTTGCAGCTGTAGGAACGAGAGGTAGGAATAGTCTTTAACCCAACATATGAGAATTTACCTTTTTATCGGAAAATAGTAACTATTTTCAACTCCGTAAGTACCTATAATGTTTGCATAAGCTGTCGCTGTGTATGACATTGAAAAAAATAAATTAGAAACGGGTCAGTCAACTCAGCCGACCTAGCTCTAATTAATACCGTCCTATTAAGGCTCATTAACCTGGATAATAATATTATGGCGACTCATGAGTCTAGGCTGACACTGAGTTTCTGACCTTAATTGTATTACAACAAGGTTTTACTTACATTGATGCATCAGTCGACTCAAATGTTAAGAAAGGTAGACTCTGGAATCGTAAGTTCTGGGTTGTAAAACTACTGGTGTTTCTTTCCAGTTTGGTTAGCCCTTTCAGCACGAGAGAAAAATTTGACGATTTCTAAAAAATCGCGTTAGTTTCTGGGGTCTTTAGGATCTTAGTAAATAGAGAAAAATAGCGAAAAAATTTAGGGGGTGACTTTAACCCCCCTAAAACCCCCCGCACGATCGTATCAATCCGTCATGAACCTATGAATAGCTATTTCATTACAATTACAATTTAAACTAATTAAAAAAAGACATTTTAGATATAAGAAGCTTTATTATTCTTCATAAAGACATAATATCGTTATTAGATACTAATTTCTGCAAAAAAATTCAAAAATAGCTCATGGCCATAACCCAGAACTCTGTCAAAACCTGAATTTTAGGGGTAGTAGCATCTTAAAATTGAACATGAGCTTTCGTTTTTAGTAATAACTTTTTTTTTTTAATCCCAGATGTCGAGGCTATTATTCAATAACACATGGGGTTAGAAATTTTCATAAAAGGGATCATTTTGGTTCATCTATTGGTACTAGAATCCTGGTATCCTCTCGATATTTTCACTGGTGGCTGTATTTTCTACAGCGGATTTGTACTATTTGGTGGTTATGTGTCTCGGAGACATTTTTGAGTTTATTCTAGAGTAAATCTGATGTTCAGGCCTTTAAAAGATTCGAAAGGTTTCCATTACTTACATTACCAAAAATTCAAACATCGTCCCGACATGCACGCTCGTGCTGTAGAACTTTATGAGTACCTGGTACTCGGCTACATCTAACTTTTTTATAAAATTAAAGCGAATTATATTTTTAAGGATATAATTTTAATTAATACGCACAAAATTCATTGAAATCCACAAAAGAAGTAATTTAAATAAATTAATACTTTTCACGCCTCCCGTAGTCAGGTACACGTCCATCTTTGTCACTCAACACAGCACCGACTGAACGCCATTGAAAGTTTTTGTATGAAAAATAGCAAATATATCGAACCGTACGATCGATCGGAAGCGTCTTGGCACGGTAAAATTGATTTACCAATTCACTAGATTTTTTCAAAGTCGAACGCACTTTCGTATTATTCTGTGCTGAAAGGGTTAGGACATTGCAGGCCTGAAACAAATCAGTATGGAAAAAATACTACGTTTTGTATTTTGGAGTGCTATAAAGCCAGTCTGATTGAGCCATGACCATTGTCTATAATTATATCTAAGATTATAACTTCAGTTGTTACCACCCTTGATAGAAGAAAACTAGAAGAAGGAGACTTCTTCTTCCTAGTCGGTAGACTCTTGTCAGAGTCATTCAGAGAGTGGTCGTGGTCATTATTATAAATCACGATGAGTCTTTGTAATTCGGGCTATTCTTCGTAAATTACAGCTTTCCGGGTACAGCAGCACCAAATAGTTCGTGACACCCAAAGTATCCAAAAAGTTTGCAACACGTCTTTCTTTCAATTGGAATAAGGTTATTTGACGCTGACTGTACATTCGTTAACCAAGCACTTAGTTGCAGCCTTGATCCGGTCTGTCCAGTATCCATCTTATTGGTGAACTACCACATGATCTGGTGCCTTCAACTTTTCCCTGCACTACGAGACGCTCTATGGATCCGTAAAGCTGTAAGAAGACTACAAAATGTTTTATCATGAAACTGTACTGTGGAAGACTTGGACGATACACATGCCAGTATTTGCAAAACTCATGAAATTTTACAAGCAAAGTTATATGGAACAGTGGAGGTAAAACTAACATTTTATCGGTTGCTTCGTATCAAGTTCCTGCATTGTTTACAACTGCTTTGTGGCGAACTAAAGTAAACAAGTGAAGTAAAAGTAAGACCAGTATTCTCGTGTACATTCACGCCCGTATTCACAAACATTACTATGAGGTCTCACAGTGCGCGTGGACGCACAGGGTGACACACAAACCAATCACAGAGCTCTATAAAACGCTGTGCGTTCGATTTGCTACTTCACTTAAGCAAGCATCGTTTGTAAATACAGGCGTTGTTAGTCACATCACTATTATTCTATTGAAGTTGCAGTTTTTTACCCGACTACGCCAGAAGGAGGGCTATGTTTTTTTGCGTTATGGACGTTTCACAAAAAAAATAGTATAGAATAACGCTTGCAATTTACTGTGACATTTTATATGACAGCACAACCAATTGGAATTATTTAAGGTTTACTATTACAAACATGACCAAAATTGTCATAGAACCTGACACTCACTTCACGCATCCTAGGTTTTCGCACGTGTCAAATAAAATGTTGCTATTTTTGTAAAGCTAAAGGTGTATTCATAATCAGGTCTGCAAAATGGCAAAACATAAGAAAAATATTGGAGCTTTTTATCACTGGAGGTTTTGAAAAGTATTGAAGCAACAGGCACATGATTTGTCTGAACATAGAGCCAAAAATCCAATTAGTGATAATAATTTAGATTATTTTAAGCTTCACATTGTGGAAATGTAGAGAATCTAGTCTCTTTGTCCGAATTTAGGTCCAAAGCCTTCTAGGCACAAGCGAATAAACATCTTGCATGTATGTCCGCTCCAACATGGGTAGCATTTGCATGCCTCAGTAAAGAAAACTTTATTTGACACGAAAATTGTCTCTAATATGTCTTAAAGGCGCTACTCACAAAGCTCGCCGACAGCCAGGCGTCTTGGTGATAATGGCATTATTCCAAAAAAAAAACATATCGACGACTTGTACTTTCTTTCTTTGACAACCTGTCAAAAGTCGACGTCTCATTAGCATGAAGTGCAATAAAAATACAAAATTTTGTGTAATGCGTATTTTAATTTTGTACTAGTATAAATACACCTTGTGTAATGAAATTACCATGAAGAGGGTCCCATAAAAATATCGCGTTACCTATCTCCAACGGTAAAAATGTGCAAAACGATCCGTAAAGCTATAATGAAGATATGAACAGTGGCTTCATTAGTTTTATTTTATGACATTTTATGACACATGTTAAAAGAAAACAAAGAAACTAGAAACTAAGATAACATGAATAAGAAGATAAAAAGAAAATTTTCTGAAATTTTAAGTAACTTGAAAAAGTCGCCCGGCAATCGAAATGTCGTGAGCTCGATTCCCACCTTAGGGAAGTAGATTCTTTCAAGTTATTTCAAATTTACTTTGATACCTGACCTAACGCTAGAAAATGTTCAATAAAATAACAGCAAATCGCTATCGTTGTCAATCTCATAAATTCACAGAAGCAAATAAAATAATCGAATCCGTTTCGAACTAGTCAGTTATTGTCAGTAAATAATGGGTCGGTCCAATACTCCCTTCAATAAAGAAATACGGAATCTACATAATTGCGGGTATCCCGATATTGAAATAGTTGGGTCGCAACTGACGCAGGGGGATCTTTCGCGCCATTTGACTCGCTAACAAATCTGAGTATAGCTTGAAAAGGAAATAGAATTTATGTTACTGTGACTATCTATGGCATGGATATACTGGAGCAAAAATAGAGGTAAATTGATTTGGTGAAATAATGTGAACAGCTAGAGACTGGAATTCGCTGCCTGCTTTTGTCTTTCCTAAATACGGGCCTTTTTAAGGCGAGAGTGTCATAGGCACTTACAGGGCAGATATGTACCATCCTAGACTGCATCTCACTTAACACCAGGTGCGATTGCGGTCAAATATCTGCCTTGTCTTACATAAAAAAATATATAATCTCAGTGCACCTACCATAAGTTTACGTTAGGTGTGCTCGCTAGCGAGTACGTCAAAAATCTCTATGAAGATTTTGTTTCTTGAAAGTAGCCGCTAGGGGCGCTGCACAATATGTCATACAATTAATGTCATTTTTTTACGTAGTCGCTAGCGAGCACACCTAACGTAAACTCATGGTAAGCACACTGTTCTCTGATCAGTAACTGTGGAAAAGAGCGTGGCGTAGTATGAACTTAACACGTAGCATAAGCACGGAGTGATGTTTTTATAGGATCTTGTAGCCATAAGGGTAGCCCCATGGACGATGTAGCTTTCCAATTATGTAAACAAGAAAAGAAAAAATAAGTGGCGCATGCCCAAGTAATGTGAAGTGCATGGCCAATTCAATTTCACACCGTTTGACTTATTGGCTGTAAGCGTGACGCAACGTAGTGTGGCCATCCATGGCAAGAGAATCACATACACTTACACGTAAATAAAGCTTCTCGTTTCTACCTATCTTATTTTTTGGCATTTAAATGCGACTGTCCATCAGCTATCCGGTGTGTAAATTAATGAGCTGTCGGTTTACCTATTTTCCAAATTCACACCACTTCTAAAATAAACGAATACTTACTCGTATATAAAATATCAATTCGCACTCTCACTGGAAATATCACTACAGATTAATTCGTTCCACGTACAGTTACAAGTTACGACACATTATCGGTTTTTTCATACAACGGCCCGCATTTTTTCGCGCGAAATGAATTCGACTCGGCATTCGAGTTGGGAATAATTTAAATACAGAAAACGTGACCATTCATTCCATTCGCGTGAGAAAATATTCACATGTGAATAAAATTTAATATTGCGATAGAATACACAAAAGATCTATAACAACTAGGGCTGGGTTTCACCATCTTACCTTAACTTTGACAAACGTCAAAAATCTGTCAAACTCCATACAACAATCATCGGTTATCGTTATAGTTAAGTGGTTCAAGTTGCACCGTGCAACTCAGCCTTGGTGTTTTATTTTAAAAATAATAAGTGAGTATGATAATGGGCGCTTTGTTTCTTTTCTTATAAAGAACTTCAGTAACAGTAAGTTTAGTCAATATTAAGGAATTTGGGATGCTATTGCTCTATAAGGTTGGTGAATCCCGAAACATGAAATTGCTGTTGACATTTAATAGAGCAACATGCTAAGGTAATTGAGCGGACTTATTACAAGCACCAACTAAAAGACTGACATCCGTATTCACAAGCTATGCTTGCTTAAGTGTAGCAGGAAACCGAATGCACAGCGTTGAATAGAGCTCTGTGATTGGTTCGTGTGTGACCCTGTGCGTCCACACGCACTGTGAGACCTCATAGTAATGTTTGTGAATCCCGTATTCAATGCAAATTGTGAGAATCAAACCCTTTCTGTGACCGGTGGTCCTAACACTAAACCACAGAGAGGAACCTAACAAAATGTCATATTTTTATCATAATTTTCTTCACCAAAAGGAAAATTTTGGTGATATGACAGAAAGCTGACTTACGAGTAAAGCATAAAGAATTTCCGCTGAAAGCTTCTTGGAAATATTCTTCAGCACAGTTAGCTGTAGAATTCCAAATCCCAAGTGTTTGCGACGTGTCCCCGAGGGGTGACTGGAATGTTGCCTAAGTTTTAAGTTACTGAAGATTCGGTTAAAGGGATTGCGATCATGTATGTTGGAATCACAAGCCGACTTTAAGGCTGGGTTGGATCATCTTACTTTAACTTTGACAAACGTCAAAAATCTGTCAAACTCCATACAAAAAGCACTAGTTATCGTAATAATTACGGTCAAAATTAGGTGGTGCAACTCAGCCTAATTGTTGTTCATTGTTGAAATTTTTAGAGGGTCTACGCAGTTTTAGGAAGTGGGGTTGTGGTATGAAGCCAAATCGGTACTTTTAATATTCTTAGGTTTGGGTTTCAAGTACAATATTTAAAAAACAGTTTTGGATTCCACGCATTATACTCATATGCCAGTATTCACAAACATTAACGAGGTCTCACAATGCTCTATTCAACGCTATGCGTTCGAATTGCTGCTTCACTTAAGCAAGCAACGTTTGTGAATACAGGCGATATAATCTTATAATAAAAGTAACTTTTAAAGAGTGTTAGGGATTCGGAGATTTTAATAAACTTCTAACAGTGTCTTGGGATATTAGCTTAAGCAAGCCATAATATAGAGACACAGCCTGAGATTCAGATAGTTTCACAATAAAATCTGTTCAATGAGGGCTTACGTTTTTATACTTAACAGTTGGCACCCCTGGCGATTGACAGGACCTTACTCTACAGTGGCGCCATCTTGATGAGTGCAAATGCGATAGTCCTCCTACCACTTTAGCGCTCACCAGTCGGCGCCACTGTCTTCGCTACTAGCAAGTGACAGGACCTTACTCTACAGTGGCGCCAACTGGTGAGCGCTAAAACGATAGCCCTCATTAGGCTGAGTTGCACCATCTTATTTTAACCGTGACTTTAACAAAAACCAGTGATTTTTGTATGGACTTTGACAGACTTTTGACGTTCGTTAAAGTTAAAGCAAGATGGTGCAACCCAGCCTTACAATACATATTTCCATATTTTCAATTTTGAAATTGAAGAATCTGCATGTCAGTTCTAACGAACACTCTTCAACAAAATTCGATGGCATTACGGCACACATTTTGAAACTTACATTAAAAAAACTAACTAACGCAAAATCCAGGGGTTCAACATTAAAATGTTTCAAGTCTAAATGGTTGACCTTTATCCTTCTCAGAGGGAATGTTGGAGGGAATTTCTTATATTTCCCTTTGTGGGGCGATCGGGACTAGAATGTAAATACGTCCGAAGGAAGTGCAAAAGTTCTGCTAGGGTGGCGTGGCAGCAAACGCCTTGTGTGACACACTGTTGATAAAAATGTTGAACCAAAATATGAGTCATATGCGTCATTTAAAAGACCAACGGCGTCGGCATTGAACTGCCGATTCGAGATTCGAAGAAGGCTATAGACCAATCCCTGTCTATCTCTGGACAGAAGTAAACTTTTACTCTAAAGTTATTAGGTATAATACTCAATATTTCTGATGTAAGCATAATTCTAATACTTCAGAGCTTTACTTATGATAATAATTATCTATTATGGTCCTAATTTTTTTTGCAGTTCTATTATTTACTACATATTACACATCTTCAACTATTAGTATCCATTTTTTCACATGGATGCGTTATCAAGGACGTTACTTAAATATAAAAATCTGAAAAATGTCTGCAGTATTTCGAAAAGTAATTTCTGAACGTATTTGAACCTTTGCCTAACTAGCAAGTTGTAAATTCAGCTGCACATCCTTGTCGATCGTATGTCTCACAGTCGTAAGCTGGCTAAACACTCTGGAAGTGATTTGCCGCAATCCTGAATCCAGAATTAATGATTGTTTATATGCGCGTCTTCGCTAGTAATTAAAACTTTGATGTCTATAGCAAACCTAGATTTTCAGATTAAAGCTATTGAATATTAATTACCTAGTTTAATGGTTAATGAACTCTTTAATTAGGTATTTGAGTATTAATATTTGGTTGCTACACTATAATGAAATGAAATGGCTTTATTCATTTTGGACCAAGTCTTATTGGCACTCATTGACTGCTGACATCAATGAAGTATATTTTGAATATTGCAAAAGTTAAGCATTAAAGTGATTAAGAATCCATCTTTTTAACTCTATATTGGTTTCTTAATCAATGTATTTATGGAAATTATTTCGATAAAATCATTTCAGTTGACTTAAAAAAGGCAAACAAGTATAATGTAGTACTAGTAAAAAGCTTTATGAATTTTAATTTTATTTAAGAATCTCTTTCGTAAAACTTCGCTTTAACTGTTTCTGCAGGCACTATATTTTGAATTAACTACAAAATTACCAAGTTTTACTATTTAAGTGCATTTCTGAGTTTAATTTTATTCTTGAGGAAAGAATAAATTAAAAGCAAATTCTTTTTATTTTTCTGCGTTTTTATGAGTAGCCGAAAGCCGATGTTGGCTTTAAGAGATAATGTTAAATTAGTAGCTCCTTAAGGGAACCCTACTGATACCCTTTGCCTACCTACTGATAGTTTTTAAAGTACTGAAATATGTTTGAACCAAAAATAGCTTGAATCAGTCTAGGTTTACTACTCGCACAAAAATAGAAAACCATGATACTTCACTAATACTAATACCTACACCCAGCTTATTAAGGCCTAAATTTAGATCCAAGTTTCATATTTAAGTTATTAGTTATGCCTGTAAACAGACCCTCCGTGGGGACGTTGGCGGTCCATAAATTCCCCATAATTAATACCTCGTTCGTTACTGGATCCCCGCTAATAATAATAACGATAAATAGAATACCGTTGTCGGTAACAGTACGGATAACGTGTTAACCATTCGTTAGGAATTGTGATGATAAATCATTTTTATAAATAGGTCTGCGTTTGTGAAATATCTTCCTTGAGATGATAATAGATAAGGATAAGTATTGCGTGGATTGTGATGGTTACTTGTACAATAAGAGATACCAATCCCAAAAACAGATAATTTCTGTAAAATATTCCGAATTTAGGTAATCCTTGATAGCTTAACTTAAAAAAACAGTTAGTGACATTAAAGGTACACTTTGTGCCAGGATGATGCGCTGTCAAGTTTTAGGGGATACCTATACAAATAAATAATGTTTTGTTAATCTCACTGCATGACCAGGCTTATCTATTATCATGTACGTGAGTTTAAAGACTAGTTTTCATACATAGGTTTCCCGATTTAAACTTATTTGAACAAGTTCAATCTGCTGATAGTTAAATTTTAAAACTTCGTTTGAGATTTCATTAAGTAGCCTTTAAAAATATTAATATTATGCAAAAATTGTAGGTGCATTGCCCTCTCGTTCAGAAACTTAATCTAGATGCAATTAAATTTAGTTTTTATTCAATCTTATTGACATGCAAAATTCTGCAGACACCAGAGTAGCTCTTGAAATAATTATGCAAAAATGTCACGGCAAATAAAATGAGAAAATTAAATGACTTCAGGTGAAGCCGACGCCTGCTATTCAGAACCGGCTTAGCAGCGTCTTTTGACTAACGTACTAACAACACATAACGCAAATAGAACAGAAAAAAATATTAAGTATAATGTGAATTAATTTCTTATTAGGAAATGAATAAGAGAGTCTGCTTGTGCAGCATAGCAGCCGAAACGTCAAGTCGTGAGTACATAATGTAACTCATTAATAAATGTCGCGTTAAGACCCGTGTCTTTCTATTTAAGATGAATAAGAGAGGTCAAGCTGAGTACCGTAATCTAGTAGGTAGGCTATATTACGTAACTTTACGAGTACAAATATTGATTTAACAAAGAAATTGACTTTCAGCAATTTTACAAACCCATAAGATTAATAAATGAAGTAGAGTTAATAACGTTGAGATAGTTCAGTTTGTTACAACAGTTTTGTGTCACATCTTCTTACGTGAAAATGCAAAAAGTAAGGCTGAGTTGCACCATCTTAATACTTTGACTTTGACAAACGTCAAAACTCTGTCAAACTCCTTACAAAAAGCACTGGTTATTGTTATAGTTACAATTAAAATAAGGTGGTGCAACTCGGCCTAATGTGTGGTCAAAAGCTATAACAACGATGACAAGTTATCAACTGGTTAGAAAAAAATCTCGAATATTAAAATTTAGTATTGACTGGGAATTTTTCTCAGAATAATTTTAATATAGAGATGGCCGAGACTTTGAAACTCCTAATTAACATACCTAAAACTGACTGCAAAGTAAACCAATGTTCAAGTCGGAAGCTGGACTGAGCTTGAAAAGGCACACTGTCTAGCTGGATTGATAAACCTAACTAACAACTCGGCTAATAGTCCAGTCATTTCGTCCGAAAAAAAGGCAAATAAAAGAAAATGAATTTGCGCTTCTAATTTTTTAATATGTTGTAGGGGATACCTAGAAAAGCTTAACTTGAGATTGTCGACCAAGCTTTCCTAGGAGCTTTCGCCGCCATCTTGGAAAACGCTTAAAATTTGTTTTTCGGCAATAACTCGGCTATCCGATGAGATTCGAAAATTTTTGTAAGACTCTTTTTGTAGCTTTCTTTGTGCTCTACAATAACGCCCGAACCATTTTTAGCGTATCATGCATCGTTATCGATATATCGATCGATAAAGTCAAAAATTTTGGACACAATTTTTGTTTTTTTGTTTTTTTTTCTTTGGGTCTTAATAAATATGAAAAATTCCGAAATAATTAAATAATTAATTAAAAAGTAAAAAGTAAAATTTAATTACTTTTAATTACTTTTTAATTACTTTTTTTTAAGTAACGGCAAAGCATTTGTATTAGTTGGTTCTTGTTTTGATCCCTTGTGAGAAACTTCTCCTGGCTAACTTTTGGAGTAGTTGTCTCATCGAATGTGAACTCCGGCGATTGGTTTTTTCTCGAACGTCGTACTCTTTCCGAAGTTTTCGTTCCAGCGAGTGTCATATCAGTCGGATAACCGTCGAATATGATTGCAACCTTTCCTTCGAAGTTATGTTGTACGTATCTGACGTTAATTATTTAATTATTCCGAAATAATTTGTGTCCAAAATTTTTGACTTTATCGATCGATATCTCGATAACGATGCATGATACGCTAAAAATGGTTCGGGCGTTATTGTAGAGCACAAAGAAAGCTACAAAAAGTGTTCTACAAAAATTTTCGAGTCTCATCGGATAGCCGAGTTATTGCCGAAAAACAAATTTTACCCCTTTTTTCAACATGGCGGCGAAAGCTCCTAGGAAAGCTTGGTCGACAATCTCAAGTTAAGCTTTTCTAGGTATCCCCTACAACATATTAAAAAATTAGAAGCGCAAATTCATTTTCTTTTTTGAATGTACGTAATGACTGGACTATAACGTAAACACGGCTAAAGGCTCGTTAAAGACAAACTACGTAGAACCGCCAAAACTGCGCTCAGTTTTAACTGTGTCGGCTGAAAACATACGGCAAGGGTTTTCGACTTTAGCCGCAGCGTTTATTTTTCAGTATTGCTAGTTTAGTTGAAGCAATCGCTCTAAAAGAAACTTTGTAACCTCGTAACGGGTAAGTCTTTAGTAGCTCCTGGGGTACCAAATATGTTGTGTAATTCTGGGTTGTATAGGCTTGCCAAATTTTTCTGTATTTATTCAATAATATCCGTCTCTGCAATCTGTTTTCAGAAACACTACTGTCGCTTAACCATGTCATAGTTACTATGAACAATGTATGTTTTAAGACATGCATTGACCAACTACATACAATAAGTGGTAATCGCAAGTTGAGTAGAATCTGTGTTTCTTCCAGTCCTATAAAGTTCCTCGTTTCCATTACGTTATTAATAATAATAATAATAATGATTTATTTCTCACACAAAAATACAGGATACAATACATTAAAGAAAACTCATTAATGAGTGTGTGAGACCGGAGCCTGAGCTAGGTAAATGAATATTATTTATTACGAGTATAATAATAACGTTAAACGAAATTTGAAACAAAAAATTAAAAAATATCTCTGGAGCGTCGCGTCGGGTTAACGCGAAAATCATGGACCTCATGGCGAAAATCAATTCGTACGTTTTCATACTTTATCCGGTACCGCGTTTGATATTCTGTGTGGCTAGTGGGAAGTGGGTATCGGTTTGTTCGAGCCTCTGTTCGGAACTGTTAGACAAGACAAGCCTGTTATGTGTGTTTGGGCAAACAACCATAAACGTTATGGGTAATAAAACGTAGGCTCATAAAACATTTCGTCAATAACTGTTATGTGTTGACATTATTTATTATATTCATGACTGTGAATATTGTTTAGGCTTTATCCCACTATTGGAGAAAAGTTTATCGTTAAATTATATTGTGGTCATCTTGTGAAATAGATATTTTTGTTGATAATTTCAAGCATTAAAATCATGGCATTTTTTTACTGTATGGTTGGGATTAACATTGCACAAAGTCAATGATTTTTCACGCGTACTGTACTGTATAGTGTACACCTATTTATTTACAATTTTTTCAACTAATTAAGACACAGTGCGGTCTGTAGAGTGATGTTACGCGTAAGTTGGTACACTGTAATTCTCACAAATTGCTTGTCAATACTTGGTACATCCGTACATCTGCTGTTCCACTTTAAAACTACCTTCATTAGCACTCACTGATAACCTCTCCTACGAGATTAATCCATGAAATGTTTACCTTTACTTATTTTTGTCACCCCGGCCGTTCCCACTCACCTGTGCAATGTGTAGAAATGATAAAATGGCTCGCATAAACAGTGCGTTCCATTAGCATGCCCTGATTGAGGCCTCTATCCCCGTAACAAGATTTCGCGTAAAATTCTCGTGCTGTCTCGTAAAATAGGGCGTATATCTCATCCACGCGCACTTGGGCGCCCGTAACAAAATCCGACGCTCACACCGGAGCGTAACGTTTAGGATCTTTTAATTAAGCATGTAATTGTTTATATTATTTACATGAAATTAACATAATGATGCACACTCATGACACATAGTATTAACTCTACAAGATGTATATTTAAAATGTATATTTTCTTTGTTACAGATCATTCAACGTTCATTGAGAATCGCATCCAGATAAAATTACGTGAGTGCTATTTTATATTTCAAAGACATTCTGCGGATTTTAAGACTTAATTTAAGATGTTAACCTTACTGGTTTGGTTTATTTGTAGACAAAATAAGATAAAAAGTGTAGATCATTTTAAACGATACTGAATAGGCACTTACTGGGCAGGAATGTACCATCCTAGACTGCATCTTAAGACATCAGGTGTGATTGCAGTCAAATACCTCCGTTGTTCAGCATAAAAAAAAAGAATTAGAATAGTCCCGTCAGAATATTTCCCTGCAGACTGCTAATCAATTGCTAAATTATACAACGGTGTGACAGTCATCCTTCAGTTAGAGTCGTAAAATCAGTGAAATCCGAACAGGCCCTCGACACGATTGTTATGGTCCACCAGGAATAATAATGAGGTGCTTGCCATCCAGTCGTGTTGTAGTTCCAGGGTCTACAAAGTTTTTAAACCCGAGGATTTTATAGGCCACTTTGGTGACAAGTGGACTGTATTTTGTTGTTTTCTTACAATTACACTGAAAAAATGGCTGAGCTTAACAGTTTGGCGTTCTAAACGGTTGATTTGTAGATCCAATTAAAGTTAAAGGAATGGATTTGGAAGGAAATTGATAGAATCTACCTTATAAAGGTAGCAGGAAGGCAATAGTTGTAAGCCGCTACCAAGCGGTCAATATGGAAAACATTGGGACAGGCCTATAACAGCAATGAACGCCCTGTGACTGAAAGATGATGATGATGAATGTAACGTTAGACATTAAATAAATACTTATGTTTAGATATGGGTGAGAGAAATAAAACTTGTCTCCATCCCAGCGTGTAAGTCGTACAAAAATTTACAATACCAGACCAAATAAAAAGAAAAATACATTTACGAGGGCAAATAACAAAAATATTAAACTCGGTATTAAACTTAGAGCTTTGTCTTTGCTTTTACGTTTCTCTGTTTATTACCTTTTTACTGCCTTTTACGTACTCCTCAAGAATATAGAACAGTTAGTGCATGCTTTATTCCCATTAGTCTTATTATTGCAAAATTTTCACTCCCAATTCAATACATCTGATGAAGATTTTATGTCGCTCCTAATGGCTCTCTAGCCACAGTAAAAGATGATAGTAAAATACCTACAAAGAGTTATTTCTCTTATCGTGTCGACAACAAACCTACAGTGTCAGCTCAAAACTCCGCCACAAGAGTGGCGTTGTCAGTACCTAGCCTTCATTAAATCTTCATGCGTGCAGTTTGGTCACGCAGAGCAAGACATCATGACTGTCTGTGCTTCGGCGACTGGGGAACAAAACCAAAATTGCACTCCAATTGTGAGCCATCAAGAATCTATAAAGAGTTTAAAGAATTTGACAAGCAAATTCAACCCAGGAATTTTCATTGTTTATTTTCCTGGTTGGTGTTCTCCACTCATTAACTTGATGGTCGCATAACTCACGAACGGCCCCTGCATTTTTACCCCACTGCATCAGAAGGAGGGTAAAAATGCATGAGGATACTAGCTAGTTTGGCAAAAAGATTTTGCCAAATAACTCAATAACTTTTTTTATTGATTTTAAATCAATAAGTAGGAATGGATAATGTCTTTACTTTAAAATATCCAACGTTAACTTGATTTTTTCGATGTACCTAGTATTGTGACCTACCTACCCAATCGCAGCAGCACTGGTAGCTTCGCGCAAACTTTATTCCAGAAACGTATCGAGTAGTTTCACTCCTTTTATTTTACTGTGTCCCATCTCGGCAGCCATAAAAGTCTGGTGGGACCGGTGCTTGGTACAGCATTATTGTTTCCATCATCTATTTGTCCGGTTTTATTGGTTTCTTCGCAACAGCTTGTTGATCTTGCTTTATTGAGTCGATCTCGCTTTACGAGTTGCGATATTAACATAAGAGGACGTCAACGATTCGGTGTTTATCTCTGGAATAGGGAATACTCTTTGGGAATATTCGGTATGAGTTTAATTAATTCGAAAGGTTTTGGAAATAATTATATAATAATGTTTAAGTAATTTAAGACGTTGCTTAGATCATAATTAAACTTTAATGAAATGTGGATACTTAAGCAAAAAAAAATTACATACGAGAGCACATAAAGCTAATACTCTAGCGTTTTATGTAGAGAGAAAAGTACTATTTTGTACCCAAAATTTATAGTCTGATGTACTGATGACTGTGTACATAATGTGTATTTCATAAAACAAAGAATTGAACCTAAGCTCAATGGGAGCGTTACTCTATTCACTGGAATTTATTAGTAAATAATTTATTTTGAGCTCCTATCAATCCACTAAACCCACAACTATTTGAACTCAACATTTTATCCCTAACACCATCTACTATCACAGCCATAACTCTCTCACCATCATTATAAGAGCTTTACTGCAAAACTGTTCTCCAAATTCTAAGCCGTCTGTAATACGTAGCGCGTTAAAAATATCCGTTTTGTTGTGGTGCCCTCCCACGCGTGGCCGACTATCCCACTTCCGAACCGTGTCAATTGCCGCAAAAAAGTCTGCCCGTTGCCAAGGAGGCGCTAAAGTTTTTCTGCGAAACGCTAGAGCACCAATGTTGTGATGTTTCATTGATATTTTAATTTGTTATTTTGTGTTGAATGTTTTTTTTCCGTCTTGTAAAATATTTTATTTCTATTAAATTGAAACACATGACACGTTTCACCTACATGTAATTTAAGTGTTTCGGTGGGGACACTAACAACATTAGGTAGTATTAAGGGCCGGTCGATCTATTCTCATAAATAAAACACTGGATACTCATCTTTCACATTATATTGCCTTATTTTAGATACAATTCATCACTTAGCCCAAAAGCGCGCGGAGTCATCTCCGGGCGTCCCTCTATTCTGACGTTTGATTCTCGTGTGACATTGACAATACGTTAATGTCACTATGACAGCAGCTCATTGGCTATAACGATACCGCTATTTTAACGTTTTAGATTTTTCATAATTAACAGTAGGTATGTACATACTAAAAATTATACATGGGATGATGATGATGATGATGATGATGATGATGATGATGATGATGATGGGGACAATAATTAAAAAAAACAGTCGCATTGTTTTACCTCAATCTGAGTGAGAACAAGAGAATCTCTCAATGATCGAGTTTCTGGAGGTTCAAATTTTTTGACTCTACATACTACGATGTTATTGATGATTGATCTACCAAATTAATCAAATAATCTTTTATTTTTCTTTTAATCAAATTCCTTGATTCAGACGTTGGTGGTCTGACATCAAATGAAGAAGTGCGCCGTAACGTTTAGCGGTTCGTTGCGTCGGTCTTGAAATTGCAGTGACGTCACTAGTCATGTCTGCCAAACACTGAACTGTCCTACAATGTCTGTCGTTTCTGCCTAGATTATTTTGTTACTTTACGGTTTTATATTTGGGTCGAATATTATTTTTAAGCATTTGGAAACAAGCTTCTAAAAACAAAGCTCAAAAACTCGACTTGGCAGTGGATTACGGATTTGAATATTGCTTGATAAATAAATTCGGAATCGTATTGGTCTGACGTGATGTGTGACACATCAGAACAAAATCGGTTTCATACATTAGTATGGAAACGTCAGAAGTCATAAATCCAGCAATGCTTGTGTTAGAGCGTATTCAATTTAGTCGTTTCGTGCCGGACTTTTACCGCGCGCTTGCCGTGCTTTTGCAACGCACACTAAGGCTGAGTTTCACCACCTAACTTTGACCGTAACTATAACGATAGCCAGCGTATTTTGTTTGGAGTTTGACAGATTTTTGACGTTTGTTAAAGTCAAAGTAAGATGGTGCAACCCAGCCTAACTATTGGTGATTGTCAATTTTATTCCAACGCAGTTGTCATACAATTTACCGCGTGCGGCACGAAACGTCTAAATTGAAAGCGCCTTTAGGAGTGGGCTTACCAAAATTCAGACCAGCAATCGACAGGGATTAAACTAGCGTCTTCTAAGGCAAACTATTGGGCTATTGTCACCTTTATTGTGTGACTAATAGATTACATAATTATTTGGTATTGTGCATCATGACATTCAATTTCAGCCTAAAAGAAATCGAATCATCAGGTTACATTACAAGAAAAGCAAAGGTATCAGATAAAGGAAGCGCCTGATACCACCCAGGGTACAAATCGGGTCCATTAGGCCCGCTCTGAATACAAACGGGGAGACTTAAATAGTGATGTCGATAGTTTCACTTTTATGTTATCGACTTTTGATTAGCGGTAAAATGTAATAAGGCGGTAAAACCAGGATGCCAAGAACGCTGGGTACACATAGCCTGGCGTCGTCATCCGACGTGCCAGCGCTAAGGCGTCCCGACCTTCTGCTATCCTTAAAAAATCCACAGGAGACAACACCGCTCCCGCTACCCTGAGAAGGGCCACGGAAGGAGTCTTCATAGTTGGAGCTCATTATGGAACTGAGTTCGCATAAATTGCAAGTTGCCAAAAGTGTAGCAGCTGTTACCGCATGCAGGACACCGTTTACAGGGAGCATCACCGGGGGTCACTTTTTTATCTTTGTGTACATAATTTTCAGCTGAAACTTTATACAAAATATAGTGTTTATTCGTAGGCATTTCCGGAGCAACTTTATTCAAAAGCATTCAATCTGTCATATTATTAACACAAGGACAATATTTGTTCTGGATTTTAAATTTTGAAATTTTAACTCATTGAATTTATCTCATATTTGGGGAATGTACTGTGTATCATGAGTAGTCTTATTTTAAAAGGATGCCAACGTTTTCAAAGTCACCCTGTATTTTAAATTTATCGATAGGTGACCAGAAATTATTGATAGTGACACAACACTATACTTAACCCCGCCCCTAGGGTAACTGCCTGGCAATGGCCTTAGGGAACATATCGCAACCTGTGCGTAGGTTGTGCTGACTCCGAGACTTCTGGATGTACAGACAGCACGTCAAGCTTAACTATGGCTTCTTATCTCCTTTGAAAACAGGCTATTTTGCAACAAAATTGTGTAATCTGATGTGCTATTTGTACCAATATTTCCTTATTATACGGGCGGCACATCAAGTTACATTTAAGAACCTTATGTGGTTGTAATAAGGTGAAATATTGCCACAAAAATTCCTGATAATAATATGATGTCTCGACTAAAGATACATGTTTTTCGTATTTAAAAGAATAGAATAGACTTTATTGAACACAGTAAGCAAAATATAAACAATAACAACACAATACTATAAGAAAAAAATAAAGGACAATGTTCGTTCTCCATACATTGTTCGCCTAAAGAACCAACAATTTTGACATATTACTACCCGAAAGCGAAATAATACGATTCTGTGTGTAAGAACAACGATTCCTGATGGACACTTGCCATAAAATTAATGATTAAGAATATTAAATCACAGCGATTTTATAATATGTCGTTTATGACAACATGGCGTCTAATGTATTGTGTGAATGTATGAACACCGATTCGCGAAAAATGTTTTGTATTGTCGTCACGCCGAGTCGCAGCCAAATAGTATAAAATAATAGAACAAGTTTTAGAAATACAACTCGGCATTCCACTTTTACAATATGCCCACATATTGCACGTAAATAAACAACATGAATCGTAGGTTGTTTCCACCCTTGTCATCTGACACATGAAATAAACTCCTATTGTATTATAGATATCGAAGCCGAATCGTATATAATAATAGAATGGGTTTTGGAGATCACTCGGGGTTCCACTTTTATAAAAAATTTGTTTTGATCATCGGTTTTCAATTTACCACAATTCTGATGAAAGAAAATGAGTATGCTCAATGCATAAAATGGGAGCGTAACAATTTTATTTATTTATAAAATATGTTATTCCATTTCAGTAGCCCATAAATTGTATCACCAAGTATAAATTGTAGCCCATAAGTGTATGTTCACATACATCTTCGGATCTCAGTACTAAACTTCCAGATTCGCACTAAAAGTCATCTCATTTGACTAAAAGTGCTTGAAAATTTCAGATACCGTAAAAATCACGAAAAATATTATTTGTATTGAATTTTATTCAATTGACAAAGCTAAAAATGTATAAATTACACCAAAACTGTTAATTTTTTTTTAAACTTTTTAACAACGTCCCGTACCAGGTGGGGTGTGTGACACCCACACGCACTTTAAAGGCATGTAACTCAGTTGGTAGTCACCGCTGGTCTGATTTTGCAACGCTGATCGAAGCAGCAGTCATAATTCCAGCTACTGAGAATTTCAAATTAAGCACTTGCAAATTTTTAAAATTGTGGCTATTTTTAAAGGACTGGGGTGTGTCACACCCCACTTCGTACAGCGAGGGTTAATACATACTACATACATTGCTAATGGAGTCCGCCATTAGGAAGCTGATAATTTAAATGAGATTAGAACCTCCCTTTCATTTTGGAAATCGTGTTATAACTTATTATATTACTTAAACTGAGTGGAGAACTAGGTAATTTTGAAGATTGTGATTGGATGTGCCTACGTTAATTAGTAAACTTTGTAAAGTACTGGAAGTTTATGAAAATAATGTAATAGGTATGTATGTAAACAATAAGTTAATGTTCGACGAAATATTTTGTTAAACATACCACTCTTGACGAGGGTATGGCAATTTGTAACTGGGTTTTAAAATATTAAAAAATATTTGTTGAAAGAAAATTCTTGAAAGAAAATTTAGAAGAATAAATAGGTACCTAGTTATAAAACGTTGGGTTTTTGCAAAAAGGCTTTTGTAACGCTTTTGCACGTCCCAGTCCTACTGTCAGTCACCACTACGAATATCTATGTATCAGTGAAGAGTAACTAAGCAATGACAGTAGTAGGTCACTAATTATGCAAGTAACTAACATAAAACTTTAGGATGTATGGAAAGATATTTTACCTGTGAAAAAATTACAACAAATTAGGTACGTAATGAAAAGAAATGTAGACATTAATATTCAATAAAAAATAGTTTTTATTTCTCATCCTTATACAGTAAATCCTGATAATACTTAGCGTTGAACTACTCAAAGGAATCCTTTGAGTGCTTACGAAGATCAAGCCGAGAGCTTTTTCCTGAAAGCTACAATTCCACGGATTCCGAGAGCTATCACGGTGTCAATTAGCTCCAAATAGAAAAAGTATTTTTAAACGTGTCGGTTAATAGCTCTGATTAGTTCTTTCTTTGTTCTAAATTTTGTACAAAGTAGGTAGTATTTTTCAGATGTAGCAACATTGGGAATTTTCCGACGTGCGAATTTTTCCCAAGAATAACATAATTATCTTTAATTGTAACAAGATAATGGCATATTATATTTACTAGTTATCCGCCCGCGGCTTCGTCCGCGTAGAATTTTGTCTGTCACAGAAAAACTTTTCGCGCGCGTTCCTGTTTCAAAAACCGAGATAAAAACTATCCTATGTACTTTTCCAGGAGTCAAACTATCTTTTTGCCAAATTTCTTTAAAATCGGTTTCGTGGTTTAGGCGTAAAAACAGGCCTATTCATCTCCGCGAGTTTACATCGAAAACAAAACACGCACGATGGCCGACCTACAGGATACTATTCGACAAGGCCTCACATACGAGCGAACATTGACTCACGAACGCGTATTCTTGTGTATGATGGAAGAAAATAAAGAAAATTGTGTACTAAATACTGTGCAGTATTTAACTGCCTAAATAATAATAAAAACACAGAATGTACTTTTTTAAGTTGCCACTGAGAGGTAAATAAGTAGTTAATATTATTCATGATAATTCATGCTAAATCATGTAATTCCTATGCCATTTTCCGCAGTTTGGCACCTCACGTCACATCATTTTACCGAAGTCAGCCCTATAGCTTCGGCGCAGTGCCGATCACTGACGTTTGTCAACAAAATGGTGCTTGACTCTTGAGACAGGCTAAATTACACCATATTGTTAATAACATGAGCATACATTTTTTTAAATACCTTCGCGAAGTAAAACTTCTGTACGTAGTACTTATTATTATTCTGTGGTAAAAGAAACACAGACAGACAGAGTTACTTTCGCATTTATAATATTAGTATAGATTGTAACAAGAGAACGACATATCACTAATTGTACCTGTAACAGGAAAGTTCCCAAAAACAGTTATTAATATCAATCGCGTCATGAAATCTGTTGATTAAATAGAACAATAATAGCGGCAACTTTGTTAATTAATGTTTACCAATATTTGTGATAGATAAACAAATAATGGAATCAAACCTTCGAACTTCGGTCGCAATCAGCCGGGCCATCAGTCATTTTATCTAAGATCTCACTTCCTCTTTATTAATTGAAAAACTTAGCGAAATTTAATCTTGATTAATTGTTGCTGGGGACAGAGACTGTTGCCAAATTGTCCCTTGAAAGATTGAAAGTAATCGGTTAATGTTTTAAAATTTATAGAACAAAAGGGCAGGGCGAAAATTGGAACAAAGATAATAATTATAAGTTTGTAAACTTTCACGTTTCATTATTATTGTTGAGGACAGTGAGAGATCAGAGGAAAGGGAGTGCAAAAAGAGTTAAAAACCAACTAGAATTTACTTCGCGTTTATTTCGAACCGTTGATATGACAACGAGACAGAAGGCAAAAACAGAATTCTAAAAAAATTAAAATGGATAGGTTTGCCACAATTATAATATTGGTTCTGCTTATGACCATGGCTGTAGTAACAGCTATAACGTCAAGCTGTAAGTACTCATGTAAGGACATTACAAACTGAGTTCTGAGTCTTTCAACGCGAATAAGATGACGATACATCATGCTTTTAAAACACTGTAGTGTCATTTAAAGTAACTAGTAATTATTATTTGTTTGTGAAATAAAAAGGTATTTTTAAAATTAAAAATCTGCTGCTCCAAAAATAATCTTAACAATCTGCTATTTTTATCTTGACATTCTTCATTTAACAGTTTCTTGAGTTTAATTATATTTAAAAAATAATTTGCCCTTTAATCTCGCCTGTGAATTGTCTAAGGAAGTCGCACAGAATTCCTCGAATTCTAAATTCTTAGTACCAAAGATTGAACATCTTCATTGAATTTGGGACACCTTTTCTATTTACAGCTTTTGATTTCTCAAAATATAATCTTGATCGTAAACCACTTCATCTTAGCCATCACTCAATCTTAGAGGATACTAAAAATGGTTTCTTATGAACATTTCTTAGTAGAGGATAAACGCCTGTAACACAAATTTCTTTTCTCAGTTTTTACTTGCTTATGAGTTATGTCTTTGCTAAAATCATTAATTTGCGCTGTCTGTCCCTATGTACTTACATTTTTAAAACTACGCAACAGATTTTGATGCGTTTTTTTTAATAGATAGAAGTGATTCAAGAGGAAGGTTTTTAAGTTAGTATTAAACATTGTACCTCCCTGTGCGAAGCAGGGGCGGATCGCTAGTAAATGAATAAAATAAAATATTAGTTACTTAAGATTTTTAGGGCAGGCGGAAACGAGCACTTACTAATATAAGCTTAAGCCACCCTGCCCGAAGAGTGTCCTTTCAAAAAAAGTATAAAGAGATAAAATTGGAACCAAATACCCATGAAATAAAAAACATTGATTTATTGTCCCGAAGCAGTGGTAGGGTTAAAATAATACTGACGTGTAAAAACTACAGTTTTTTATGAGTTTTTTCAACTTGCCTTCTTCTGACTATACCTTCATCTATCCTGAAACAGTGAAGGTTGCCATTACAAAGTTGTAAGTGAAAATGACTCTATACATGTTTGGGGGAGTATAAATGTGTTGCGAAGTTAGACATTTAAACTTGTTACGGAGTTGCTGGCTCTATGCTGGCAACACTTATTTAGCCCGTAAATCTTTTACGGGGAAAGTTGTATTGAAATAGCTTGTATCGCGACCAAGTTTTAATAAAGAAGTTGCTAGCATGCAAAGGGTTGAGTTTTACTTTAAAAAGTGTCGTTTTTAACTACTACATGTTTTTTATCTTGAATTATTGTCGGCCGTTTGTTGTAGTGGTTAAGAACGGACTACTATGCCGAGAGGTCCCGGGATCGATTCCCGGCCGAGCAGAAATTGGAATGATGTTTTAATTTCTGTGACGGGTCTGGGTGTTTTCTATGTATAATTATGTAGGGATGTAGGCATTTACAAAAAAACGTATTTAAGTATGTTTATATCCGTTGTCTAGTACCCATAGTACAAGCTTTGCTTAGTTTGGGGCTAGCGGCGCAGTGTAAAATGTAAAAAAAAGTGTGTAAAAATACCCGATGGCTGATGAGGCAGCAAGGTTCTGGAGTGGAGGCCACGTACTGGAAAACGCAACGTAGGACTGGACTACCCACAAGGTGGACAACTACAACCTCATAAAGGTAGCAGGAAAGCGCTGGACGCAGGCCGGTACCAACCGGTCATCATGGAAATCATTGGGAGAGGTCTATGTTCAGCTGTGGACGTCCTATGGCTGACATAATGATGATGATAATGATAAAATATTATCTATAGGTTACTGTAAAATAATTACTTTAATTACTTAAATGTTATCAATTTTAAAACTGCTGATTCATACCATTACATGTGATGTTTTTGAACCTTTGAAAAAAGGTCGAAAACAGTGACCAAGCGCTTTTTTCAGCTGTGTTTAGACAACGTATTGACCCTCACATGATACGTACCAAAATTAACTGTTTCCAATATCATAAAAATATATGTAAGCTAAATAGGCAACTTACCTATGCACTACCGTAGTACTAATTTTTATACATGGTACTACAATGTCAGATATGGTATTCTGAGTGATAGGGATATTTATTTAGTATCGTATTATTGCAGGTGGATGTCTAAAATGTGAAAGCATGACTATTTTAATACTTTTTCCATCATGTGGTCTGTAATCATCGAAAAAATAGAGACGATTTTGGTAAAAATTAATAAGCAGCTGAGAACCATAGATAAAACGGGTATGCTTTCCACGGCGTTTCAGTACTTAATCGTGTATCTACAATGTTTTGTATTACAAAGTCCTTGGTCGCCGTGGACATTGCGGTCTGCAACAATACGTCATAGTAACACCTCATCCGCCTATATCCCAGTAGCGGAATCCGAAACTAGCACGATAAATCACGGTTGCTTTGTTTACTTGTTGTACTATGTTGTTTTGGTACTATACAGGGTGTTTCAGAAAAACGAAAAAATAATTGAACGAATTCTCATAACTGATGTAGCGCAATTTCATAAATGCCTATGGAATTTAGTTTTTCCGCGAAAAATATCTAAATTGATTGAAATAGTGTAGTTTGTGCAAATAAACATTGCTTTTGTAAACAAATAATGCCGAATAACATTGATTTCCGAGTAAACGTATTTTTAGATCAGTTACTGTTATTACGAAACCGCAAAGTCTATTGAGGAAATGATTATTGTTCATTTAATATGTATTTATAGTTAAAAGCGTTGCTTGTTAATAACACAAGGTTATTAATCGCAAAGACACTGTGTTCCAGGGACAAAAATTTAGATCGTAGACTATAGAATATAGAACTTACAAGATATCACAGTCACAGTATGTTGTGATAGCTACGTCGTAGCTCGTAGCACATGGGTCAATATCGCTTTTCTTTCGTAGTCTCGTAGCTTCAAAATCGTAGTAAGGTTACTTACTCCGTCCCTTGTTGAATTAACCTATATCAATATTAAACGCAATGAGTCAGCTCTTCAATTGTAATGTTGTGTACACCCTGTATAGTACATAGTGATGTGGTATTAATATTCGAGGCGCGTCGGCGACCTGTCTACGTGTGCTGTGTGTGGAAATGGGTGAAATTAACCGCCATACTCGGCTCCTCATTTTAGGGAGAGTTCTTTGTGGTTAACGAAGCGATTTTTTTAATTAGGTTAATACTTAATTAATTAAAAAAACACTTTTTATTATTATCGCAACAAAGACCTAGCTTAAAACTGAGCAGAGTTTGTACTCGTATTGTGGCGACAAAAAAACAGGGAAACAACTAATATTTATACGAGTGCATTCTGTATTCATCACACAATCTTGTTCTACATGGAATCCAAACCAGCAACTGTAGCTGGTCTTGTAATAAAATAAAAGTACCTAAAAAGGAAACCGAATGCAACTTTTTTATGCATAAAAGATTTGACCGCAATCACACTTAAAACCGGCCAAGTGCGTGTCGTGTCACGCGCACTGTAGGGTTCCGTAGTTGTCCTTCGTTACCACAAGCTCTTCAGACCAGACTTAAATGCATTGGTCGCCATCGCTGCACGCCGGCTGATCGCGTTGGTTTGGCTGAACCTTTAGTATTGGGGGGCGTAGTGTGAGTTTACGTCAAACGCATTCGATGTCGACTGGGTAAAAAAAGTGACATTAAATGTATGACGGATTGTACAGCGCCTCTAGCGGACACTTTCAAGACCTGAATGTTAATGTGTAATTCTATAATGTTCGCTAGTGACGTTTGATGTAACTCACACTAAGTCCTCGGTTGTTCAAAAATGTTTTTGGGGTTTCCATCGTTTTGGCTAAACGCTGTTCTTTATTCAACATGGCCGCACCACCTAATGTTGCCATGTTGTTGTGACGCTGAAAGTGCGATGTGATATTCGCTGCTGCCTGTGATTGACGTAGCAGATATATGCGTTTGTTAAAATGGAGGTGCGAATCCTTTTAGTGGCTTTGATGCTGGTTTGGTTTCAATAAAATTGTTACTATTGTATTTTGACACATGTTTATTGGAATAGAGTTGCAAGCCTAAATAGCCCAATGATTTTATGCATGCTATTTTAATTTCGGTTGCATACCAAATCAATTTTACTAGTTGAAAAAATGGGATATTCAGATACATATTTATTTATTAATAGACCTTACTTCTTTACACAGTACTTTGCTGGGAATTATGGCTGAAGCAGTATTTTTTGCATGAAGGAGACGGATACATAATTTACATAAGTTATATCCTTTTTACAAACTTGCGAAAGATACCTACCTACTTTGTTAAACAAATGTGCCTAGGGTAGACTGCAAGTCAGTAAAATTTAATAAAATCGCGCGATAATTTTATTTACCCTAGCTGACTAGGGTTAATTAAGCAAGTAATACACCCTGTATAATACACGATTTTCATCATCACGAGAAAGCATAAGACGTTTGTAGTGTACAATAGGCGGAACAACAAAGAATCACATCATTTGATACTTATGAGAGTAACAAAAGAAAGCAATTTTCATTATACGCCCGTTTACATTATCTCTTGCCCAAAATGACTGCAATAGCCATTTTAAGTCTTTTCCCCCAATTATAAATTACATTTTAGAACGACGTCATTTTTTCGCAATTCCAAACTGTGTTCTGAAGTCGGGAGACTAATAAAGTGTTCCACATCAGTAAATGCCAAAGGACTTCATAATTAAGGGTGTTTTTGCGCGCACATTCGTCATGTGAACATTATGTGTTATGGGTACGCGTCATTAAGCCGCGCGAGCGCGCCTCAAAGTTTGCTCTAATGAAGAGTAGAAAGGCTTAGGGCGTTTTCATACAGCTTACTGTGAGGCGGGAAGGTAGACTTACGCCCGTTTTCATCATCAATCCCTAATTTTTAAGTGACCCCTATGACAACAAAATTCCTTTTATTTGTTAATATAGGGGTCACTTAAAAATTAGGCATTGATGGTGAAAACGGGAATAAGCATGCCTTCAAATTAGAGGCGTGAGGAAGCGCTACAGTGGCGCCGCTAGTTTTCATACAATTTCTAAAAGCGTTTCTAAGGCGTCCTAAGGTCTGGTGTCCACCAAAGCGGAGAGGAGAGGAGATGTGTTTGAAAACCAACCAGACGTATGAACCAAAGCTGGGTGGAGAATAACGAAATCTGATTGGTCATTCAAACAGCTCTCCTCTTGGCTTTGATGGAAAGTAGGAATAAGCCTATCAGACCGGTGAAACTGCATATCCTATACGAGATTTTCTAGCTGTGATTTGTTCACCTTCCCGTACAGGAGTTTCGGGCTTCACATACAGGACATTACAATTACATTTAATAAGTTATAATACTTTTAGCAAAAAGTTTTTACAGAAGAAGGTCTCATATTGCTCAAAACTAGCAAGACACTTTTAAATGAAAATCAAATATACAATTAAACCTATTTACACTTCTAGCAACGCACTTTTATTGCTAGTCTGAAGTTAGCCTTAGCAAGTGAGTGGAGATTGAGTGCACTCGGCATGCGTGTGACTTTCTAAAGTTCCACGCTGAAGCCGTCAATATCAGGATCACAAACTTTTTAGTGACGATTCATTCTTCGCATTTCACACTGCAACTTTAAAAACAGATTATTGGAAAAGGTTAAAACTCATGGTAAATAGTTACTATCACTGGGTTAACCTTTAATACAAAGTTTTGTTCATTCATTTCAGCCAAATGACGACTGATGGACAAATGCCCCTCACAAGGATATTTCCTTAACGACCAGTCCTGCGCTACGGTCATCTAGGTACGAGTAGGTACTTCCCGTAACCTTTACCTTTAATTAATTATCACACTTAAATTGAAAACTATAAATAGACAATTAAATCAGTGTTAGACGCCCTTTGCTGCTTACAAAGTCAGAGACCCAAATTTTTTAAATACAACCCACACGATGCTAGAGGAACTGCGCTATACTACGAGTACAAGTGGCGTAAATTCTAAAACCGGCTCGCCAATCCGTGAAAATGTACGGAGCAACTGAAACGGCCATGTAAAACGCATTTCACTGCGCCTAGCGACATGCCACACACAGCCGTGCACGAAGTATGTAGAGGTTTTACGCAGCTAGACCAGATGAAATGTAGCGCGTCAAAGTGAACCAGTTGAATCAGACAACCAAATGAGTGAGAAAAATCAAGCTAGTCATTGTATTTATACAGGGTTACTTGAAAAACACCAGCAACCTTGTAGGTCTACACAGCTGATAAATACGAGTATGTGCAACAACATTCGTTCTCTACGAGTTTTAACATATAATTATCAAAAATATTTTTCAAGTTATATGTAGCGTTATTTTGCTTATCTGATCTTGATGATGCGCGTAGATTTATGAACTTAAAACAAGACTTATGAATTAGAGATTTTAATATTAATTTGTATTTTAGTAATTATGAAAAAGCTAATGAATTTTCAAAATTCGTTTAAAGTTGTTGCTTATTATGTCAGCTTTATCCTGCTAGGTTACTGGTGTTTACAAATAACCCAGTATATTTGGATACTAAACCGAGAAAGACATAAACGTACTATAATAAAACCATAACATTTTATAAGACGTTGCAAGATTCAGTAGCCTTTAATCAAAATCCTTGCCGCATAACATTTTTCCTTACGAAATACTGTTCTATATACACTAACAAAGGGGCATATTTACGCCATAGCCTGTGTAAAGGTAGGTATGGCACTCACCTGGGGCCCATAATTTTTCATAGCAAAAGTAAAACCTGACAGCACCGTGAGCGGGATTAAAAAGATCTGCGGCACGGTTTTCAAGAATTACGACAAAACAAAAGAGAGGAAAGTAAATAAACGTCACCGTGACACATTTCAGGTAACGGCATGACGTAATCTATGTTGTATTTTCGTAAATGCTCGTTTTCTACTTTGGAGATTTTTAAGTGTCTCCAATCGATTATTGTGGCTGGAGAATTATTAAGTTGCTGCTTTTACCTTTTTAGATTTTCACAGCAAGTACCTAGTATTATGAGTATAATCGAGCGTCCTATCATTTTAGCATTACCTACCTCTGACCAAAAACATTATAAGTAGGTATTGAACTTTTTGTGTCTCTAAAATAACAAATGAGAAGCCCAAACAAAACATTTTATTCGAATCCAACGAGTCTTTTAAAAATCTAAATTAATTTACACTCCCTGCTAGTTCTGATTTCCTTCTAAAACAATTTTCTGACGTTCTCAAAAAATTCATTCTCAAAAAACTAACCCATTCACCCAAGCAATGTAGCAGGATAAAAAAACGTTTATTTTGTCAAGTATAATCTAAATCCTGTTTATCAATATTGTAAACAACATAATACCCATCAATTTTTCAGAGGTCATTAATTACCAGCCTATGACAAAGAGCAAATGTCAAACATGATTAATTTAATTACCGCGTTTGTTGACCGTACCAAATAAAGGGACCGCCTTAATTTTGCAAACCCTTACCTAAATACGAAACCCATCTATTAATTGCGTTTCGGTGTAACCGGCTACTTTGCGTTCCGGACACCGTCCGGGCCGTTGTCAATGTTTAATACCGATTCCGGACACTTTCGGGGAACGGGTATTAAGTGAGAAATTCCAGTCGAAGATTTAAAACTCGAAAGTAATTTGCGTTGAGCCCTTTAATTTCTACTTTTACAAACTATTTATGTTATTTAGATGTTAAGAATTTCTTCTTCCGAGCATTATTATTATTTTGTTGTAGTAAAAACGCTCGCATAACTGTTACTACGTTAATCTATATATATAAAAATGAAACCCGTTTTCCGTTGTCACGACATAACATGAAAACGGGTTGACCGATTTGGCTGATTTTTTTTTTGTAGTTTTCTAATACTCTGTACAAGGTTTTTACGGAAAAAAATATAAAGAAAATCTCTACGCTAAGGCGGTACGAAGTTCGCCGGGTCAGCTAGTATAAAATAAATAACTAGCTGTGCCCGCGACTTCGTACGCGTGAAAACCCATTTTCACAACATTTTTCATTGTTGCTCTGCTCCTACTATATAGCCTAGTCTTTCTCAATAAATGGGCTATCTAACATTGAAAGAATTTTTCAAATCGGACCAGTAGTTCCTAAGATTAGCGCGTTCAAAAACAAACAAACAAACTCTTCAGCTTTATAATATTAGTAATAGATAAAGTACAAAATAGTAATGTTAAGTCTAGATTAGATTTTATTTGACTCCCTTTGATTAGTCAAATTTAATTCTTTGAGCAACACTTCAGAATAATGTATGATTCTTTTTGAGCGGATTTTCTGAATTAGGTAAGATTTTTCCAGAAATTACCTCTCACAGAATATAATACCTACACAGTATTATTTCTTATTACAATAGTTTCATATTTTATACAACACTTTAACGTGTTATCTGCTTCTTACCCATTAGGCTCGACGGACGAATTTTCGGTCGATTGGTGCTAAACTGCCGAACGATACGACCGAATTATGACATTGAAATCTATGGAGCATCAAATAAAGACATTGTTTCGACATGAAATATGAGATTGTCTAACGTTATCTTTTTAAATGATAGTTTAACCTCTTGTTTTTTCGTTTTGAACAAAAATATACGAGTAGTAGAGATGAGATAATTTAAAATGTAAGCAAAAAGTTCATTATTTTGTTTAGAACTGAGTTTTTGTTTACCTCATGAAGATTATAAGATTTTAAACTTTCGCGTTCCATTTCAATTAAAATAGTAAGACACGGGTCTTAACGCGACGTTTAGGTATTAATGAGTTACATTATGTACTCACGGCTTGACGTTTCGGCTGCTATGCTGCAGCGGTGGTCACAAACAGACTGGCGGTTCGCGGCGTCGTCCGTTCGGGCGGGCTTGAAGATTTTCAACTACCCTCATATTTTAATTTGTTACACTACCACTAGTGATGTTACCACGACACACAACACTCACAGTATCCGTATTCGTACTCGACGGCAAAATTCGCGGTTTGCATTTATTAATCACCGGATTCCACACTGGTGGGTGACAATTTAAATCCGTCCTCCCGATTTAAATTTTTATGTTCTTACTATTTTAACTCATGAAGATTAGAAGAGGTACGCAATACGCATACACAGCTATTATGTACTTCACGTGGTCTTATGGCCATATGGTGAGAACCATTCCCTCGTGTCTCTCAGAATGAAAGTGGCGTGTGGTATGTTGATTACATTTGAGGTAAAAGTCACTTTGGTTCTCCTACGGATCTCCTCATTTCTGATTCGATCACGCAGGGAATCTCCGAGCATAGCACGCTTCATCGCCCTTTGGGTGACCTTGAGTCTTCTTATGAGGCCCATAATATCAAGTGGCAGTGGGCAGGGCACATAGCTCGTAGAGCAGACGGCCGCTGGGGCAGGAAAGTTCTTAAGTGGCGACCACGAGCCGGAAGACGTAGCGTGGGCAGGCCTCCCACTAGGTGGACCGACAATCTGGTGAAGGTCGCGGGAGGCGCCTGGATGCGAACGGCGCAGGACCGGTCTTTGTGGAAATCCTTGAGGCCTTTGTCCAACAGTGGACGTCTTTCGGCTGAAACGAACGAATGAACCAGGTAAAAGATAAAAAAGAAAGCTGTGTGAGGGATATGTAAACCATTAAGTTCTCCTGCACTTGACCGAAATGCAAGGTGGCACACTCTAACGAAAGCTTTTCAACATGTTGATGCCCGATTTAAAGAATGTTGTAACCGTCAAGGGAATCACTTGGACGATGTATATTATAAAAAGTTCATTTAATTTCCTTTAAATCCAATTTTAAAGTGTACATCCAGAAGAAAACTTAAAGAACCGACAACTAATGCATGTGGGTGAAACTATAAAACCGCAAGATACCTTGATGTTCTACGGAATTTAATATCAAAATGTGACTAAAGTCAGCTCTATTAATAGGTCTACCATAATTCCTAGATATTCTGAAAGCGATAGACTCATACCAAAGTCCTTGAATATTCTCAGAGTCCTTTTTAATCTGTCAGTGTCACCTCAACCGAACTGTCTACACCACAGGAATATTCCCCAAACTCGGTAATACAATTTTGGTAAAGATTTTGTCATAATAAGATATTACAATTTGCCATTTTGACGTGAAAGGAAACTTTCTCGCGAGTTTCATGTACAGTTCACTCTTCGAGAGTTATATTCGTAGATAAGTTGGTAGGTGAAAAAAGTTGGGAATTTCTTTGGAAATTATGATAGATTTTATCATTGGAACGTTTAAAGGACGTAATCCGGTGTTCAAAAACTTCACAAAATTCAATGGAAATTATTTTAGTTATTCCATTAAAAACTTAGTAGACATTTTCGTAAATTCAAGGAACAGAAACAGAGGTAGGTATATTTTTATGTAGGTATAGTTATTTAATTTTTAACGTAAAGAGTTGCATTTCAAACTAATTTGAGAAACGGGTTTAATTCCAGCCTTAGGTAGTTCGATTTTTTCAAGTCACATATTTATAATTTTCAAATTATTATATGTATTAGTACAAACTTTTTTAGCTCTAATACAATTTTAAGTCTATCCACAATTATTAATCCACAAGTAAGATCTACTTAAATGTTTATAATAATACAAAGAAGAATTCACACGTGTGCGTCCATTTACAAATTAACGACTCATTAATTATTTATTTCGACCCAAAACATTCTTTATCTTCATCATTATTTCATTATGCCGGCCTTTCCCTATCCCAACCTTTATCTGCTGTATTAAAATTTAATGTTGATTAAATAAATTAAGGTTCTGTTTAAAATATATTTAAGAATTCACGTATTAACTTTTCAACCCCGTGGTTGGTGATACTTGACTTTTAAAACGAATTAAATTTTTGCAAATAGGCTTTTCAAAAGCCTTAAAATCAAAACATGTTGATCGATTGGTAGCGGCCTGCGTCCAGCTCTTCCGTATAATGTCGTTGGGGGTGATTTAGATACACCCTAATGTAAGGAATCTAAATTTTGCTTTGAACGTCAATTCCCTGGCCACCCTGTTAAAATATTACTCGTACTCAACCACGCATCAAATACCTAAGTAAACGCGCGTAGTTATCTCAACAACTGTCAAAATTTGCTCTCAATATAAAATAATAATAAACCAAAGCTTCACTCTTAACACCTAAAACGTGTACTATTCCCAAATTGCGTGATATCCCGGCACTCCTTGCAAATGCTTCTCTCACCTCCAAAATATTGTTCTGATTAGCCGTTCCCGACTTATATTCCTCGGGAACAAGCTCCGCATGCATAATTCTTTGCAATTTATTTGACTGGCAACACCAGGAGTCGGGATTCGCGAATAAACAAGAGCCACAGGTGCGGAGAGGCGAAATTAAATACGCAATGTTCTAAGTATTGAGGTACATAAATATTCGCCCTTTAATTTGGGAGTGTTATACTGTGTGCCTACCATGAGTTTACGTTAGGTGAGCTCGCTAGCGAATACGTCAAAAAATTATATGAAGATTTTATTTCTTGAAAGTAGCCGCTAGGGGCGCTGCACAATATGTCATACATTTAAATGTCATTTTTTTATGCAGTCGCTAGCGAGCACACCTAACGTAAACTCATGGTAGGCACACTGAAATATTTGGGTGTGTCGAGAAATCTTTTGCAGTACTTTTGTATATATTTACTTACTCGCAGAGCTAATGGCCGATAAAGCAGGAATGTTCTGGAGTAGCGACCACGGGTCGGAAGACGTAGTATGGGCAGGCCCCCTACTAGGTGGACTGATGATCTGGTGAAGGTCGCGGGTGGTGCTGGAAGCGGGCGGCGCCACCGTCGTTGTAGAAATCCTTGGGGGAGGCCTTTGTCCAGCAGTGGATATAATATTTGGCTAAAACGAACGATCTACATGTTGTAGGCACTGTACTGTACTGTACTGTATTGATAATCTAGTGCTTATAAGTCCAAAGTATGTAATATAGTCACCAAACAAACCTTTATTACAAGAAAAGCATTACATTTTTTTTCAAGTAAAATAACATGCATCTTATAATATGAGTTATGAAAGGCCTACCTAGTGGAGCGAATTAGAAAAACGAGGCTCTTCAGCTGAACAATAGTGCCAAATGACGTAGAAAGAACTGATAGAGAACGGTCATTCATTCAGTGAATGAACGAACGAACTGGGTAGAAGTATCACTAAATACACATGCTTTCATGAGAGATTAGATTTGGCTTAATTTATAACATTAAAGTACAGTTACATGATCATAAAAATTAAATGTCATGATTATAAGCATGCTTAAAGCACACACAAATGCTAGTAAGTAGCTCTTGCTAGTTTGGGACTATTCTCACCTTTCGTTCCTACCACTGCAACTCCTGTGTAGCCAGGATCTACAGCTTGAGAGCCATAAAAACCCAACCAGTGAAGGTCAAGTTTGTCCCGGGGGAAAATTAAACTGACATTGGACCCGCAACGAAATTAATCAGAAGAACATAGGAGTTCGACAAACTAAGGTTTAATAACCTTTAAAAATGCTCTTGCTAATGGCATGTTTTCTTGCTAGTAATGTGTCTGTGTAACTGTACCCTTAGAACCCATATGGCCATATAAATCATTAGACAGATACTCTATATGTGTTGCACACCACAAAAAACTGACCAAAGAAATTAGAAACTGAAACACAAAGGCGGTCCTTTAGCTAGGAAGCGATATCTACCAGACAACCCAGGAAGAGAACAATAAAATTTATTGATATCGATTCAATCACAGAGCACAATCTAAATTGGGATTGAATTCCAGTTTTAAACGTTGTTTGGTAATACGAGCCTGAGGAAATGTGAATCAGAGGAAAATGCGACCATTTTGCGGATTTACTAATACGGCCGCCAGAGGTCACCGTCTTCCTTATATATAGACTCTAGGGATCCTTTATCAAGTTGAATTTATAGTTCATTGGATAGTTCGAATCTTGTAGTATGCTAGGTACCAACCATTTTTCAGTAATAAGTATTTAGTCCATTATCTATACTAATATTATAAAGAGGTAAAGTTTGTGTGTTTGTATATTTGTTAAATTGTAAGGGGTAATCTCGGGATCTACTGAACAATTTTAAAAATTCTTTCACCAATAGTAAGCCACATTATTGCTGTGTGTCATAGGTTATTTATGAAATACGAAAAATTCCACGCGGGCGAAGCCGCGGCCGGAAAGCTAGTTTATAATAATCCTTATAACGACTACAACAGAATGGAAACACATTTAAATAACAACTGCTTTTACATGAGAATCGAATGACGCGTCATTTCGTCCAATCTTATAACTAAAACGACGTTATGTATCTATTTCTACTTTATTTGTTATTTTAAAGTCAACAAAATGCTCAGGTTACATACTTATTTACTTACCAAAAATGTGCCTATTTGTAAAACCATTTTGCCAGCTGTTGCCTACAGGCACTAAGCCTAAGCACTAGGAAATGGTTCCGCTGAGTGGCTGAAGGGCGGCATATTAGGGCGGCTTGTTGACCTCTCCCGATCCGGGTATGTTCAGTTATTTGTACAGGGCGGGTAGAATGTGAGTGATGAGCCAGGCGAGGTAATCTGTACCGACCTTGTGACGTTGTGTTATGTAATTGAAAAGTGGGAAAATGAAAATTTCTGCGTAAGTAAGTCATCATCAACAGCCCTTTACAGTCCACTGCTGGACTATGAGCCTCCTCCACTATAGTGGAGGGTTTTGCCATAATCTCCACGCTTGGCAGGCGGGTTGGAGATCGCAGTTTAAAAGATTGATGTTTTTCAGAGAGCGCTGCTGCCCATTCTCTGTTTGATGTGTAGTCCCTAAGTCGCCTCTTACGACACCCGCGGGAAGAGTAGGGGTTGGTGACAAATGTATTCTACTCTGCCGTCACCACACGGCTAGTAAGTAAGTACCTTCGTGTAAATGAAAAATCTTGATCGTTTTGACTACGAATAATCTGACAAAAATTACTTGCATTTTGATATTTACCATCATAATTTTGTAAACAGAAATAACAATAAATTCTATACTCTTCTATTGTATTATATTGTATTTTATATTATACTAGAGACCTGCCCCGACATCGTACGGGTGCTAAGTATACATATAAACCTACCTCGTGAATCACTCTATCTATTAAATAAAACCACATCAAAATTTATTGCGTAGTTTTAAAGGTCAAAACAGACAGGGACAGACAGCGGAAAGAGACTTTGTTTTATATTATNTGAAACACTTTTTCACAATTTTCACACATTTCTACATAACCTGTTAAAAATTTTCCGGTGATAAAAAAATAGTGGTGTATACAGGGTGTTAGGTAAATGGGTATATGAGCCGACACTAGCCCATGTTATCATGGTCATATAAATGGTATGGTGAAGTCAGAAATTTGATATCATCATTTTATTTTTTTTAATTTTCATACAAAATAAATTTTATAAAGTCAGATTTGTATGAAAATTAAAATTTACCTATCACCCTGTATACAGGGTGTTAGGTAAATGGGTATATGAGCCGGCACTAGCCCATGTTAACATGGGCATATAAATGGTATGGTGTAGTCAGAAAATGGATATCTTTATTTTAATTTTCAAACAAATTGGATTTTATAAAATTTATTTTGTATAAAAATTTAAAAAATAAAATGATATCAAAATTCTACGTGCTCACGGACCAGGCTTTAGATGATCTAGCTAGAGCAGTCGCCCGCCGAAAGGTTGTGGGTTAGTACATTCCTACCCTAGGCATATCGACTTTTTCAAGTGTATTTTTTTAGGTTGAGATGGGATTCGTAGAGCAAGCGAAAATTCGCGGGTTCAAGTCCCACCTGTATCTTAATCGCTTCATGGCTTACTTATTTATAAGTCTAATTTAATATTTTATCTATAATAGTAATTATTATAATTAATCCTCCTTTCTCTAACCTGTCTTCTTAGTTATAATAACCTAAACTAATTATACTTACTAACTGCTAATTTCTTACATTTTCTTACCTAACTTTCCTAACATAAGTCCTAATGTGTACTAACATAGCTGAAACCTGATTGTTATGTATGTGGCTAATTCTAGACAGACGAACATCAAGTCACAAACTTACCGCATTCCGATGTATATTTTATTTTAAGCTTGTGTGTCACCTTTTATTTATTACACCCGCTACACTCATGATAATCACTTCAGTTATGTTGAAAAATTCTAGAATGCTTTGTTATTTGGAAATTTGCACAAAATTGTTATTGGTTATCTAAAACAAAGCATTCTTACCTTGTGATTGTCTTTATAAAATTATGATTCTGTTCTAAAGTGATTTGATGTCGGTCTTGTCTAGAATTGGCCCTTTCAAACAACAGTGCCCCACCAAAACGTCACAATCGTTTCACAGACGGCGCGCAAAACAAGACTTGCTCGCACTGCAAGAAGACCTTTCCCTCCAACGCCTCCATGCTCATTCATATGCGCACGCACACAGGTTAGTATCGTCGTGATATAATAATACACACACCAATACAGTTTTAGTTATTTAAAAAGAGCTGATGATTTTGAGAGGCCTCAATAGATCTTTATAAATTAAAATGTCGACTGGTTCATCCAGGAAGAAGAGCAGTCGCTCGGCAAGCGAATGGTCGTGGGTTCGATTCTCGACTTGGGCAGTTAGATTTTTTCAAGTTATAAATTATAGCTATGAAGAATAACAAAATGAGAAAAAACCGGACCATTCCTTCAAGAGCTACAATGCCACACGACTAGGCAGACTTTTAACACCCTATTTTTTTTTCATAAAAGCAAATGTTCCACAAAACTGCATGCCTGTGATTGGTCGTGTTTCAAAGTGAGATCATTTTGAAGTTAATCGACGCGAACTTTTAAATTACATCAAAACTCGACAACACTTACGCCCGTATTCACAATCGATACTTGCTTATGTGAAGCAGAAAATCGAACGCACAGCACAGCGTTGAATAGAGCTCTGTGATTGGTTCATGTGTCACCCTGTGCGTCCACGCGCACTGCGAGACCTCATAGTAATGTTTGTGAATACGGGTGTTACACTACAGCATAAAATCGTTCGTTCGTTTCAGCCAAATGACGTCCACTGCTGGACAAAGGCCTCCCCCAAGGTTTTCCACAATGAACGGTCCTGCGCTGCCCGCATCCAGGCTCTTCCCGCGACCTTTACCAGATCGTCGGTCCACCTAGTAGGACGCCCGCCCACGCTACGTCTGTGGTCGCCACTCGAGAACTTTCCTGCCCCAACGGCCATCGTCTCTACGAGCTATGTGCCCCGCCCACTGCCACTTGATTTTAGCAATTCTGCGAGCTATGTCGGTTACTTGCCTACCTGCGGATCTCCTCATTTCTGAGGGGAAACTCCGAGCATAAAATATAAATAATAAACTATTCCAGGCGAGCGGCCCTTCGTGTGCGGGCTGTGCAACAAAGGCTTCAACGTGAAGTCGAACCTGCTTCGGCACCTGCGCACGCTGCACGACCAGCTCGTCAGCGCCGACGAGCCCGGGCCCTCCGACGTCAAGCGCGAGTCCTGAGCCAGGGGAGGGGGGGCAGGTGAGCGCTACTTTCTATAGGAAAGAAAGAAAAACATTTATTTGGTTCCAACTTAAAATATAACACAACAGATAACAAAAAGCAAGTACAAGTTAGAACCAAAATTGGCCACCGCTCAGCATGGGTCATGCTCTGGAGTAGAAAATAAAACCCAGAACATGACGCTGTTATTCTGCGGTGACCATCTTTGGAGAGCCCAAGGGAAGCGTGGGGGTACCCAGCTTCTGGCCCAAGAGAAGCATAGGGGTACCCAGCTTCTGGCCCAAGAGAAGCATAGGGGAACCCAGCTTCTGGCCCAAGAGAAGCATAGGGGTACCCAGCTTCTGGCCCAAGAGAAGCATAGGGGTATCCAGCTTCTGGCCCAAGGGAAGCATGGGGATACCCAGCTTCTGGCCCAAGAGAAGCATAGGGGTACCCAGCTTCTGGCCCAAGAGAAGCATAGGGGAACCTGCTCCGGCACCTGCGCACGCTGCACGACCAGCTCGTCAGCGCCGACGAGCCCGGGCCCTCCGACGTCAAGCGCGAGTCCTGAGCCAGGGGAGGGGGGGCAGGTGAGCGCTACTTTCTATAAGCATCTTTTTGATACGCTCTTAATGGCTAACTAACGTGGTTCACGTGTGCAATTTTGAGAACCCCTGTCTTAGGCCCGTTTTCACCATCAATCCCAAATTTTCAAGTGACCCCTATGGTAACAAATAACAGGAATTTTGTTTAATAGGGGTCACTTAAAAATTAGGGATAAGTAACTAGGGTTCTCAAAATTGCATACGTGAACCACGTTGGTTAGCCAGTAAGAGCGTATCAAAAACATTATCTAAGCCAGGGTTTCAAACTACAAGGGCTCGCCATTGATCGTTACGTCACGAGACTATAAAAACTTTGCATACAAATCGAAAAAATAAAAGCTAGCGGCACGGGACGGTGTGCACTCGGGAAGCATGGGGTACCCAGCTTCTGGCCCAAGAGAAGCATGGGGTACCCAATTTCTGGCCCAAGAAAAGCACGGGGGTACACAGCTTCTGGCCCAAGAGAATCACGGGGGTACCCAGCTTCTGGCCCAAGAGAATCACGGGGGTACCCAGCTTCTGGCCCAAGAGAATCACGGGGGTACCCAGCTTCTGGCCCAAGAGAAGCAAGGGGGTACCCAGCTTCTGGCCCAAGAGAATCACGGGGGTACCCAGCTTCTGGCCCAAGAGAAGCACGGGGGTACCCAGCTTCTGGCCCAAGAGAATCACGGGGGTACCCAGCTTCTGGCCCAAGAGAATCACGGGGGTACCCAGCTTCTGGCCCAAGAGAATCACGGGGGTACCCAGCTTCTGGCCCAAGGGAAGCATGCACCCAGCTTCTGGCCCAAGGGAGACATGGGGGTATCCAGCTTCTGGGAAGCAATCTGATCTGGGGAGAGGCTACTCAGGTTTTAGGATCCCCTGCTCATTAGACATTTAAAAACGAAAGATGAAGGAACAAACTTGCTCAAATGCATCATATTGTTGCAGGAAGAGGACGCGTCCGTAGAGGCGCGTACGCACCGGCGATGACGGCGGCGAGCCGGCGCGCGGCCGAGCGCAAGGCGGCGGCCGCCGACCCCGCCGCGCCGCGCCGGCAAAGCTACTCGCTGTTCCTCAAACAGCGAGCGGTGCTCTTCTCTGCCAAGAAGTGGAAACAGTGAACGTGACACCCGGCACGCTGCGGTTAAGTTCGGTTCGGTTTTGTTTGTAACGTAGGTGGGTAATGCTGGACGAGTTAGTTATCTTAAAAACACTCCAAGATTACAGTAATGCAGTATCGAGCGTTCTTCAGTAAAATTGAGACGGATGGCGACATTTTTTTAATGCCATTGAGTGAAGTACGGCCAACTAGCAGCGATACAAAAGGTCGAGTTGACAATATATTCTGTCTCTTCCCATCTTATGTATTTGTCGTAATGTCTCGTTCTTCCGCCAAAATATGTCAAAGTCAGACGGGTTCACCCATGACATTGGGTTTATTTACATTTGGTATCGCTTCTCGTTGGCCGTACCTTATTTTAAAGCTCGTACAGCCAGCGTCAAATAGTTCGCGACACCCAAAGTAGATTAAGGTTGTGTTGTCAACTTTTTGACCACTTTGGGTGTCACGAACTATTTGACGCTGACTGTACATTTTGCATGCGCGATCACCGTCTTATTCGGAGACACTCCTATGGAGAAATTTACTCGGTACCCAAATGGCCGCGATCTGTAGCCATCCGTTTGGCCTTATGATGTCTCATTCAATGAAAACATATCTTCAGTCTAGTTAGAAGTAAATATTTTCGTAAAGTTTGCTTCAGTCGTCCAGCGAGGCTCACTTGCGTTTTATTGTCAATTGGTTTGACGTCAAAATGTAGCGATGTCGGGTAAATAATGTTCGTTCTGTCACTTCGTATCCTGCTCCACCCTCCTTTAGTATTTTTATTCACTTATTCCTTTAGTACTTATTTAGAATTATATTTTTTATAATCCCCCTAGTTATACTTTTAAGGTATTTGACTTGAAGACTAGTCAATATAATAATAATAATAGAGTATGTTTACAATATAGTCATGTGATTTTATTCAATGATGATAATGATTGACATAGTTTTGTGGCTCGAGTTCAAATACTCAGCATTTGCACTTTTTCTTACAAATAATTAATATTACACATTGTATGAATGACTGCTCCTAGTCATGTATTTATTGATAATGCAGCTTCAAGAGTTGCTAATACATTCCCTTTAAGTGTTTATTCTGTGCATGGAGTTGTAATAATATTTATTTATGAGTATGTATGTACCTATATCTAAATAAGATTTTACTTAAGAATTTGACTCTATGTTTACATTCCATTTGGTTTAGAAGAATGTTTATTTTATGGCAAAGTGAATTATAGTAATTTGGTTTGATTCTTAATTTATTATACTCATGTATAACATGGAAAATATAATTTGTACTATTTTGTAATGATAAGTATGTCTGTGAAAATAAATGATTCGGAACTGAAACTGGGTTTCATTGATAAGTCAATAGTTAGTTATTAAAAATAGGTTTATTTCCTTCTGCTTTCATTGTTATCACAATTTTTATGTAATACACACAGTGTACAGAATAGAAAGTATAGCATAACGAAAACGAAACATAATTATTACGAATGGCCTTAATATTATGACATGATAGTAGTACAAAAAGATCAAAATTATGTATTCAACTGTCTTCTTCTTCGATTTTCGGTGCTAGGTAGTAACGAATGTGCCCAATATCCTGGATGCGGTATTCTACCACTAGTGGTACATCAGCTGACATAGATAACTGAACCTGTAAGAAAGAGAATGATAAGAATTTTGAAAAAATACAAATAGTAACACGGGCAATAACGGTCAACAGCATGAGGTAAGCTCCAGGGCACCTTGAATAAGATAATGTAGTCAACCACTTATTCACCTCTGATGTTATGGTAATGAAATGGTTAACTGGGGATAGCAATGGCATTACTAAATACTGCCAAAAATAAAAGATAAGCTGTAGAGAACCCTGATTAAGAGAGGCCAGTCTACCATTTGTTCAACATAGACATTATGGTAAAGAAATGGTTGTTTGGAGACAGTCTTCTGAAAATTTTAATGATTAAAAAGTTTCTTCAACATTATTATGGTAATAATTACCTGTGGACTTAATGATGTGGCTTTCGTGAAGTAGTTGAGATACTGGCACGAGAAGGTGAGGGTGACTGGCTCGTCCATCTCAATGACCACAGCCTCCTCCTCCTTGTCAATGGAAGCAGTCTGGGCCAACTTGATGTTTGCTGATCCAATGTCTCCTGATGCTGAGAATTTTACGCCTAAAAACAAGAATTGGCTGTTAGATAGGTCTTTAACTACTTTAAAGTTTAGTCTTCTTCCATAAAATTGATAAATTAAAAGTAAAACCTGTAAAAGATAAGATAGTAAAAGTATGAATGGTAAAATAAGACATCATCAATAAGCCAGATAAAACAATATGCACTGATTAGCAAAAACTGCAAGATACAATAAAGGAAACTCAAACAAGTTATGATATTCCAACTGACCTTCTTTTGTGCAAGATATGACCATGGACTCTCCAAACTGGGACAGATCACGACAGATTCTGGCAAATTCAGCACTTGGCAGACGAATTGTACAGCTGTACTCTGTCTCAGGAATGCCTACAAAAAAACTTATTACCATTAGTCATTACAGAACAGACACGGAGCAAAAACTAAGCACATTCTCAACTTCATATTGAAGTCTTTATTTAACAATGTTTACCTAAGTGCTCAAGATCCAAATTCATGAGTTTCATTTCATAATCTGACACTTTTTCTTGGTTGGGGCTCTCAAATACAAATGTGACAGTGTCTGCATTGTCCTGTGCCTTCATTGTGACAGTGTCTTTGTCCCCAGCGCACTTGAGAATCTTGGACATGCTGAAAGATACATAGAAGGTAGTTATTATAGATATAACTTTAGATCTAAGGAAGAAAATGTTTGCGGTCAAGACTGCATTATAAAAACTTACCTTCCTAAATTCATACCCATGGAAATGTTTCTATCACATCTGTATTTATCAAAACCATCTGCTCGTAGCGAGAGTGACACAAGAGATACGTGAGAGTTGTCCATAGCCTGCAAACATTTTAATTTAGCGGTAAATAAATACCATCATCAACAATGAGGTTATGTTATAAAATATGATCAACAGGTAATGGGCTAATAACTTACCTGTAATTGTATTCCATTGTCGTCACAATCAAATGTGGCTTGAGTGAGGAGATCTTTTATAGCTTCCAAGACCTTCTTGAGGATGGAGCTACGCAGAAGTCTGGCTTCGAACATTGTCTGAAGATTAACAATTATACTGTTAGAAATCCGTGAATAATACAATAAATGCTTAGATTATGTACATTAGATAACAATAAAACGGAACTAATAGTAAAATAGGCGGTAATATCAGGAATATCAACGCCCAAACGAGTAACGGAAAGTGAATATCAGTCGACCTCTAAAATCCAGTCTGAACATGGAGGTGTTTAATTAAATAGTATCTGGAAATAGCAATATGGAAGTAAAAACACTTACGATTGATTAAATTAGGAGAAAACTCACAAAAAGCACAGTAAATAACCGAGAGAAACAAGACAAGACGCGTTCCAGTCGCTGACCTCCACAATTTGACAACTGGCAGCGGGAAATATTTGGCGCGAAATCCATTGCTGTCAGGCACCTGTCAATATGATTTTTTAATAGGCAAAGGCAACTAGTTTTATAAATCAAACAGTNTGTCAAATGGGATGTAAACTGAGATACCCACAAAAAAAAATATATCCTCAACTAACAGTGCGTAAACTGGCATCACCGTACGTGATACTACATAGTTCTTATTTCTAATCTCTTCGGACAAAGCCCTCGCATAATTATGATAGAACTTCACTTTTTAAGTTCGTTTAATCATTAAATACCTAACAGGACCAAAGTGACCGACATAGCTCGCAGAATTGCTAAAACCAAGTGGCAGTGGGCGGGGCACATAGCTCGCAGAGACGATGGCCGTTGGGGCAGAAAAGTTCTCGAGTGGCGACCACGGGCTGGAAGACGTAGCGTGGGCAGGCCTCCTACTAGGTGGACCGACGATCTCGTAAAGGTCGCGGGAAGAGCCTGGATGCGGGCAGCGCAGGACCGTGCATTGTGGAAAGCCTTGGAGGAGGCCTTTGTCCAGCAGTGGACGTCATTTGGCTGAAACGAACGAACGAACGAACCTAACAGGAATTTCGTTTTCACCAACACATAAGGGACACCTTAGGCCTTATGGGATCACTTTAAAACAGGGGCCCANAAAACCTTGGGGGAGGCCTTTGTCCAGCAGTGGACGTCATTTGGCTGAAACAACGACCGCATACGTCCAAAATGAATACAGCCCTGGACTGTATCAGACGACTACAAATAAGAGACTTGGATTATGAAATCCCTAATTTCAGTCCTAATTAGTAGAACCAACATTCTATAAGCTGTAAGCTCACTGAATCTCCACCTTTTATGTACTAGATATTATTACTAAAAAGCCAAAGGTAACGAGCTACGCCATTAGCCACCGTATGAAACTTTCTACATGCAGCTTTGAATTAGCTCGGAGCTTTTGTGATCAATTTAATTCCATACAAAGTTACTTTTATTTGTACCTAGTGGAAAGCTCCAACTAGTAATATGCTTGACGGTTAAATATTGGTTATCGATAAGTACGAATATTTTATGTACGTGATGTATAACGAGATTCAAGTAGAAAGTAGATAAGTTCATTTTTATTAGTGTGGACTATGCGATTATGGCTATTCCTCTTTCTGCCTTTTACCAAATTAATATAGAACAGGGTATTTGCAAATTAGTTGCATTTAATTGGGTAAGATCATTTTAATGAAACCCTATTGAATGTATCGATGATCTCTACTTTACAAAATTTATTTTCTTTCTTTTTCTCTTGATAGTCAAGTCAACGAACTCACAACATCACTAGTTCCATGTGAGTTTATTTAAAGGGATTCTATAAATAGTTGTTCGAAACCATTACTTACCTCAAACGTTGTGTACTTGCAGTAATTACCTACTCGTATTTTGTTTTAATTTACTTACGTCTAATTTAGTTGACTGTCTTTTGACGTATTCACTTTGAGCACCCGCCCAAATAGCCCTCGCGCGAACAGAACCTGGCCTATTCCACTTAGCATCTATAGATATAAAAATCCACGAAATATCGATAGGTGCTCTAAGTGGAATACGTCTGTCATTTCTTTTTTTTTAATTGGATTGGCTAATTACAATTTAGCTTTCTAATATTGATACGAAAGAATAAACATCCTTTGTAGTAATTTAAACCTTTATTATTATTTAGAATTACCTTATTTACGTGAAATACCCATTCTATGTATTTTTTCATCATCATCATCATTTCAGCCATAGGACGTCCACTGCTGAACATAGGCCTCCCCCAATGCTTTCCATGTTGATCGATTGGCAGCGGTCTGCGTCCAGCGCTTCCCTGCTACCTTTACGATGTCGTCGGTCCACCTTGTAGGTGGACGTCCCACGCTGCGTTTTCCGGTACGCGGCCTCCATTCCAGAACCTTTCTGCCCCATCGGCCGTCAGTTCTGCGTACTATGTGCCCTGCCCATTGCCACTTCAGCTTGCTAATCCGTCGGGCTATGTCAGCGACTTTGGTTCGTTTACGGATCTCCTCATTTCTGATTCGATCTCGCAAAGAAACACCAAGCATAGCCCTCTCCATAGCACGCTGTGCAACTTTGAGCTTCTGTATAAGGCCTATAGTGAGAGGCCACGTTTCCGAGCCATAAGTTATCACTGGTAACACAACATGTATTTTTTAATGGTCTTTAAACTTCACTCTTAATGAAAGTCAAACAATAAATTTGATTGATCATTTTAAAGTGAAATTTAATATTCCTTGCCAATTGACAAAAAACGTTCACGAGAAATAAAATAATGTTAAAACATTTATATTGGAACGGAATTGTTCAAAAGCGCTGCGAGCTATAAAGAAATTTTTCCCGTGTATTATTTCATTAATGAAAATTCATTAAAACAATGAAAGTAGTGTGCTGAAATGTACGTGCATGAGTCAAAAATATGTTCATCGTCAAAAAAATTTAAACTCAATATATTATCTAGACTTGCAAAATGTGAATTTATGTTTTTCTACCGAATTAACTGGATACGGTAGTAATAAATGTTTTTGAGCTTTATGGAAGAAGCAAAGAGATAATTACAAAGTGAATTATGAAATTAAGTATATTAAGTATTCAGTAAGTACGTTGGTTGGGATTATGAAACAAATATATTTGTACAATATTATGTGTAGGAGAAGCATTTTATTTTCTTAGTAGTAAGTACACTTAGGTACGTAAAGTTTAGTAAGTTTGATTTTTCTCATAACTGCCAGGTTAGATTTCGATGCCCCTTCGTACCTGGTGTAGTTGAGTTATCCCCACATAAATACTCCTACAGCATTGCTATTGGTTCTTGAACACATTAGTATTTTAGCCCAGTGTTTTTTTCTATTATTGACAAAAAAGTCTTTAAACTTCAAAGTTACATAGTTTTAAAAAAAGAATTCTCTAAACATTACGTGACATTGCCTCACGTGTGTACATTTGTACAAAGGAAGCATCCCGATTTGGACCTATCTCGATTGGAAATCAAGTGGGAACGCGTAAATCTGATACGTGCGTCTCTGACTGTACGGTTTAATACGACACACCGTTCGTGTACGTCTGACTGTACAGACAACGTCAAGATGATAGCATCTTATGTCGTTGTAATAGTGACGTTTTTGCAACGAAAACGTATGGTTTGTCTGTACATTTCTATGGAATAGAAAGAGGAAAAACGCGAAAGCGATTGTAGAATTTCAATTTATGAAGTCCTTTATTCGAAATCAGGAAATTTGCATTCCAATAAATGAAGGGCTGACCCCAATTTGATTTTAAGTGTCGATTATGCAGATTTTTCGATAAGCTTTGCGTTTATGTTAAGTAAAGGGTTTTGGAATAATCGATTCCATCAAAATCCTTGCTGATTGACAATAATTTTCAATGACCTAACACCATGAAATGGAAAATTCCCGCCTTAAGCAGTTTGATTTTTTCAAGTTATTTATAATTTTGTAATATTTCAATAGTGACTTTATTTTGGAAAGAAAATGACGTCAAAATCTAAGAGCTACGAGCCGTCACCGTGCTATGTTTTATAGCATACCAACGCTGCAAACCCTATTCTATATTAAATTTTATCGTATTTGTATGTACCTAAATAATCACGCTAAAATGTTAAGCATTGTTATACCTAACTAATATTAGTTTTCGAATCTATCACTGCACCCGTTACAGCTTCATCCTTAATCATCTTTAGACCCTTCAAAACCTTCAATAAAACAATATTCTACACTTTTATCAATTTCCAAATCATTGAACCGTAAACAAAACTTTACAACTTTCACCTTTGTTACAGGTACCCGATAAGCGATAAAATTATTCAAAAGTAAGTACCTACAACAACAATTTTGTTTTTGTTTGTTCTCTCAGTTCTGGAAGTAACGAAACGCCTTCAGGCTTCTATTTAGTTCTTATATTATTTAAAAGTTGCTTGCGAAAAGCTTGGTTACGAGCTGACTGATAGTGGTATAAAGTTGAATTGTGAGAGTCTATAAAGTAAGTAAAGAAAGATGTTTTGGATTGGAAATTTATGTTTACCCACTAACAGAGTTTTGTGAACTATGACTGACTTACAATTTACAAATAATGCCTTTTCAAGGCGAGAGTGAATAGGCACTTACAGGGCAGATATTATGTTCCATCTTAGACTGAATCTCACTTAACACCAGATGCGATTGCGGTCAAATAGCTGCCTTGTTTTGCATAAAAAAGTGCTTAAAATATTATAATATATGGATAGGATAGTGTGGATATCGTTGGGGGAGGCCTTTGTCCAGCTGTAGACGTCATTTGGCTAAAACGAAAATAGGAACTCTCCTATTTTACTACTCTACTCCGGCTACTAAACCATTTCATTTATTTAGTAAGAAAATTCAAACATAACCTCAAACTTTTATAATTTTTGCAAAAGCTAATAAATAATAAAATAAGGCTCCAGGGTCAGGAACCTCTCATAATATTTCGGAAGCCAAAGTATTTAGTTTTCTTCGCTAACAAAACGTGTTTTATGAGGCATAAAATTAATGAATAAAGAATGGTTCTCTTTAATATTCCTTAAGGCTGGTTTTATAGTGCTTATAAACGTGGGTAGGTGTTTGAAGATGTACAGAGCGGCACATGAAGGTAAAAATTGGTATCTTAATGTCTTTGGAATTAATTCTATTTTGCAACAAGAATGGATAAAATGTGCTGAAGACTGTGCCTTATTTGGTACGCGCATACCACTTCACGCTTTCTTTATATTTGGCTCTGTTCTTCTCTTTCATTTTAAGTTTATTTCGTGTGTGTGTAGACGGAAGGTAAACACAGGATACATACCATATTCTGTAGGTGTGTTATAAAACAGTATAGGTACATGAACTTCAAGACTTATTTGTAATTAAGTTTGTGATTATTTGTATGTTATTGAAATCAATCATCCAATTAAAGACTTAATGTGAAAGAAAGATAGGGTATAATAAACAATACATACGTCCGGATCCGCCATGTGGATAACTTTTTAACCCTTTATTTAGTAGAGATAATCTTCTTATAATCTTCTCATAAGGACCTACGTTTTAACTCGCTGTATCGTTTTAAGTTCCATTTATCTTGTTTTGAAGCTTAATATTTTATAATCTTCCATGAAAATTTTAATAAATTCCCGGGCAGCAAAACTGCTATTAAATTTTATCTTTTGCCTACAAAGTTAGTAATTGCAAAATGCGATGACTTTCTAAGTCTGAAAGCAAATAGATTTGGAGCCCTTATAAATCCGCCAATGTTATAATCCGAAGGTAAACGGCGACGCCCTGACCCCGGCTAAGGGCGTCGATTTCACAACTCAGCTGAAAGTCCCCTAATACAGGAAATAGAGAACAGCCAAGCTACTTTGTGGACGCAAGGTGAACCGACGACATCATAGAGGTAGCAGGAAAGCGCTGGACGCAGGCCGCTACCAACCGGGCAACATGGAAAGCATTGGGGGAGGCCTAAGTTCAGCAGTGGACGTCCTATGGCTGAGATGATGATGATGATAATGATGAAGCTACTTTGTAGAGACATAAAAAGGGAGGTTCGTTTTAGCCAAATAAGTAAAAGTCAAAATTTCTTTATTTGTATAGACCTTTAAATAGTACTTACAACTCGTCAAATATTTTGTTCTTCAGGAGCCTCTACATGTCTCATAATCTTTCTACCCTACCAGTCCACTAATAATGTCCACAGCTGGACAAAATCTCCACAACGATCGCTCCTGCCTGCGCTGCCCGCATCCAAGTTATTTCCGTGACCTGAAGGACGTTGGTTTATCTAGATTCTAGTGGGAGGTCTACCCACACTGTATTCCTCTAACTGTTCACTGCAGTGAATATATTTTTCACCTTCTTATTCGTTTCGCTCTTGGCAGAGCGAACGTTGAGGCGTTGTTCACATCGGTTGTAGAGGACAGGATACTGACAGCTCTCCGCACGATCTCCCGCCATCTCTCTCTATTAGCAGACTGTCTGGTGCAGTCACATACGCCGGCTCCCACTGCCGATTTCACTTGGTCGGTCCAGTGCATTGGTGACCTGCCACGCGAGCGGGTTCCTTCGACTTTTCCTTGCATGAACAATCGTTTTTCTCTTAGGATTTTGTTTAGTTAAAGCTTGAGTCTACATGAGAATAGAAGATCTTTTTCACAATGCGAACCATTATGGTCTTGTTTGGCAACATTTTACATGAAAATGTTTTGGTGGAATAAATAATGAACAAGTAAAATAACTTCATATCCTGGCTTACCTCGTCAGGCCACACCAAAACCAGATTATAAATGAGATAAACCCAAAATTCCTTTTTTATCTCACGAAAAGAGTAGCCCGTAATCGATGTTACCAGAATAGAAAATTGAAATCGCAGGATGGTTTCTTTGTTGTGTAAATTCGGGATTCTTATTAGAATCACATTTTGCATTCAAATTTCGGTATTATTGTTGGAATTGGAGAGCCTTTATTCTTCGTCCATGACTAATTGTTGGCACTCTGTTTTTGGGATAGCCACAAATATTGTAGAGGCAGTAATACCGACTATAAACTCGGAAACCGTCACTTACCATCAGGTGAGATACAGGCCAAGAGCTTCCTCGTTGTAGATAAAAAAATAATGCAATGAATATTGAGATATTTTAAATTTAACAAAAATAATACGTAGGTAAATGGTGTAACTTAAGGGATGGAGTGAATTGTATTATTGAGAGATTAAAATCACTCTGAAAATGGGTAGATAAAATAGGTTTATGGCGCCTAAAATCCGCCATTTCGATTTTTTCAATTTTAATATAGCCAGTGTCACTCTCAGGATTAAGACGAATCTAACGACATCTCTCACGCTAAAATCGGTCAAGCCGTTTAGGCTGTAGGCCGTGCCAAAAAAGTATACATACATGCATACCCTCGAAAAACATAACCCTCATTCTGGCGCAGTCGGATAAACGTTGGCAGTGAAAGTCTACGACTGAAGACACGATCGTGATCACTAAACTAAATCATCCCTTTCTGCCATTCCTGATTAGTCTTTCATACAATTAGGCTGGGTTGCACCATCTTACTTTAACTTTGACTAACGTCAAAAATCTGTCAAACCCCATACAAAATACACCGGTTATCGTTAAAGTTACTGGCAAAGTTAGGTGGTGCAACTCAGCCTTAGTTTTTCATTCATTTAAAAATACCCTTCTGTTCTTATTTCTACTATGATATCTACCGGTCTCTGAGTAGCGTAGGCGTTTATAAAATATCAACTTAGGCGTAAAATTGGGACGTATGTTTTTGATGTTTGTCAAAGACAAACAATACGAGGCACGAGGAATGCGAGGATATCAATAATATTTTGTCTATGTTATTTAATAACTAGCGGCCGCCCGCGACTACGTACGCGTGGATCCCGTTTTACCCCCTTCATCTATCTTACGCGGTTTAGATTTATTCATACAAATGTTTTTTCCCGCTAACTCCCGTTCCCGTGGGAATTTTGCAATATCCTGTTGTAACTAAGCTTTAAGTTTACTAAGGTACCTGACCTGCATGCCAAATTTCAAGCGTCTAACTTAAGCGGTTTAGATTTTTCATACAAAAGGATTTTCCCGCTAATTCCCGTTCCCGTGGGAATTCCTAAGTATACTATAACCTGCCCAGGAGTACAAAAAATAATTGTACCAAGTTTCGTTAAAATCCGTCGAGTAGTTTTTGTTTCTATAAGGAACATACAGACAGACATGCAGACAGACAGACAGCCAGCCAAAAATTTCACTAATCACCCCCTGATAGTTATTTTGAAAATATATTTCATGTATAGAATTGACCTCTATTTATTATAAGTATAGATGTCGCTTTATTCTTTACTAGCGGCCGCCCGCGACTTCGTACGCGTGGATCCCGTTTTACCCCCTTCATCTATCTTACGCGGTTTAGATTTTTTCATACAAATGTTTTTTTCCGCTAACTTCCGTTCCCGTGGGAATTTTGCAATATCCTGTTGTAACTAAGCTTCAAGTTTACTAAGGTACCTGCATGCCAAATTTCAAGCGTCTAACTTAAGCGGTTTAGATTTTTCATACAAATGTTTTTTCCCGCTAACTCCGTTCCCGTGGGAATTTTGCAATATCCTGTTGTAACTAAGCTTTAAGTTTACTAAGGTACCTGCATGCCGAATTTCAAGCGTCTAACTTAAACGGTTCAGATTTTTCATACAAAACGATTTTCCCGGTAATTCCCATTCCCGTGGGAATTCCTAAGTATCCTATAACCTGCCCAGGGGTATGAAGAATAATTGTACCAAGTTTCGTTAAAATCCGTCGAGTAGTTTTTGTTTCTATAAGGAACATACAGACAGACAGACAGACAGACAGACAGACAGACAGACAGACAAAAATTTTACTGATTGCATTTTTGGCATCAGTATCGATCACTAATCACCCCCTGATAGTTATTTTGAAAATATATTTAATGTACAGAATTGACCTCTCTACAGATTTATTATAAGTATAGATTTATTTTTCCTTTACCTACACTCCACGTGGAATAACGAGGCAAATTGGGTTTACTGGTACCTAACTTATATTTTAAGGTACCTAAGGCTGGGTTACACCATCTAACTTTAGCCAACGTCAAAAATCTGTCAAACTCCATACAAAAACACCGGCTATCGTTATAGTTACGGTCAAAGTTAGGTGGTGCTACTCAGCCTAACGCCCGTATTCACAAACGATGCATACTTAAGTGAAGCAGCAAATCGAACGCATAGAGTTGAATAGAGCACTGTGATTGGTTCGTGTGTTACCCTGTGCATCCACGTGTGAGACCTCATAGACTAAGGCTGGGTTGCAATACCTAACTTTAACGGTAACTATGACGATAACCGGTGTTTTGTATGGAGTGTGACATATTTTTGACGTTTTTCAAAGTCAAAGTAAGATGTGCAACTGAGCCTTAATGTTTGTGAATACAGGCATTAGTCTGTTGATTTTTTTACTACATACAAGATTTTAACTTTGATCTTGATTTCATGTAAAGTTTTTAGTGGACAGGTATGTCTACTTTACTACTTTACAAGACTTAAGTACGACCTGCTTTTTGAACTGAAAACTTTTTTACAAGGCTCAGAAACTTTTAGTTTACCTTACATGGTTTAAAAAAGAACTAGCGACCCACTCGACTTCGCACGGGTGCTAAGTGTACTTAAAAAGCTTCTTCTTGAATCACTATCTATTAAAAAAAACCGCATCAAAATCCATTGCGTAAGTTTCTAATATTTAAGCATACATAGGGACAGACAGACAGGAAAGCGACTTTATTTATAATAAATTATTGTAGTGATTTATTCTATTTCGTTCGTTCGTTTCAGCCGAAAGACGTCCTCTGCTGGACAAAGGCCTCGCCCAAAGATTTCCACAAAGACCGGTCCTGCGCCGCTCGCATCCAGGCACCTCCCGCGACCTTCGCCAGATCGTCGGCCCACCTAGTGGGAGGCCTGTCCACGCTACGTCTTCCGGCTCGTGGTCGCCACCCAAGAACTTTCCTGCCCCAGCGGCCATCAGCTCTTCGAGCTATGTGCCCCGCCCACTACCACTTGATCTTATTCCATTTCACTGTCTCAATAGTTTCCAAAATATTGGCTTAAAGCTTAGTACAACAGGAAATGAATATCTTTATCATTAATTAACTAAAACGGCAACATTTTTTCAAAATAAATATTCACAAACAACTGTAAAGTAGGTACTTACGTACAGAAAATAAGGAAATAAACAGCATCCCTCATTGAATCCGCTTCCAATTGGAAGAATGATCAAGTTTGCGCGGCGCAGGCGGCGGCGAGCGACTTCCGGCGCGGCTTCCGGTGACGTCACGGGACGTTCGCATTTTGAATTTGCCCGACATGTCTGTACGGGATGTGGGGGATATGTTTGAGCTGGTTTCTGGGGAAAGTTTTTAAATAACATATTTTAGGTTTTTGCTGCCTTTTCATAATACTAACGAAAGTTTACTAACTCCCTTTTGATTTTTTTATTTTCGCACTGAAACTTCTGAATCTTATCTTTCAAAATTATTTTTTTGTTAATTAGTCGGTTGATTTGAACATCGAAAAAAAGCGTGAAAATTGATTATGAAAAGAAAATCTTACGTAGCTACACCAAATAAGTTGAATACAAAAATAAATAATGAATTGACTGCATGGTAATACACAATTAAATTTTATTTATACAAATACCTAAATGATCATCAAGCTTACTATGAAGTCAGGCAGTTATAATAAGTATGACGTAGTTACTTATGTAAAAGTTAAATGTAAGTAGGTAAGTATGATTGTCCAACAAAATTGAACTGTCCATCGTGCTGGCGACTATACACTTGTACAATTCTCGACACCTAAATTATATCCATCAAAGTCAGTATAAAGCACCCTGTAGACTGTTATTTGTGACAACCGACGACCGTCAGAGACGGCGTTCCAGCGGAAATGAATTGTGTTCGGAAATTAACTCGTTTTGACGCTCTTAAAGGCTGTATTTCCGCTTCCTAAAACCTGTCTCGTCTTCAAAATGTATTTTGCGAAATAACGAGCATGGATTTATTAAATTAAGAACGATGGTTGTTATACAAAGTGAATGTTTATTTACGTTGTTTGTAATTTAGGAAACACTAATTTGGGCTTATTAACTGTACTTTGTTTAAGTATAACGTATTTTAATTCTAGTGTAAATTAATAAGAAACAAAAATCCGATAAACACACTCAGCCAGTCTCCTTAACTAATATGATTTGCAAACTATAAAAATATGCTTTTACGCATTAGAATTTAAAAATGTAAGAATTAAATTATTAGGGTACCTACTTGAAAGTAAAAAACGACAATTTAAAATATCGAAAAATTAACGAAAAAAAAATGAAAAAGAAAACAAAAAGTAGTTAAAAATAAAACGAAAATAGAAATCCGAACAATTAATAAAGTCACAAGTGCAAGTCATTGGCCTGTAACTACACAATAAAAAAGAACAAGCGGCATTCAGTCACATCTAACCATCTTTCTACAACAGATGAGCACCGCACGTGTGTTTTTAATGCTTTCTATATTTACACCTCACGACACTATCGAGGGGAATGTCGCACTATCACTTGCCCGGGGTTAGTGTTCACAATAAAAACTAGAGGGCGTGCGCGAGCTATTTGCGTTTCCCTATTTTTGGAACGGATATGACGGTATCCGTTCGTAGGGGGTCTGCGGGCGTTAGCCCCAGCTTATGGGATTTACAAGGGTTGACTTGTTATGTTTATAAATACGTGTTAGGTTGGATTGGATGGTTAAATGATATTTATTGTTATTCGTTCAATGTGTTCACATTAATTTAAATGGTGCTTTGAATTGAAATAATTTCTTATATTTTACAAAGTACGAGTACAGCACTGGAATTAGGTACTTAGTTATTAATTTTAATTACTATTTTTAAATTAATAGTTTATTTTAAATGATTTAAGTACTGACTCTATCTCAAATATAAATTTTGCCCACCAACACTAGGGACAGTTATTTAAGTTTAATTTAAATTTTAATGTTATATTATTATGTTCATTTCATTATTATTATCCACGAGTAAAGCGAATAAGCGAATTTAGAATAAAGTACGAGTTTATAGGCGGATTCCCCAAAACTAATTGATGAACAAGAAGAAATCGTGCCGTGTAAATCCCATTTTTCAGATGCATGTCGCATTCACTTAAAACGTTAAAGTGGCCTGTGTTACAGTCAATTTATTTTGCGGTTTTTGTTCTTTTGTCAACCACAGCAATAGACTATAATACTATTGAAAACAAAATTTGAGGCTGACGTATTGCCCTTACCGAATTTTTCATCATCATTTCAGCCATAGGACGTCCACTGCCGAACATAGGCCTCCCCCAAATGCTTTCCATGTTGATCGATTGGTAGCGGCCTGCGTCCAGCGCTTCCCTGCTACCTTTACGATGTCGTCAATCCACCTTGTGGGTGGACGTCTCACGCTGCGTTTTCCGGTACGAATTTTCCATGGCTTAGTGATTTTCATTAACTTACCTCTGACCGTAAAAATATTGAAGACAAGCACAGACAATTTTTATCTTACTCTACTTATTTACAAAAATGGTAGATTTATTAACGTAAATCTACACAGACTTATTAAGTTAAAGTACTAGACTTAAAGTACCTCGTTATTTAAACAGATTTTATTTAGATTTTTTATTCGATTTTGCTTCAGAAAAATCAAATTTATTCAAGTCTCAATGATAAATCTTACTTACTCGCATCTAAAATTTATGAGATGTCACTCAGCATCCAGAATCAAACTTATTACTTTAATGTTCCCAGAATTATAATTTCAAATGTTCTTTTTCTTTATCTTCGATCTCGAAAGCTGGTGTCACTTTCAGTAACTTGATTTAAAAGATTAAAATTAATGTCTTCGAAATGTCGTAAGCTTTTGAAACCGGCGAGGGAAAGCTTAAAAACTTATCTTAATACACCCGAAAGCACTTCAAGTGTATTGGCGATTGGATTGGCAAAAGTCGCTCTTAGTTCGCGAGACATAATAGCGATGTTAGAGTCAATATGGTACGTTTGTTGCGCTGTAGTGTGTAGGTAAAGACGACATCAGATTATAAATTTTTATTCCAATATCGCCTCTATTATAACTACATAAAACCCCACAGTGTTTAAATTTATGCGCTGTCGTCTATCCATTCCTGATCCAACCAATATCATGAAGATTGCAAACACAGATAAAATCAAGACGCGATTTTTTCGCAGATTATTCTTATAATTTACAATTTTAATCCAATAGCCATTACAAATTACAATCCATACACGTTTGTTTCCCTCCTTCTTATGTATAAACAAGAATTCTAACTGAATTGGTCTATTTTTTGTAACCCTACCCTGAAAAGATTAAAAAAGCGCTGTACCAAAGTGACGTATTGGAACGTTTGCGAAGGAACGAAGAAAGATTCGGTGTTCGACCTGACAGTTCTTCAGTAAGCTATTTGCCGGTGAAATTTTACTCATTACGTGTTAAGGGAACTAGTTACGAGTAGTCAGAAGTCTTAGTTTATATTTCACGCCTCGCGCCAAGCTAGGAAGCGTCATCATTTCAGCCATAGGACATCCACTGCTGAACATAGGCCTCCCCCAATGACTTCCACATCGCACGGTTGGTAGCGGCCTGCATCCAGCGCCTTCCTACCTTTATCAGGTCGTCGGTCAGCAAGGAAGCATGTCGCAATAAAATCTTATCGACAATTTGAGACGACAAAAATCGCTTAAATGCGTTGATAACATTATGTCGCGGCACGCATCTTAATCCTGCGATGATCCGTTGAACTCAGGCTCTGGCAACGTAGAGTACGTGACGTACGTACGAGACTTGGAAATATTTACGTTAATAAATGGCCTGATATTGGGTGAAAAGACAATGATGTCAAAGTCAGTTTCTTTATTTGTATAGACTATTTAAAAGCGCTTCGAGACCAACATTTGGCAAGTGCTGAGAATCTATCATGCTCTGATAGCATTTACCACAATCTCTATCTGTACACGTAATCCCACACCTCTTGCCTCCCAATAATCCTTTTGTGGCAATCGGTTTGACAGATGAGGATTCTATTGTTGGATTCTTCCGCTTTGTCATTTTCTATTTTGCTTCGAGCGAGGACAATGTTTTAATTAAATTTTGATGGCTAAACCCTCCCCGAATGTCTGTTTTGTGGGAAATATACGCCATTGTTTTGGAAAAAATGTACATTTCCCCTTCCTGTTTTTCTATATAAATAGGATAGCGTTTAATGACTGGAGCTTTTGAAAGAATTAAGCGACTTTTGTAATATTTACATACGAGCACTTACATGAATTATGAATAAGCGTAAAACATTGTTGAACATTGTTGTTTATGAGATATTGCAAAAATTGTAATAACATCTTAATATAGGTACAACAATAACTTACACATACCCATCCATGGACAAAATTATCTAATTGATTTACCACTCTATTTTTGAGGCTTACAGAAGTCATAAAAGAAAATCGAATTCATCTTCACTTTACAACATTAATATCAAAATAATCGAGATTTCCCGGACAGATTCCTACACACCAACGCCTGTATTCACAAACGATGCTTGCTTAAGTGAAGGAGCAAATCGATCGCACAGCGTTAAATAGAGCTCTGTGATTGATTCGTGTGTCACCCTGTGCGTCCACGCGCACTGTGAGACCTCATAGTAATGTTTGTGAATACGGGCGCAAGATCATTATGTAGTTGGGTACAACCAAGTGAACATACTATACTATACAAGCCTCCACAGCAGGTAAGCTACCATCTCCGCTATCACTCACTAATCCAGAATAATCCCTATCAATTTCCGGCATCGATCAACTTCAAACTCCAAATCTGGTAAATAAATAATGGCATACAAAATGGATTTGATCCGACGGGCAGAGAGTTAATTGAACATTAAAATAAGCCTTATTTCTACGGAAAAGTTGATTTTTAATGTTATTTATTCGTGAACAGGCGAGGAAATTATGCAGAGGGAACGACGGGCGTGATGGAGAGACTGTCAGAGGCATTACTATGCCGAATCAATTTCAATGGAAATACCACGGGAACGCGATCGAAAAATCTGATGAAGATTTATTATTTTGTACCTTTATATTGTAGGAATCGGACAAACGATAGGCATTGCATAATAAAAACCTGAAATACATACTTCTCTAGGTAAAAATCGGTGTACTAAGATAAACTCGCTGCTACCTCAATCCATAACAAAATAGTATAATTACAAATCTTCTTCTCTCTCTTATCTCTACATAGAGCAACGTCACTTTAGGCGAAGTTAAGTCCGTGACTTCATCCTAGTAGGAATCGGTCTGAAGGTTTTTATGTGATGTCACTTCTTCAAGTTTTGTTCAATCAGAATCTCACATCAAACATTTTTATTCTGACTATCCTAAAAGGCCTTTCCAAATTATTTTTTTACTGACTGTACAGTATCATACTGTCTTTTAAGAGTTGTACGAGTACCTATAAAAACATTGTCCACGATTGGAACTGCGCTACAGAGTATTTTCGCGAAGTCACTCGAAGACACTTCACTCCAAACCCCTGGGCGCCGCCTCGTAGTACCGCCCTGATGCCGCGAGCTATCAGCCCAGCACAAATAATTTACCATTACAAGCATACACTAAGCCGCTTTTCCAATTTTCTAAAATAAACACCACCCCAGTCGAATCCCTCGACTTTGTGACCTGATGCGACCAGATTTAGCGAAAAAATGTTATGAGATCCCCTCTTTTTAATAAGATTTTTCGAGTTGGGAATTTCCGATCTTTTCCGTCGTATTGGAATCGAGAACCACTCAATGGTTGAAGCTGGCAATATTTATATCAATACAATATACAATCGATTTTAGACTGTCCTGACTTCGGAGTCTAGAAGCCTGAATTTGGAAGATAGATTTTGTAGCGTAAGCTAGGAAAGGAAGGTATAAATTCTGACCCTATTTGTTACCGTCCAAAAGAAATTAATAAGAAATTTTAAAGTTAAAAATCTCGAAAATTGGTATTGGGCAACTATTGTAGAAACAAATCGCTGAGTTCATTCATTTCATAACAATAACTACGAGTACTAACTCGTCCCAATTTTATTAAAGTCAAAACCTTGACCTGTAACCTAAATTGTGTTTTCTTATTTGCCTGCTAAAACGAGACTTTAAATATAACCCGTAAATTGATATTTCTTTTTCATTTCCCGCCCCAGACGACGTCGTAACCAAATCAGTTGATTCAGTTGCCATTGCGACCCCACTGATGATTACCAAAACCAATTTAGGCAATACTTTACTTAATAATTGCGTCTTGAAATAAATTCAATAAATAGCACTGCGACGCCGGCTTTAACTTTTAACCGATTCAAATTGGAATTGAAATCGAGTTTGCTGAAGGGCTAAAATGTAAGTAGATTTGTATCAACTAGCGACCTGTTTTGTTTTGGCAGTTATTTTAGAACAAATTTTCAGGGTAAAAAGGGTAGTGTTGGTATGTAATTGTAAAGTATTGTACTTTTTCTTTTCGTTTTGACTCCAATAAAGTTACTCATGTGGTCAACTACCCAAAGGAAGTTTTACGCGTGGACTTCTGATTATCTAACTTTAACTTTACATAAGATAAATTTTGCTATGATGAGATAATAATACTTACAATAGAGCTTAATGTAATTTTCACAGCACTGTATAAGTACTAGTTCCTGCTGATGTTGCAAACTGACTGATGTGCAGTAATGTCAGCTATTGTCGGAATAGTTGACGTATTGCTGACGCGGCTAGGTAACACCGCGTTATTCGTGACGGTGTGTGATAATACTATGTATGTACGAGAACGTACAGGTACATTAGGTAATAATAGGGACCTAGACGCAATCATAATAAACAATCGTGCTTTCTGGCAGATAAGTAAAATAGCTCACGTTATAGGCCCCTCATTTATCACATTTGTTCATAACTCGACATCAAATAATAAATCGCACCTCCCGCGACAAGCACTTTCGAACGTATGCATCCCCACTTTCCACCAACATTGGCACCATTTGAAAGCCTAGTTCTAAACTTCATTTCATTAAAGGAAAGGTTTTTACCATAAAAATGTGTCTTTAGAAGGATCCAGTCACTTTTTCAAAAAATAGGTAGTTACGCTTGAGCCAACTTTTATGGCTATAAAACTGTTAAGTTGGGATTAATCGCTATCCATCTGTTAAAGGACACGTGAAATCATTATTAATTGGTTTTATAATCATAAAAATTGGTCTAATTGATCCCAGAGGTGAGCCCAAAGTGAGGTCTTTTTTCAAGTCACATTTATGGTATTATGTTAATCATTTATTAAGAAATTCAACGTGTTTTTCTTTAAGGATATTTATTGGACTTTCAAATAACACCAATATTGTTGGGGTTCCATGATTGTGTCAGAAGAAAATCTTTAAAATTCGCGTCGCGGAAGGTGCGATTTATTTGATGTTGAATATATAAATCTCATTCATAAACAGGTTTAAAACTTTCTTAGCTATCTCCAGCAGCCTTTATACCTGCTCTGTGAAGAAATTACGTGACATCCCGTACAACATCTCGCTTCATCAAAAATCATCGAACATTTCAATATTAACCCTAAACTAGTCTTCGTAATAAAAGTACTTTCCTATCCAACAATAAAGACACAACAATTCGCCTCTTCACAAACCATGAAACAATTCGCTAATTACAAAAATGGATGAAAAAGTGAGTTTCCATTTTAACCCTCCATTGTCGCGCAGTCCAGCGTACGCCTTTAACAATGCGATTCCTGTGCCTGATTTTTTGCGCGTTTTAAATTTTTGTGGCGTAACGAGCCAGTCTCCGAATATTTATAGGGAAAATGGGAACTACAATATGTAGTTTTTACCTGGATTACGGGGAGTTTTCGGCGATTCTAGTGTAGAGCATCAATCGGACTCGTAAACAATGTCCATGAAACTCTGTCAACAATGATTTTACTTATATTTTGTGAATGAAAGAACAGATTTAGTTACTACCGACTTAATTATTTATCAACTTCATAATTATCAACATCAGAAAGGTCTAGTAATAATTCCTTTACACTGCTGTAAATCTAAATAACTCAAAGGTGACTGACTGACTGAAAGAGTGATCTATCAACGCACAGCCCAAACCACTGGACGGATCGGGCTGAAATTTGGCATGCAGATAGATGTTATGATGTAGGCATCCGCTTAGAAAGGATTTTACGAAACTCCACCCCTAAGGGGTTAAACGGGATCCACGCGTACGAAGTCGCGGGCGGCCGCTAGTATAGTAATACAACTCGATACGTGGTAATTTAAGCTCACTAAATCGTACTAAATTCCTGATAACCAGAATATGTTCTTACCCTAAAAACTGTTACATTCTAATTCGTAATACCTTCTTACTCCAAATTGCTTCAGATTTGCGGTTACCTTAAAACCTTGTGCCTTCTATTGGAATTAGGTTTAGATATTCCAAACGCAACATAAGATTGTTCAGAATACATGGGTATTGTATTTAGATCGTTCAGAATACATGTAAGATGTTACATTTATGAGTAGTTTATCCCTACACTGCATGATTTTTTTGTTTTTAGAAAAAAAAATCTTTTCAGGTAATATTTGTGGTCTAGAACACGGGAAGCACAGCTAAAATAAAAAAAAACTAGTAGTTGAGGAGAAAATGGATTTTTTTATTTTGTTCCATATGTGGCACTGCATGCAATGACCTACCTAAATTAAAGCGTAATCAATACAGGGCATGTGTAGTAGTTATCAAGGATTACCCCCATTTATGAGGCTTATTAGGTAAATATTGGCGCAGCATGATAGAGGCCTTAGTAGCGCACATCTGCTCATCCACTGACAATGCTTCTCGTTTGGGTATAGCTTGACATTTTTTTTAGGATTTCTATTAGATGTCTGAGTTATGGAGACGATCGTATCCTGCAGTGCCTGCTGGTGGCTGAGTTGTATTGTCATTGATATTGCTGAATTTTTCAAACTGGTTTACTTACTGACTTGGAATTTCTTATCAATGGCAAATAATTACAAGAAATATTGCAAAGGAATTTCAACTTCTGGTTCTAGATCGGTTTGCCCTCAAAACTCAAGATTTGTTGGATGGTAAATTTTTTTTCCAGCTGATATTTTGCTTTATTCTGGCGACGGAAACAGCAGGTGTAGGAGAAGCGTCTTTTGCAGCAGATGCGGAAGAAACAACTGTTGATTGATGAGTTCGTGAAGCTAACTGCATCACGAATCTGAATGTAGGGAACAGCAGGATCTAACCACTAGGATTTGGTATATTATGCTGCTGCATGTCACCAGCATATGACCCTGATAATGGTGCAGCGAATTCATACCTGTTCAGTGAAAAGAATTGCTCTTCGTCATCCGTACTTATTGCTAAATGTTTCAGAAAGTTTGTTGAGGGTAGATCTAATTGAGGCAATGTCATCGTCACTTTCGGCCTAAGGAGTCTTGTTAATCTTCATTGCCTAATAGTATTGTCAAATAATTTTGGATTTGAGCGCTGGATGAGGTTTTCTTCGCCACTATGCAAAAATAATCAACATCATACCATTAGTATACATATCTAAAAGTGTATCATCACTGCATGAAGTGACACATCGGGAACACACAGTAATTGTAAAAATTTAGTATCGAAATGAGGCCAAATCAAAAAAATATACTTACATTTGTTTAGATCACTGATATTTCGACATGAAAACAATTTATCCACTGTTGTATTCCATAAACAACTATTTTTTATTAAATTTTCAAAATGTATACGCACGGCGCGTGGCTAACGTTCAAAATTTTCAATTAAATGACTGATTAAGCGAGATAGTGCTGCCATCTAATTTCAACTAATGCAATAAATGGATGCTATTGGTTGTTGTCACTTTATTTACGTAATGATAGATGCCGCTACTTGGCTCAAATCAGAAAAAGCATCAATTATATTGGTTGTCCCACATAAGGGACTGAATGCAGTGTAGGGTTAAGTTATTAAGTTTGATTTATAATTTTGCATGCCAAAAGGTGGAAGATGGAGATACTAAAATACTTGTAATACCTACATTTACCCATGTTCGCAAAATAAATATATTTGATTTGATTTGATTTGATTTGATTTGATTTGATTTGATTTGATTTGATTTGATTTGATTTGATTTGATTTGATTTGATTTGATTTGATTTGATTTGATTTGATTTGATTTGATTTGATTTGATTTGATTTGATTTGATTTGATTTGATTTGATTTGATTTGATTTGATTTGATTTAAGGTTGTCAATTCACTGAAAGTATTTTATGTAAAAAGTGTCAGTCCTAATCTTCGTTTTCCACCACGTCTTTTGGAAGGTTACCAAACTTATTTAAAATATTGAATTNGATTTGATTTGATTTGATTTGATTTGATTTGATTTGATTTGATTTGATTTGATTTGATTTGATTTGATTTGATTTGATTTGATTTGATTTGATTTGATTTGATTTGATTTGATTTGATTTGATTTGATTTGATTTGATTTGATTTGATTTGATTTGATTTGATTTGATTTGATTTGATTTGATTTGATTTGATTTGATTTAAGGTTGTCAATTCACTGAAAGTATTTTATGTAAAAAGTGTCAGTCCTAATCTTCGTTTTCCACCACGTCTTTTGGAAGGTTACCAAACTTATTTAAAATATTGAATTTCCTGAATTAATGATACTTTTGTAAGTATTTTTAACAACGTGACAACATCACTCACTCACAATGTTCGTTTTACAAAATATGAGACAACCCTATATTCTCGCTACCAAATACCGCATCTGAAATGTTGTTACAGTGGGAAAGATTTCAGTAAAACTGGAACAATCCTGAGTGACAACCCTGAAGTATTCTGCTCTGGCGCCTTTCGCGAGCTCAAAATTGCAAGACAAGATATTCGGTGCATCTTAGGTATGGCTATTATGCAAGAATACCCGGAATAACAGAAAACGCAACCACGTCTTTTGGAAGGAAAATAGTGATTCGGTTAATAACATAATTGACAACGCCACTCTTGTGGTGGAGTTTTGGGCGGACAGTGCTGACACTGTGTAGGTTTGTTGTCGACACGAAAAGAAGAAGAATAACATAATAATATTATTCTCAGATTAAATAAGTTAGGCGGTCAAATAAGTTGTACTTGTCTTGCTCTGCATAAAAAAGAGTAAGTATTAAATGATTTTCGCACTCATTAGGTAAACTTATTATTCTTCCATCATTGGGCATAAAAAATAATTCACAATTTTATTTACTTCTAGCTTTCCGCCCGCGGCTTCGCCCGCGTGGACTACATTTATTTTTTTCCAAAATAAAATGTAGCCTATGTTACTCGTGGATAATGTAGCTTTCGAATGGTGAAAGATTTTTTAAAAAAGGTCCAGTAGTTTTTGAGCCTATTCATTACAACCAAACAAACAAACAACCTCTTTATAATATTAGTGTAGATAGTAATGTATCTTCAAGAAAAAGTGCCAACCTACTTAAAACCAACAAGTAATCTATTACTATCGTACTATAGGTACATACACTGGCTTTTAGATCCAAAATGTATGAATATTAAGAAAAATGTCGACAGTTACTTCGGTAACAGCACTTTAGTTAAAACCCTGATTTATATTGGCGCACTAAAAGCACACCGTATGGAATAAATAATAAGAAATCCCAAGATGGCGGCTAAGCACTACCCTAGGGTTGGCAAACGTGGATAAAATAAAAAAAATCGCACTTCGTTTGGTAGGTGATATTTATTTATTTAAGTTTTGAGAAATATTTAAACAAATTCATAGTTTCAATACCTACTGACAAAATGATATTATGTAATAAGTGCGGGATTATTTCGCACTACATAATTAATAACTATAACAAAAAAAAACATTTTTTAAGTGGTAAAAAGTACACTAGCCTAGGTTTTAATCTGAGACAATGAAATTTTTGTGGTGTATTAGTTCCCAATTATGGTTGGGGCATTACAAGCTTGATAGAAACTGACTGAAAATAAATATGATTAAGTGCTTGCTATTGAGCTCAAGGTCCTTTCTAGGTCGCTTTTACACGTCCCAAATAGCTTGCCCTACCCTTGAGGTAGTGCTGTGACTTTACTAGTATCAAGCACGATAGAAGGACGCTCATGATAGTTTTGGACAGCCCTGTGCACAATAAACTATAATAACAACGTAAAATTGCTACACATATTTGTTGAAGTATTTCAGCTTTATGCACTTCTGCTTTCAGCTTTATTTTACGTCTCTATGAATCACGGAGTAAAGTCACATTTGTTTGTTTAAGTTGAAACTAAACGTAACGGTTAGCAAGTTTAACGCTACGTTTTAGTGATTCGTAGGTGTTGTTTCGTAATACTGGTCCAAGATTGAATTTTTAGAGATCCACTACCAAAGAATGATAAAAGAACCCCATAACAGTATATCCACTTTTCTGTCCATCTTCTTGTACAAGAAACGCCTTATGTTAGACTAATTAATGGTAATCGTCATCATCATTGTCATTATTTTCAGCCATAGGACGTCCTCGCTGAACATAGTCCTCCTCTAATAATTTACTAATTAGCCGGTTGGCAACTGCCCGCATCTAGAGCCAAACATGGCATGTCTGTCTAGACCAGTGGTTCTTAACCGGTGGTCCGCGGCCCACTGGTGGTCCCTGGAAGCATTCCAAGTGGTCCACGAAGTGCACTTGCACACCTTGGTCAAAACCACTTTTAAGGCCGGGTAGCAGAGAAAATGGCGAAAATGAGGTTTTCATTTTTCATTTTTGAGGTACTAAACAGTAAAATTAAAGGCTAAGATTTTTATTGGGCATAGTTGACGATATTTTCCAGGGCTATTAACGGATGGAAACACGATTTAATGAAGTTGACTCGATAGAATAAATTCCCAAAGTTACCTCTATTCGTTTTCTATTTATGGTTTTATTTTTAAAATAAGCAATTTGAGATTCTAAATCTTTTACTAAACTAAAGTTCAGAAATAACTTGAGGGCTTTTAACGGATGAAATTTTTATATTGCGTCTTATTTAGTTACTATGTTAAAAAATGTGGAAAAAATCGTCCATGACGGCTTGGACAATCTCAATCAGTCGCGCGGTGGCGCTTACGGAGGACGGACGCGTGTCAGTTTTTTGGACGTGACAGTTCGCGATTTGTCAATATTTTTGACAATGGTGACTTTGATGAGTCACAGTATAATAATATCAGTGTTACTGGAGAAAGCTAAAATTTTTGATAATTAAGGATTATCAATTTTGTCTACCTATTGAAATTTAAATGGTTCGCATCCTTTTAAACGAAGACTCTACTCATGATACATAGTACATTCCTCAAATATGAGACAAAACCAATGAGTTAAAATTACATTTTAATAGTACCTAGTCCTACATACAATCGTCTTACACTCTTTAGAAGAGCACACTGATATTTTGGGAGTCATTTGCTTCGAAGTTGATATCAATACTAGATACTTACTGCTTTTGATTTAATTACTTTTTATTTTTACAAGTGTTTGAAAACTCCATGTCAGATTGCAATCAATGTCAAGTGAAATCTCAAATTGAAATGTCTCAATCTCAATGAGGAGGCTCTGCATTTATTCCTAGAATTCCCCTAACACCGTCAAATTACCCTTTCGAATTCAAGACAGTGCTGTTTCATAATGACTATAAACAAAGCTCAAAGTCAAACTCTAGCGACCTCTGCATAAACTCCCATGAGTGCTCAGAGCGGGTGCCTGCGGCAGATAACCGCGTGTGATGCTCATAGTGATTTTCGATACAGAGCCCCGTACATAATAAATTATGGAAAGAAAACACCCAGACCAATACAAACAAATATGTATGCAATTTTAGTATGATATTTTTATTTATTAATAAACAAAAAGACTGAACAAAATTGATGCGTGTACTGATTAATGTAATTAACCACATGCAAAGTTTCGTGAATTGCAACAACTATAATTTATTATCCAAGCTCTAAATAATCACTACTACGAGTAACTGATCATAAAATGTTTTTCCAATCGCTCAAGCTCCCGATGACCTTCCCATAGGTCGGGTGACGTAATCTTGAAATTATTTTGGCCGACGCAGAACTTCCGGAAGGTCGGGTGACGCTACGCCTCTTTGAACCGTGTTTACTTTGGCAGTTATATTTTACATATAATTATTAATTTATTCGATTCTAAAATACATTCCTAAAAATTCTGAAAGTTGTTTTAATTTGTATCACTTGGATATAATTTGTATTAGAAAGTGCTGTGAGTGTGACACTTGAACGGAAGGAAGTCAACCTAACCTAACCAACTGCGTATTTCTATACTGTGTAGCTGGAAATTGTGGCGGGAGCTCTTTGGAGCGCTGTTTTCGGCAAAGAATTGCGCGCGCAGATTTTGACAGCGCGAAATACCTACTTTAGCAGAAATACCAAGCCTTAACTGATTTTTGCAGTCAAACTGGTTTTGACCGATTATGCGGTGGTCACTGACAAGACAGAAATTTGGTAAAATGGTCCCTCATGACTAAAAGGTTAAGAACCACTGATCTAGACAATCCCACACTGTGCTTGCCAGTACGAGGCCCCCATTCCAGAACCTTGCCACCCAAATGACCATCACTGCGTGCTCTATGTGCCATGTTCATTGCCCAATTATGACATTTCAAACAATAATACTTATAATATTTGTAATTAGACCCAATACCAAACGGTCAATCTGGAAGTCATTGGTCAGGCTATTGATGTGCCGTTCCCGAGAACGCTCTCTCAGCTGAGAATATTCTCGGGAGCGTTCCCGGGAGCGTTCTCCTAAGTGAGAAAGGTTGAGAATCATGTTTATCAAATGGAAATAAACAAACTTTCTTAAGTAAAATAGTATTAAATTAAGTCGACAGATAAGTGTATATTAAACGAAACACTCTATTTGCAGTGAAAGGCTATATTCTCAGTGTTCCCGAGAATATTCTCGGGAACTTTCTCGGCAATATTCTTGGCAACTGCACCTTTATTATATTTTATTTTTTTCGTCGTGAAATGTCGTTTTAATGATATGTAAGATGACAGAAAATTCTTTTTACACGTAATTAAATAATGTAACTGTCCATTTTTTCGTTTTTAATACGCTCTTATTAGGTCGTCGTGTATGTAACTACTATGTAATGGAATCTTAGAATCTGAATTACACGCACTTTTAAGTATTGTATCATCATGAAACTTGGCAATTATATGTAGACTAGCTTTCCGCCCGCGGCTTCGCCCGCGTGGAATTTTGTCTGTCACAGAAAAACTTTATCGCGCGCGTCCCTGTTTCAAAAACCGGGATAAAAACTATCCTATGTTCTTTCCCGGGACTCAAACTATCTCTATGCCAAATTTCATCAAAATCGGTTGCGAGGTTTAAGCGGGAAAGCGTAACAGATTATTAATTTCCCATATTTCGGGTAATTTTCCCACGTAAATAACTGAGAACACTGGTCTTTGACGTATTATTTTTTCGAGTGAATGACGTTTGATTTCAATTAATTTCAATATTTTAATGTCGGGAAATAAGTGATTGGATTATTATTTTGCCTGTGAAATGTGATTCCTTAATTTTTGTTTGTTCGAACAGAACGGTTTTTACACAATTTCATCACACTAGACATGTCGTATTCGTGTTGTTTTTTCGCTGCTTAAATGTGTCAACTGTGTGAAGTTTGCACTCGAAGTGGTGTATCAGGGTGTGAATGTGTGCGTGCCGGCCTGTACGTACAGGCAAGCTGGTGTATCCTAACGTCACAGAATTTTGTTGATGAGAATCCGTCCGACTTTTTTTATAGGTCCATGGGTCAGGCCTATCATTTGTTCAGCAGCGGACGTCCTATGACTGAAATGATGATGATATAAGGATGCCTTTATAAAAGTCTAACAAAAACAGTTTGTTTCTTGTTTAGTAGGTACTCTTTGTTTAGTAAGTGAATCATATAAATTATACAGAACCTTTTGTAAATTAATCTGGGTCGATCTTTCCCATTTTTTAATTACCAGTATAGGTAGACCGATTCAAACATTCCATTCCCCAGCCATATTGTAGTCCATCTGAGCCATTAGAAGAGACAGAATAGTCAGTTGATTGCCCAACTTGTTTGTCGCTTGATTGGTTCGGGTTTTCGTTAGTTACCCACTTCGATGTTTGTTTTTCTTTTTATGGAGGTTGATTGACTTTCTCTGCGGTAATTGGTACAGTAATGAAAGTAACGATATTAATCTAATAAATAACGTTTGGTCTATTTGATTCAGATGTGCTGGGTCATTCTGGTATAGATAGGTTGCTTTTTATCGCAGGTTTTCCTGCACATTATAATAACTTTGTAACTTCTAGTTATTATAATAAATGATTGACATTGTAAGATGCAGGCCGCCACTAACCGGCCATTGTGGAAATCATTGTGGGAGACCTATGCTCAAGCAGTGGACATCCTGTGGCTGAAATGATGATGATTATTGTAAGCTGCGTAGGTTGTTTTACTTTGGTGATTGCTAAAATATCACTAAATAGTCGGAATGATCACCCATTTATTAGCAACCGTAGCCTAAGTCGCTTAATTTTGATGATCGCTACAATGTGCTGCGGTTACTGAGATTTTTTTTTAATGTGACAGGAGGTAAACGATTATTCTCTTTAACTACATATTAAAATCGATTTAAACGCCAAGCACTGACAAGTAACGTTTAATCCACCATTTTTTCTGCTTTATCACCTAAATCCTTAACCTATCTCTAAGATTCTCAAGATTCCCAAGCCTGTCTTAGACAGGCTGTAAGCTCCTACTTTACTTTCATTGCCTCGCGAGAATTTTAGTCGCGTACCATAGATTTATCCTTCATCTCCTTATAAAACGTATTCGATTAAATACGGGAGACACATAGCCTGGAGACGTTAAGTGGCTCGTTATTATTCAGCGAGGCAACCCGGTGTCGTGGTGGGTATAGCACGCGGCTTCACTTCATAAGGCCTAAGACACATCGTGGGTGTTAGAAACGTAGGTACATCTATATTTATAAAAGCGAAAGGACACTGACTGACTGACTCAGAAACCATGACGAAATCTCAAAAATCACAAGTGCCCAAGGAACCCCCATGCAAAATTTGAGTCTTAGGAGACTCAAATTTTGCATGGGGGTTCCTTTTACTTTCCTCAATTTCTGCATGGGGGGCTCACTAAAACGGGATTTTGCAAAATTCAAACCCTAATGAGGTAAAACGGGGTTTACGCGTACGAAGTCGCGGGTGGCCGCCAGTAGGTAGATATTATTTGGTGACTTAACTCTTAGTAACTAACACAAAAACGACTTGCAGACTAGGTGATTTAATAGAGTTAATTGAATATGACTTTAATAGGCTTGTAGGCTTTTAAGCTTTTAAATTACACGTCCCAGTATTAACCCTTAAACTTACGGGTAGACCACGACCGCTCTGCCAAGAGCCACACGAATAAGAAGAATTAACCCTAAAACTGCTTCGAAACAATAAATAAGCCATTACTGAGAAGAAGCAGCGGAAAAAACTTAGTCACTGTTGTCAGCCCCTTTATCAAGGGTTTACAAAATCTCTTTACAAAAATGACCGAACTTAGTAACTAATACAAATACCTAAAATTATGCAACACAATTGTGTTGAACCCACTCGTAACACAAGCACATTTAGCTTACCACGAGAGGTTAGCGAGACTATTAGAAAAGAAATGATAACGCACACCTATACACTCTACACTTTTGCAACACATAATATTTTTTTGCAAAATAGCTCATATTCCAACTAAATAAGATGCTTTGTGTAGGTTGCTCACTTTCAGTAACATCAGCAAGTTCGTAGCCAAGAGGGTAGATTACTGAAACGCAGGTGAGCTTTGCGAGGCGCAAAGCAAGGCACAAACAAAACGTTGCCAATTCTGCACTCGCCTCCGTTAGTATTGAAACACGTTGGTGTATCTTCAAGCCGAATCGATGCTGCTTTGATGACCCATTCCGAGCCTACGCTTGGACTTTTCTACGCAATGTACGGAGGAAAGATTCTATATCAAGCTTAGTACTATGACATCCATCGTATGTACCCTTAGGGTGGATTCGACCAAACAAGAGTAAATAATAATCTCAGAATAAATCGTCAGATTTTGACATATTATACTATATTGAAACTGTGAATGTGCCAGTTATACCAGGAGTTATTCTCGGATATAAGTTTGCTCGAACCGGGCATTAATTGTATTTTACAACCCAGACAGGGACCGAAACAGACAGTAGTGTATTTTATAAACAGTATTCCTTCCTTCACCAATAACCTTTGTCGTCAGGTCATTTAGTGTCAACTGCAAGAGCGCAAACCTAGGCTCTCTTATTTAATTTATCACAGGCAAATGAAAGATTTGGTCTTCACTTCCCATGCTGGCCAGGTCTTTAAAATAGCAGATTTGTATCACTTCATGAACAAGTGTTCCTTGTTCCAAATTCCTTCATGAACTAACAAGTGTGCTCTCAACCTCAGATGCTTTAACAGTGTTAGAATTAGGATTCTAACACTGTTAAAGCATCTGAGGATTAGCCATTAGGATGGCTGTTGAATTATCAATATCGTATTCAAATTAATTAATTACCTGGATAATGATAGTTTATTTATTAATTCAATTAATTATACATTTTGAATCTAATGTAATGTAAACCAGAAACTATGTACGTTCCAGTCCAGATATTTTGTGCTCGTAAGGGATTTTTCTTTGGTATTATGAATAGCAGGAATAAAAAGTCTAGAAATCAATAGTGCAGATGGCGCTGTGTATTATGTCCACACATTTTTAAAGACCCAAAATAATCTAACAAGCATAGCGTAGCAATTGTACATCAAACTCAAAACCTTTGATTCAAGAGAGAAGTTCGACACAATTTCATCACGAAGTAAGGCCTGGTTCCCACAGATACATCCCGTTTTGTGCGGGACCTATTTTTTGCAGGATCCCGTGGTTTAATATTAACGTTCACACGAAAATCCCGTTTACAGCAGTGTCCCGGAAAAACCAATCAGTTCGAATGTGTAATTGGAAATTTGACCGAATTTTACGGGATCAAGCATTACTGAAACAAACTGGATTAAATAAATAAATAAATCTTTATTGGCAACAAAAACACTTACATGCACAAACATTGTTGCGTTAGCAACTGCATTAGTCAAGGACTGTGTCGCAGTTGCTAGCGCCCACCTCATACAGGCTGACATTGCAGACTTAAAAGAATTTTTGTTTTAATTTTAGTCTTAATTTTAACTTATAATTTATAAATTAAATAGTTAAGTTTACACATTATTTAGAAGTAGGTAACTAACTGTGAGTGATGTGTGTGTATAGTTCGTGCTGAGAGTGCAAGTTTCATTATGATTAGATTTATTTTTATTTTTTATTTTTATTTTAATACCAATTTTTTCCAAATTATACAATTACCATTACCACTACTTTATCAAAGTTTCTACTGCGTCATAATCAAGACCAAGAAGCCATTCACTTAAAAGGATTTTACATTTGAAAGTGGGAAGGGAGTAGATGTGGAGTGCTGCGTTTACTTTGTTGTATAAAGAAGATGAAATGCAGTCAAAATGGTGCTTAGCTAATACAATTCTACTTATGACAGTGTCACAAATTCTATCCTTTCTTCTTTTGCCTTCCAGTAAAGCGGGACTATAAATAAGAAGCTTGTGCTTACGGAGTACAACGTTTAAAACAAATAATTTGCGTACTGAAAGAATTTCCCAGAAATCATGTATCGTCTTGGTGGGATATCTGATAGGCTTGTAGGCCATCACCTTCAAGACAGCCCTTTGGGCTCTCTCAAGCGGAATAATTTTTGTCTTGCCAGAACCACCCCAAACTGTGATGCAGTATGATATGATTGACTGGGCAAGAGCAAAGTAAGCAATCCTGAGCGTACCAAGATCAGCACCAACCCTTAGCTTACTAAAAACAAAGATAAGTTTTCTAACTCTTCCTGTAACAGATCCAATGTGTTCGGTCCAAGACATAGTGCTGTCCACTATAACACCCAGGTACTTGATGTTTTGAGTACGAGAGATTGAGACACAAGCACATGAATTATTTGGGATCATATTACAAGTATGAGCAATAAGGTTAAATGAAGAGTCCGGTTGAGACGAAAGCCTAGGAGAAAAAGTGATAAATTTAGTTTTTCCTAAGTTTAATGTTAGCAAGTTACGAGACAGCCAAAACATTACACTATTTAGAGCGGATTCTGCAAACAAGCGAGTTTCCTGCCAACTTTTTCCATGTGTAACAATCGCAGTGTCGTCGGCATAAGTTATAATCTTGCAGTTGGGCAGGCTTAGTTGGCAAAGATCATTGATATAAATTAGAAACAAGGTTGGCCCCAAGACGCTGCCCTGGGGTACACCGTAGGTGATTGATTGACTATCACTTTGAAATTCGCCAACCGCGACGCACTGCGACCGATCACTAAGGTAGCTCCTAAAGATATCGAGCACCACACCACGAATGCCAATCCGATGAAGCTTAGACAGAAGCAAGGGGACAGACACAGTGTCAAAAGCCTTTGTAAGATCGAGAAAAATACATAGTGAAGTCGACTTTTGATTTAAGTTATTAACAATGGTACTAGTTAAATTTAGAACGGCGTCCTCTGTTGATTTACCTGATCTAAAGCCGAATTGATTAGAGGATAGAATATTTTTATGATTTAGGTACTGTATTAGTTTTCTGTTCAATATTTTTTCCAAAATTTTTTGAAAGGACAGGTAAAACTGATATGGGCCTATAATTATTGACACTACATCTGTCCCCAGCCTTGTATATAGGATGAACTAGTGCCTTCTTAAAAGCAGTCGGAAAAGTACCAGAAGAGAGACAAAGGTTAAACACGTGTTTTAAGACCGGGATAAGGATATGTCTCGCCTCCTTAATCAAGGAGGTCGGAATACCGTCCCATCCTTTCGCGCAGTTTAGTTTTAGCCCCAAAATAATATCCTCAATTTCTGCATTGTCAGTACCTAGTAAAACCATAGAGTCCGGCATAGGATTATCGGGTTCGATGGAACTGTGAAGATATGCATTAGGAAAACTGGATAATAAATTATGTGCCAAATCCTTACCCACGCTAGCAAAGAAACTATTAATCGAGTCAACAGCTGTCTGCGGACTATCATAACTGGATATGAGTTCGTCTGAAGATGAAGTTCTCTGCTGTAAATTTGAGATGTTTTTAATAAGATTCCACAGCTGCTTTGGATTTTTCTTGTGTTTTTCGAATTGTGAACGTTCATATTCCCTTTTAATTTTTTTGAGCAAATTATTACAAAAGTTTTTGTAGCGTTTATAAATAACATTTAAGATCTCATTATTTGGTTGCTTTTTGGTGTTACGATAAAGTTTGTCCCTGTGACGAATACATCGAAGCAAGCCCGGCGTGATCCAGGGTTTATTAATGCGTTTTCTGCTCGGTAGAATAGCGGTTTTAGTATTTGCTACTATTATACTTGATAATTGTTGAACAAGAGTATTAGAAGCATTTTCGGCGTCGTAACATTTTAGAACAACAGAGAAATCTAGGTTTTCAATCTCTTTCACACAAGCTGGTATATCAATACGTTTGGAAGTGACTTTTGTAGTTTGTCCAACTTTGCAATCCAACTGACATGAGAATACAAGAGGAGAGTGATCCGTAAATGTTGAGTCTAGTACTAGCGTAACAGCCGGTTTGTCGCTTTTGAGGATCAGGTGATCAAGGCAGTTATTATTACGGGTGGGGAAGAGGTGAGCTGGTAACATAGAATGAGATGCCATTAGGTTCAAATACAAGTTGGTGTTTGGATCTGGATTATCTGAAGAGATATTTATATTGAGGTCCCCAACTAAAGCTATATTTTTGAAGTGACGTAGTGAAAGCAGTAAGGTATCCATTGAATTAATAAAGTTATCAATATTTCTGAAAGACGGCGAGCGATACACAGCAAGGATCGCCATACCCGAAGATAACTCCAATTTTAAGCAATTAGCATCAACCACAATTGGTTCACACACTTTGGCATTGATATTGTCCCTTATGTACACCACTATCCCGTCATTCTGATTTAAATGGCTGGTTTTATAGGTCTGATAATCTGGAAGCGCTGGGAGATGGGGACACTTACTCAGCCAGCATTCAGATAAAATTATTATATCTAGGTCTAGTTTAGTACAATCTATTAAAAGCAAAAGATTTTCAAAATTAACGGAATTACCGATGCTTCTTATGTTTATATGAAATATCTTCAAGTTAAGCTTCGTGTTTGCTATGTATGCTGTAGAATTTTCAGGGGAACATATGTATGATTTACCAACAGACACCTTATCTATTTCCGAAATTATTCTTAGGTGCTCATCCATTAATGTACTTGGCAAAAATTACGAGCATACACGAACTTGGTTTATTGACATAAGTGCACAATCCAAACGGAAAGCTTATTCTCATGAAACATGATAGGACAGAAACCAAAAGCAGCAGTAGAACAATAAAAGTTGCACTTGCATTAGTAATCAATATGATGTGTTTGTGTGTTGTAAAATTACTATAGAGTTCATTGAATTGAGTGTGTGTATTATATGAATGGCAATTGGATATGAAGTATGACAAAGTAATAATAATAATGAATCTGAGCAACGTACCAATATTACTACAAGAAATAACATCGAATAGCATAAGAATAGACATTACATAAACTAGCATACAAGTATAATATAGTCATAGCAATCTTTCAAGCTTCTTCAAGTCTAATTCATCCCTGATCATGTAATATGGAGACCCATCTTTCTCTCTAATAAATATTTTGCCATTTGACGACCAACAATATTTATATCCGTTGCTGCTCGCGAAGACTCGTGCAGTGTAGAAAAGTCGTTTCATCTTAGCTGTAAGATTCTCCGATATAAAAATTGGTTTTGGAGATCCGTCAATTTTTAAATGTTCCGTATTCAGTCTATTGGGTCCTCTGTTATATTGTTTGTAAGCTTTAAGTATGCTGTCTTTAGTGATGACGCTGGTTAATTCCACGATCAAAGTTTTGTTTTCAGGATTTCTAGTGTTGATGCGGAAGATGTCTCGTATGTCATTTTTCTGAATGTCACAATTAAGGACAGAACCAATCTTGGTCACTGTGTCCATTAGCTTTGCCTTAGTCTCAGGTTTACTAACAGGTAGATTTTTTATTTCCAGACAAGTAGATCGAGCATTTCTTTCAAAATTCTCTAATCTATTTTCCAGTGACTGAATTTGTGCAAGATTTTGTGACTTTTCTTTCTTCAAGTCGTTGACTTCCTCCAAAAGAGAATCATATTTGGATGTGAGGAATTCTATAGACGTCTTTATTTCTGTGTTTTGATTTTTTATTTCTTGAAATGTTGCACAGAGTTTATCCATCTTTGACTCCTGTTGCTTTTTTAGGTCTGCGAACATGCCTCTCATTTCGGACATAAAATTAGCTAGTTGTATATCTATTGTACTTCTCCTCTTGCGCTTCTGCCTCTGCGTTATCCCCGAGGATTTGCATGACGTGTCTTCCGACTTAGTACCCTCAGCATCTGATGAGCTCTGTTGCAGTTGCGATGCCGAAAGTTCCTTGCGAAGCTCTCCGCCGGCTGCCGAGCTCGGCTGCGCGAGCGGCGCCCGGGCATCTATGTGCTGGGAGGTCGGCGCGGGGGGGGAGTGACGTAGCGGCATGATGTAGATGCGTACAAAGCCAAACTCAAAAGTACCAGGGCAACAGCGCTTAGTAGGAGCGAAGTGAAAGGACAGTCGGCGTAGCTCAACTTAAGTTGGACGGTCGCGACGCTTTGGTACAACACCGCTTTCCGTCCACCGTAACTAGACCCCCGCTCTTATCGAGTGCGTAGTGAATACTAGGTAACACTCACGTGTGGCGTCTGTTGTACACGGAGCTCCGTCGCAGTTATGAGCTCCTATTATTGTATGCGGATTTTTGTGTATTATTTTTTGTTTAAAAATTAATTTTAACAAATAAAGATTACTGTGACACACGTCTGACCGCCTCAGATGTCCGGAGGGAAGGGGGAATTGCCTTGGGAACTAGCCCTAAACGATATTTTTACATAGACGACTTTTTCTGCCCATACACCATAATTTAATTACACAGCTCATTACCGTCAAAATGTTTGTTTCCCCAAAACCAACTGGACGTGTCAGGGGAGCAGTCCAACTACGTCTAAACAACTACAAAACGGCGTATACCGATTTAGCTTACAGCAAACTGGGGACCCCTGGAGCCAAAAAGCAATAAATTAGGATTCCTCTACTTTATGTGGTTAGGCTGAATTTAGAGTGCTTGCGAAAATGCTGGCCGGAAATTAGGTCGAGGAAAATATGTTTTTTAATTTATTTTTTTAGTAAATACTTTTTCTGTGTTTTTAGTTTTTTTTTAACTGCGTCTGTGTTACAAAAACTGAGGTCAAGTGGGAATGGAATCTTGGAAATTATTTCTGAGAGGAGACTCAGCCGTCTATGGTCGCTTTGTTGACTAAGAGTAGGCGCACACCGTTGATTTTTCGTCGGCCGATAGTTTAGTCGGGCTGTTGATCAGTATGGGCATGTATGGGAGTGCGCACACTACGCCGATTCGATTTGGCCGATTCTTCATACAATTGAAAATCGGGCACAACTATCGGCCAACTAAAAATCAACGGTGTGCGCCTACTCTTACACATTAGGCATGTAAAGCAATAAACCGCCCTTATTAAAATTTTACAGTTTTTCAAACCCATATGCTGTACCTACTACTAACATACTTCTAAGAACATTTTTGCTAACCTAACTAACATAGTCTTTAAGATCAATTGTTACTAACTAAAATATGGACTGCTTTGTCTGAAAATAAATAATTTTTATTAGTTTTCTTTTTTCAGAGTGTTACTTTGCATCCTTGCCATATTCACAGAGATAAAAGTAGGGAACAATACCTATTATTTTAAATAAACAAGACACTCCCGTAAAGAAAGCACACTGAGTTATTAGTTTAGAAATTTAGTATAAATTGAAATAAACCAATTTTGTCTCGCACATTCAACAGGCGCAAGTGGAATAAACAGTGGGCGTCAGCTTTTTACAAAACTCTCAAAAATAATTTTAAAAACTCCAATAGATATTCAAAAATAGAAAAGATTGTCGATAAAATAAAGAAAGAAAAGAAAGAAAAAAAAAGGCAAGAATGCAAAGTATCACCGTGTATAAAGAGGATAGTTAAAGACCTAAGTCATGCCTTTATAGGCGTCCTACAGAAGTAGGTTCAAGGTTAAATTACGTTTTAACTNATAAAAATAAAAATAAAATTAGAAGTGGATTTTTTTTTAGAAAAAGGCTACGTTTAAGTAAAAGACCCCTGAAATGACGAAACTTAACATGCAGCCGACGAAGTATGGTTTAGAAATTTAATAATTTATGTAGAAAACTTTATAATCTAGGGACAACTTAAGGTAATAGCATACTTATCAACCTGGAAAGGGATCAACATCGTGTCGCCGTTTGTCGCGCTGTCAACTGCGAGGCGAGACGTTTACGTTACGATGCGGATAAAATTAAATGTGCGTTGCACTACGGAGTTTTATGCAACGAATACTGTCCACCTCGAGTTGATACGGTTACGATCCGTTTCAGAGTTGATAAGTGTACTTCGTCCTTATGGTTATGGCACAGTTCTAGGGCCTTGCATACAGTCATTGAGTTCAGTCTTATGGGACGGTTTTTAAGAACTAGTTGCTGGAGAGCTGCGAAATGTTACAAAGTAATAGTTTGAAATATTTTTCAAGGTAACATTTGTGTATCCATATTCCATGTTTCGCTTCATATTTGTTGATTTATATGTCAATCAACGATAAAAGAGAGGTTAACGTAAGAAGCAAAATTGTCTGTTTATAGACTATCGTTATCGTGTATATGAGTACATATTATTACGTACGTACTATGTATTTGGTAACTATGTTTAGACAACTTTTTTAAGTGATCGAAATCAAAAATAACGTACAGTCAAGGCGCTCCAAGAGCTTCGTAATGAATGGAAATCTAACTGAAACTTTTTTCAGCACTTTCATTGTACCTCGATGAAATATATTAGACGTTAACCGCACCTCTTTTCACAATAAGAAATATATTTCAGGATAGCGTTATCTTCTAATATCTATGAACAGATAACTTCTTAAAAGGTGACGTAGGTATTTATTATCCTGACAATCATAAATATTTTGTGTAACTATTTGTACATAAGCAGGTATTTGATAAACATAGCTCGATAATCTACGCAAAAAATAATAAGCACGAGCAACATCCTATCATCAATAGCACATATCCCGTTCATAATAACAAATATTCTCCTTTTGCCTAAGATTATACATCAAACCCTTCGGATTTATTTATCTTCTTCATGTACACGCGTCTGTTTGCATAGATTCTCAAACTGTTGTGGTGAACCCACAATTTATAGAATCATTTTAGCTTATCTGGATGGGGTTGAGAAGATAACACGATAATTCAGCTAAAAAGAAGCAATCAACTGCACGTTAGTTTGTAACCAAAGTCAGTTGGTATTAAACTAAATACTACTGAAATTAATAACATGTCTATGACAACATGTAAACTATGACGAATAAGCTTTCGATGTAGCCGTGTTGCTATAGCCGTAGTAACAAACAGTCTGCTTGCTTGAAAATGTCGCGTTCAAGAAATATTGATCTCAGTTTCAATTATTTTAAAAAATTGCTGATCGCTCGCGAACCGTACATTTTTCGTTTGGGTATTGATTTTTTTTATGCATAACAAGGCAGCTATTTGACCACAATCGCACCTGATGTTAAGGATGCAGTCTAGGATGGTACATATCTGCCCTGTAAGTGCCTATACACTCGCGCCTTGAAAAAGCCCGGATTATAGTCTTCGGGAAAGACAGCAGCAGGCAACGAATTTCACTGTTCGCATTATAAAAGAGTCATCGAAACGCTTAGTGCGAGCTTTGTGATTGCTCCACAACTAAGGTACCCTAGTGATGTTGACAACCACTAGGTTGTCAAACGATTGCCCTAGAGTTAAGGGTGTTCTAGCAATGTTGAGAGCCACTGGGCCGATCTGTTGAGTTCTTAATCAGGGCTACCTCACGTCCCTGGATCGTGTCACTCGTCGGCGGCTGCCAGCGTTCACTCCGGAGTGTTAATGTCAATATCACCGGTGATCAGCCGCTATTTTGGTCTCGGATCAAGCAAGGTCGCTGAAAGTGTCAATAATTTACGACCGTCTGGTCTTTGGCCAGAAAATGTAAGAGTTCAGTCTTCCATGCGAGGGTTAATTCCTTAATTAAACGTCGTAGTAGTTTATAAAGGAGTACAAAATAAATAGCAATAGTGTGATTCGTTACAGTTGTACAGGTAACTGCGTGTAACTGTTATTGAAACAACAACCTGAGTTAATTTGGCTTGAAATTGCGAGGTTTCGCTTGCTAGATGACTGATGATTTATTGCAAAAGATTCATTGCACTTTTCACAAAATATCACTCGTTAATAATACGCTATACGCCACTCTACATATTTGTAGAATTCTTAGAAGTTTGTTGTACAGTCAGACCAAAGAAATCCCTGCAGTCTTAGTGGTTATTACACCCAACAAAGACATTTCCACTGTTTGTATAAAATAAAATCAAATGGGTAAACAAAACATTATGCCACCTACGTGTTTAAAGCAAAAATAGTAGGTCGGAATAAATAATCTCTGAGACTAACAAATTCTGAAATAACTCCCTCAAGTGTTTTTCTATCATGCCAGGTAAATAAAGATTTTCTATTTTAGTTTGAACAATCGCGTGATTCATTTGTTTAGTTATTTTTGAGTGGGCTTCTACATCTATATGAATTTATGAGGCGAATGGATTGTAAATAACTGTGAGTTTGGACTTTGGAAATAACGTTACAATTCTGAAAAACCTTTTATAAATAGGGGTAAAATCATAAAATAAGTGATTGTTTTAATATTTTAAAATGGTTTGTATTAAAAATCAATAGAGAAACTTTTTCAAATTCAAATTCAAATTTTTCTAATGCTAATGTAGAGCGATGATATAAGATTTTAGCGATACCTTATTAAATAAAATTAGTTTTGAAGCCTTCTTTAATTCTTTTAACTGCTGAATGCTTAATACAGTTATTAAATAAGTTCCAAAATCGGTCTCAGTAACATTTGCTCTAAAATTCGTATGAATTACTCCTATTTTGTGGACATTTGTGACAGGTCACACAAAGAAGTTGAAACACAAAGACTTGTAACACACTCGTACATTATATTGTTTGTAATCCAAAAGCAAAGCTTGTGACATGGGAAACATAAATGTATTTAATTTTCAGTTATAATTATGACAAGATTTAGCAGCATAGCTGTTTTGTATATTTTCTACATTTTCATGTAATATGACATTCTTTAATGCACGTAAATTTTTTAACAAATGGTGAACTTAATGGCAAAAGGCCATCCCTACAAGTCACCCACTGGTCAGACAACGAATATAAGGTGGCCCTTAAATTAGGACAATGTGGATAAACTTACGTAGAGTTCCATAAAATAAATAATAATCGGTATAAGCGATCGCATGTCGTGTACGGACGACGGCACTTTAAGCTGAACATTCTGGCATCTTGTGACTCTTGTGTAGTTGTAATAAGGGGTATTTTCCAATTAAAAATGTTCAGTCTGATGTACCTTCAAAAGATTCCCTCGGGAACTATTTAGTTAGTTAACTAGGCACAAAGGTCCAACCGGTCAAGTTCAAATTGTTTGAGGAAGACTACACTCGAATTATTTTCGTCTTCAGAACAAAACTTCTGGATGTTGTAAATTCTTCAGTAGTTACCCTTTGCTTTCTTTTTATGAGTTTTATGGGATCGGTGTTCAAGTTTCATTAAAATGTGGGAAAGTTTCTTTTTTGTACCCCTTTTATACTGAAAACGATCTCTCAAAAGAGTAACGTACCTAATGCTGAAAAATAAAACGACATAATTGCTTTTCTTAATATTATTTAGATTGGCTCTAACTAAAATATTCTACCGTAACCTTATTAAAATTTACAACGAATCTTCACCTTCCATGTTAAATCCTGGTAAAATAACATGACAAAAATAAACAATGTGATTCATACTACTTAGCCAAAATAAATAATATTTATTTCAATAAAATAAGAGTAAAAATAACTCTAGACAACAATGGACAATCTAGAAATATCTGCCTCAGTAATTCATAACAATGCGTAAGAACAGAGGCATATTTTGTAAGTATTCGAATAGAATATGAAATACGCACACGCAATCAAATCTCGATAATCAGAAGTTTAATTTGATTTCTTGCTTACTGGCAATTTTGCATGTTTGATCAATTCGTAATTATTACTATTACAATTAAATAAAATGTAGGAAAACTCTAAAAGCAACGCGGTAGGTAAAAGATAAATCACAGGTGTCATCATCTCTACTTATCTAAAATCAGTAGATACGCACACACTCTTCGCGGAATTCATGGAACAAACGCAGCTACCTAATTTCTTAAAGAATTTGAAATTAAAAATTACGTTTTTTTCTAAAGGACTAATTTTCATTCTACTTGGTGTTTCTTTGCGAGATCTAATCAGAAATGAGGAGATCCGTAAACGAACCAAAGTCGCTGACATAGCCCGACGTATTAGCAAGCTGAAGTGGCAATGGGCAGGGCACATAGTACGCAGAACTGACGGCCGATGGGGCAGAAAGGTTCTGGAATGGAGGCCGCGTACCGGAAAACGCAGCGTGGGACGTCCACCTACAAGGTGGACCGACGACATCGTAAAGGTAGCAGGGAAGCGCTGGACGCAGGCCGCTACCAATCGATCAACATGGAAAGCATTGGGGGAGGCCTATGTTCAGCAGTGGACGTCCTGTGGCTGAAATGATGATGATGATGATGATGATAATTTTCATTCGAATGCTTCCAAAATACGACTCCAAATACATATTTAAGTATTATGAGAAATTACTTGAGCGTCAGAAAAACAATATCATATTGTAACATACCTCAACTTCATTTCTTTCTGTAGGCACAACGTCCTTGTCTGCGTACATGACAGCCTTATGACGAATGTTGAAGAGCAAATAACACGAGATTTACTCATATTAGAAAAAGGTGAGGCTTGTTTTTATGTTCACTGTGATGAAAAACGAGTCATCCAATTTCAATATACTTTTCTACCTTATTTAGTATGGAACTTAAAAGAAGAATTAATAAAAAGAAAGAGGATCTAAGGAACTAAATCTTACGAGTACATAGGTAGGAATTGTTGAGTAAGTCCTATCTACATACAAAATGTTTTTTGATTTTTTATTCACGAAGAGCAAACTTGGCCTGCATCTCACCTGATGAAAAGTGAGGATCAGAGGTGGGTTGCAGCTGGAAGTCTCATCCAAAAAGGAACCTACATCTAACTGCCGGAACACAATTCAGACTCCTCCCCAAAAACATACACTAAATATGCTTTTAACATTGTTGTTATGGCGACATACTTAGGCAAAATGGTGGTAGCAAGCCAGGCATTTTTAGAACAAGCTTTACCACTAACAAAATCGAACAGAAAATTTTGCCCCCCAATAGGACCGAACCCAGGACCACTGGGCTTCAAGCAGTTGGTTTACTACTAGAACACAAAATTGGCGGTTTTAGCATGCACACTACCATTCAAGAACCCGTGTACCTACCATGAGTTTACGTCAGGTGTGCTCGCTAGCGAGTACGTCAAAAATCTCTAAGAAGATTTTGTTTCTTAAAAGTAGCCGCTAGGGGCGCTGCACAATATGTCATACAATTAATGTCATTTTTTTACGCAGTCGCATGCGAGCACACATAACGTAAACTCATGGTAAGCACACTGGAACCAACATCGTGTGTCTCTACCGACGCAGATGCGTTAATGCCTCCAATTTACTACAAGACCAATAAACAATCAAACATTCTGCCCAAGTAGTACTCTAATTCGCCACCGGGCATTGTTCCAGCGAAGATTATTTATTGTGCGCCATATACGACTACCGCCATAATGGATCATTACCGCAAATGATCGCACGACCGAAATTAATCATATTGGCTTGCGACTTGTGACATGTTCGGCCAATTAATATCGGACTTAGTTTTGCAATTAAAACAGTAATTTTACATGTCATGAGGTTTGTAACAAATGTTGACAGATTGGATTTGCTTTCGTAGTTTAAACGCAGCTAATTTCGTATTTAAGCTTGATGCGAGTTTGTTTTTGCCAATTTAACTGTCAAAGCAAAGTCTACCCACTTTTTAAAATATTGATTTTATCCTTTTGAGCCACAAACTCTTTTGACTTTTAACTTTCTTCTAAAGCTACAGCTAGCTATCGATACCCGTGGGCATTGTATTAGCGAATCGAGACTAAAATAGCACCATGAAACTCTCCAGCCAGCCAAAGATATCAAAAATTAAAATATTGATTGCTTCATAAAATGTTTTACGACAAATTATCGAACGTCATGCCTATATCCATGCCCGGTCATAAAACGTTTGGCCTTGGGTCATAAGTTCGATTACGTGCGTAAAGATGCATGGCCAATGGCCATGGCATGCACTTTTAGCAAACATTATAAGTCACTTGATAACGTAACAAAACAATTGCTAGCTTAACTTTTCCGAGTAAACCCAAAAATTCCCCTACTACAGTTAAAATTCGAACAACAAATTACGATTACATTAAAAATTCCAATTTAGAACCAAAAATATGAACTCTAAGTGCTAAAAACAAAAGCAGATCGCATTTTGCGTAAAAAAAGTTATGATGTCGGTCGCGGACCGACGTTCGCGANAAGGCAGTGATGTCTGTGTTCAGAAATTCGGTAATAGGATCGTCCGGGTCGTCTAGGACATGCCTAGGTCGTCGGTATTGGGCAGCGACATCTTTCTGGGGTGTATACGTGGCGGCGCTAACGATAAGAGGGTTCTTGTGGTTGATCGCTTTATCAAAGTAGCGGCGAGAGGCTTCTTTCATAAAGTGATCAATCGATGGGATCTCGAAATCTCTATGGAGATTCGTGTTACGCACGAACCACGGGGCGTCCGCGGCTCGGCGTAAGAATTTGTTTTGGAGGGTCTGGAATTTCTTAAGGTCTGTGCAGGAAGTGTGAGCAAACACCGGACTGGCGTAAGTCAACACTGGACGGATGCAGGTTTTGTAAATTGTTAACTTATTTCTAAGTGACAATTTACTTTTCCTTCCAACTAGGTGGTAGAGTCGGTGGATGTAGTGGTTCGCACGCTTTTGGTAGAGCCTTTTATAAGAGTTGCCGGACAAGCGGTAAGCTAAAGCTAAAGATATTGTTCTAAGAGCTGATTTTTCAAGGGTGAGGTAACTTTCAGCTGGAGAATAAACTTGTCATTTTGACATATAATCCATACTGAAAGTGTCAATGTGCTAAACTTATTCTTCAGTTAAAAGTTATCCGACGTTTGAAAAATCAGCCCTAAGTATATATTACTAGCGGCCGCCCGCGACTTCGTACGCGTGGATCCCGTTTTACCCCCTTCATCTATCTTACGCGGTTTAGATTTTTTCATACAAATGTTTTTTCCCGCTAATTTCCGTTCCCGTGGGAATTTCGGGAATTCCTTTCTCCCTTCCAAATTTCAAGTGCCTACGTTTAGCCGTTTAGGCTGTGCGTTGATATGTCAGTCAGTCAGTTTCTCCTTTTATATATTTAGATTATAACCAAGATTTTAATGTCTTCAAATATTGCCCTCTAACCATGTTTGCTCAACCTTATAGCCAAGTTTATGAGGTTTTTAGTGCGCACACAAATGGGCTGACTGGACTTTAGTCCGCTATAGTATTTTATTATAGAGTCACTAAAGATAATATCTTATAACTACATAATACTAATATGATATTAAATGTAGAGACATGATTTTTCCTGCGTACTTATTAGGATACATAGATTGTAACGTGCTATGGTGTAATTCTTTTTTATTTCATTAAGGGCCGACTTTTCAATCGTCAGATAACTTTTAACTGAAGAATAAACTTGTCACTTTGACATATTTTCTATATGGAAACTGTCAACGTGCCAAACTTATTCTTCAGTTAAAAGTTATCCGACGATTGAAAAATCAGCCCTAAGTTGAAGTTAAATTGTTTACTTATGAGTAGTCAACATACCTAGGTACCGTAAAGAAAAGATAGTAACCAGTAATGAAGCTCATTTTTAATGATCTTTCTTATCAGATAATAATTAGGTGTGCAAGTCTGCAAATCAAAAACAAAATCAAGATAGGCCTGAAGAAACTTTTTATGGAAGGAAAACGTGTAAAAAATTTGAAAACATAACAATAAGAATAACGTGTCTTAAATGCGCATTTTCACTTCTTTACCCTATTTAGTAATTAATTACCAAACCATTCAGTTTGCCTTTGGTCCTGGCTTACAAATTAAAGCAATATTATGAAGTGTATGTCGTTCCAATATTTATATTTTCAGTTTATATCTGGTGAGCAATAAAGAGTACTTTTCTATGATTAACAGACCCCAAAACGAATAAATTCTAATAAAAAACGACGATTGCCATGTAACCTTACACCGTGCGAGGACTTGACCTTGCCTTCTATTTCCGTGGAGTGGGATCCGAGCAATATAATGTACTAACCAAGTCATCGCCATATAAATCCAGGCGTTTCCTTAATATTATGGAGGGATGGCAAAAAAGTATATCATATGAAAATATTTGACACCATCATGAATGACAGGGAAAAAATCGATTAGAAACTTTAACATTAAGTTCAACACTAGGCTCCTGAGCTGGTATAGTGAGTAGAATGTTCCATGATAAAACTTTCGGCTAGTAACTCGAAGGAGTTTTCTAGAAAATATTGAAATTCAAATTTTTATTTCCTAGAAAATAAACCTATGTGAGACTTTGTATCCGTGATCAACATAAATTAATGTCAGATTTTCCTGTCAGGCTAGGCTAATCCATTCGTTATACAATGTTTCATGCATGTCATTTTAAAATGAAACAGTTTTACAACTCTATCAGATTTAATGTTTCCGTGTACTTGAAATAAAATTACTATGACATAATCTACATATAACTGTTGCTATCTGGACCGAAATATGTAAGGATTAGATTTAATATCTATCTGCGGACCACTCGTCACGAATTTTATCACCACTATGCGACCTAGAGCCGTATTAATATTATGAGATTCGAAATAAAGTCTGGATAAATTCCAAGTGTCATTAAAGACGAAATAAAGGGAAAAAATAATGTTTTTGCTTTGCTTTGTTTGCTGACTGTACAATGGAGAAAAATAAACGTTCCGAAACCACCTGTTGCTAATAAATCTTTATGAGGATCTTATCGCGGACATCAATCAAAGTGACTGTTTGAAGTACAAACAAACACTGAAATCGCGGAGGCAGGGAATGCGGGAAACTGTGAAGGAATGGCCTGAAAATACTGAAGATGTAGGTGTTACACGCTGGAAATAGTAAGACTTTCTCAAACTATACGGCTAGGAATTTTAAAATGTGCCTAGATACTACTTAGCACCGTTTGCCCTGTTGATTATCACTGTAGTAACTAGAGTAGAATGACATGGATTTCATATGAAATTGAAATGAAAATGCAATTGCATAAACTATTTCGTAATAAAGATCTCACAAGAAAACTCTTTTTGTAGTTGGCATTTACTTCCATTCACAATAATTTATACATTTCGTTTCATAATGAAAGTAGGTAATTAATTAGTGATAACGTTGTATACTACAGCAAAAGTAAAGAAACAATACAATATTCATGATGATTGGCACAACGAGTAAGGTTAATAACGAAAAGCGATTGAGTGTCATAATACACATACAATGTCGTGTTTTGAGTCCGTGCCAGAACAATAATAACCCGTATTATATCAACGTTTCTTTTATATTTAAGTTTTATTTCCTGTTGTTGTAAATCAGTAAAATAATTAACTATCGTTGTGAGCGTCCAGGTGCTTCCCGCGATCTCCACAAAATCGTAGGTCCACCGTCTCGAGAACTTATCAAGTGAGCTACGAGCGATTAAACTAGTTTCTTCCGTCGGGAAATGCATTAAGGGCTGATTTTTTAATCGTATAACTTTTAACTGAAGAATAAGTTTGGCACATTGACAGTTTTAGTATGGGAAATAATTATGTCAAAATGACAAGGTTATTCTTCAGTTAAAAGATATTTGACGATAGAAATATCAGCCCTATACAGAGATACTCGTACTCATCACATCTATATTTCTGCACCTGGCAGAATTCAAATCAGCGAAACCGAACTAAACTAACTTAATAGTAGTTATATTATCAAACTACTAAGACTAATGGTCATGGATGAAGATAATATAGACTATAGAGCTATGGTTATACCCTCGTAAAAATGATACCACAAATCCCGTTTAGCGTAGTTCCCGTATTGGCTGTTTACAGCCATTAGCCACTCAATTGGCCGCGACTTACGGGTTCGTCGTAAAACAATTTCACAGTGACGGGAGATTACTAGCTCGAACCGTTGTCTGAGCGGTTACTGAAGTGCACAGAATGCGTCGGAGCAAGACGTGTGGCTGAAGCCTTATTTATGAAGAGTATATACGAATAACAAAGCTTTTCCTAAATTCCTTACATAAACATGGTAATGGTAATAAAGGTAAAGAAAGTTGCAAGAAGGTGCTGGATGCAGGCCCAATGGGGAGGCCTACTTTCAGCAGTGGAAGTGCTGTGGCTAAAATGGTGATGATGATAAATATGTGTAAATGGAAGATAATATGAGAGCAAATTCCATACTTGTCATAGCATAGACAACAAGCATGACTGTGTGTTACAAAAGAGTTACTGTACTGCCCAATAAATCATGAATTGGCAATTAATATAGGTACCTATTAGTTAGAATCAGCGTCAAATAGTTCGTGACACCCAAAATGGCCAAAAAGTTGACAACACAACCTTATTCCAATTGTAACAAAGTCGTATTGCGAACTTTTTGGCTACTTTGCATATCACGAATTACTTATTTGTCGCTGACTGTACCACAAAGTTTTCATTTACAGATTTTGCATGCCGAAAAGTCGATCAAAGAGTATTTCAGTGTAGTCTAAACGAAACGAGCTAAAAAATACAAACGCTGCTGCATTTCAGTTTTCCAATCACCTGTGCACCCATCCGCCTCGTCCATCAGCGTTTGAATTGGCTGGCTTATGAAAGGGTGCATTTTAATATTTCCAGATAAACGATGTTCCATTTTCCTTGGAAAAATATATTACGACTGAAAAGTTTGCGTCGCGTATATCGCGATCCAAAACAATTCAATACCCTTTTTCTTTGTGACTAAAATGTAACCTATGTCCTATTTCTTTACAATAAAACAACACTTTTATCTTGCCTTGCCATTGTACATTTAAAAGTGTCAGTCCCATCTCATTCGTAAATAAATAGGTTTATTTTCGACTGGTTAAAGAAAATTTCCAAGAATCAACTTGGGCCAAACAGATCGCAAACTCAGTTGTTATTTGTCACACGATGAAAACCAAATCATCTGCCAATACAAATTCTGCACTATACTCATATGTATTGGATCTATTTTTGTCCAACTCACATTTGGGGGAGAAGTGATAAATCATACATAAGTGCACTATAAATTGTTGTAAGTGCCAGATGAATAATAGTGTCACTCACTAGCGCACTAGTAAGTAACACAGTTCACATCCTTAGGGTGAGAATTACTTTTCCACGGTGGAAACTACCGTAATGGTCCATTACGTTCTCCTAAATTGTCCAGTTAATACGTCCATCCATAGTGTGGAAAATATACAGCTACGAGTATGTAGCCTGCCTCAGCAACTTTACAGTATTTTTCGCTACCACATTAAACCGGTAATAAAGAGAAGTGACGAAAAATATCCAACCTTTGCTTGTTCATGCTTCTAGACTTGGTGCTATTTTATTTTAAAAACTTGTACCAAAGTTACATAAATAGGTATATATGTATGACTGTTCCTGATTTTATCAATATGATACATTGAATAGTTCAATAGGTAACGTATAGACATAAAGAGAAAAAGAGTATTCTAGAAAATTTTCAGCCTAGATCTTAATATCAGTTAGGTATATTTTGGAATCATGAGCATGCAAAATCCGATTCCAAGAATTATAGCCCACAACACCGACACTAGTATCAACAAACAAAGAATCAAAATCGACGTTATTTTGAGCTCTTAATCAAGGCAACAAGAAACACCTGTCTAAAAAATGATTTAGCAGTTAGACAGCAAGAGTTATACGCTAATCTCACAAATTCTAATTTTAATATCAGAAAAAATAATTAACCTAAACAAAGTGGAAGCAAAAAAGTTAATTCTCCAAAAAAGGCTTTATTTAATTCGTCGAAACACAGAATAGGAAGATATTTTCCTCTGTAAACAACTTTAGAGTTTGTCCTTCCAAATCTTTGGATTTCAACGGACTATTTTTTACACACAATGTCCCATAAAATCTGATAAGTCGTGCTATTGCGATGTGTTACCGCAAATAGTAAAGTGGATTCATGTTTGTGTAGGGCTGTCACATTGTTTAAATGTAACACTTCAAACTTTACATATTACAGATAGTGGGCCCGACAAAAACGACTTTTTGATCGCTCTGAATCGAATTCCTTCACGGAGCGAAGTAACTTCATACAAAAAACGCCGGAGCGAAGGCCTTTCGAAATTATTACTGTCACGTTTTGCCATTTGTCTAGGGCAGGACATTTACAGTTCTTCTTCTTATAGGGTAAAACAAAAAATGTTATTTTTAAAATATTCAGAAGAAACTAGAAGAAATTATCTAAATATGTAACATTTTCTCAAAAAAAGACCATTTTCAACTACCTAAAATATTGTCAACCCTAACTTTTGCTCTATCTCGGGTAGCAGTAAGATAAAGCTTATTTGATCACGCCCGTAACCATCCGGTTTATGGGACATTTGACCCGCACGCTTCTTGCTTGTCCCATCTTTAATCCTTTACTTGAGAAACCCTTTCTTTTGACTCTTACAAAATGTAACCTTGAAAGCAGAGAAAAATGGATGACACCGAAACTTTTGTCCTGTTGGCCGAATTCACTTTTTGTATTTCAAGAAAACACAAGAAAATTGAGGCAAATACTTATGAGTTCTCATATTAAAATTATTAATCAATGTAGTAATACATCGTATACTGCTTTGAACTCAATCCTGTATGTACGTGATCAAACGTTACCCTCAAATTATAAGCCGAACAAAAAACCATCTAATTTACTTCCAAAATTAATAACTCGGTGTTGACACGAGCGAATTTCAGGATGAGATTTTTGGTATTAATTAGGTTAACGTTTAAGTAAATCCTTTGAGCTTTTGTAAGCAGATACTCGTTAAATTAACTTATTAATATGAAATTGGAGTCTGCTCTTTCTACGCCCTATTGATTTTTAGTCAAAAGATTCATGAAGAAGTGGCCTATGATTATCCCTGAAAACGAGAGTCAAACTTTTTCGATTCGGAGTTTTCGAATTCCATTCCCAGGTGGGAAACACGTATAGAAAAATTACTAAGAGTAAAAATATCCGCCAGATTTGTTTCCACTTCATAAGCAACCAGATTGGGAATGAAATTTAAAGTTAAAAAAGTAATTTCGTACGTCAGGAGTGACGTACTTAAAACCAGGGAAAGTCACAGAAATTAGGGAACCCGTATTTCGCATTTTGTGGCGCTTGCTATCCAAAATTGACACGTCCTACTTTATTATAATTAGATGATAGAATCATTAACGAGCACTCGAAATGAAAAGAGAAAAGAAAACATTCAAGATATACCTAATACTACGCGAAGAGTAACCACGCAGTATTTGTATCACACCTAATTTAACATCTAAGGCAAAGTGAAGGTACCTTAATAAATTTACTAGAGCTAAGCTTAGCCGAGGTCTCTAACGACACGCCGTCCTTGCTACAGCGTAGGTCAAATCTCTTAAAGATAGTACACACTCGAACGATCATTCGGATTCATACTTTAAATTGACTGAGGGAGAGATGCATCCTGCTCTCGAGACAATCAGTGTGCTTAGATGCGTTCACGTTTCACTCTATGGGCGACAGAGTTTAAGATAAAATCACTTAAAAATTAACAACGATACAATGATACAATGTCACGCTGAAGCATCATGTACACCTAGATTTTTCAAAAAGTTATACCTAATTATTTGTTTCATAAAAGTTATTTTCATTCAGGGCCCATAATAGAAAGAAAGAAAGAAAGAAAGAAAGAAAGAAAGAAAGAAAGAAAGAAACATTTATTGCCATGGACATCACAAAAGACAAAAGAGGTAAAATAAAAAAGCAAATAAGACAGAGGTGACATAAAACATACAATGAAAGATCAAGTAAACTAAGCAGTGCCACCCTGTCGCACAGCGATGTCCATCGCAATGGGACCCCACTCAGCATAAATGCCGTGGCCCCCGCGGGGTTCCGGTGAGGAGGCCACGACACTGGTTTTCAGTGTGCCCCATGCCGAGTGGGAGTCACGGACACTAACCTATACTGCATAAAATATACATAATAATAAAATGAAAACACAATCGGCGGAGATCTGATGCTGAAGAGAAGTAAGTCAGAAGTAGGTCAAAGATAGTAATGTCAATTATTTGTCTGACCGTGAGTGAACCTTATAAGAGATAAAAGTTAAAAGCTTCCAAACATATCACTATTCAATTGAAGTTTCAGCATAGAGCTAAATCGTAAGGTGACAATAATGCAACAACAGTTACCTAGCAATAGGAAGATTTCCTTTTAAAAGACAATGCCGGAAATTGGCGTCTTTTTTTTTTCGCGCGGCCATCGACCAAACTTTGTTTTTTGATTACAAAATAGTGTAATAAACCAAACTTACTATGACATGTATACCTCTAAACTCAGTCTGAACTGAGTTACGAGCATTAGAAGTTTGATGATTTTCATACTAGATTTGCTTTTTGCGCGCAAAGTTTTGTAAGAAATTGCAACAAAATAGTGAGATTGTATGTGTAAACAAACAATATCATCCATTAAAGGCTCCAGACATCAATATGGAGCAGAATCAGCGCAATAAAAAAATAGCGCAATATTTTGTTGCAATTTCTTACAAAACTTGCGCACAAAAAGCAAATCTAGTATGAAAATCATCAAACTTCTAATGCTCGTAACTCAGTTCAGACTGAGTTTAGAGGTATACATGCCATAGTAAGTTTGGTTTATTATACTATTTTGTAATCAAAAAACAAAGTTTGGTCGATGGCCGCGCGAAAAAAAAAAGACGCCACTTTCCATACAAAATCTGGCATTGCCATTTGTCATGCCCGTTGAGTCATTTGAGACTTAATTAACTAATTGAGATCATGGTAATTGGTGAATGAAATATTACCACGAGTGAGGATGACGCATTGCAATCATTAATGAAATGTAGGTAAATGAAACCATAATAAAATTAGTCTACGAATCAAATGATACCCGAAAAAACAAAATGCACATACTCTAATGATTGTCACTTCTTTACATTGTTCAGTGACATTGTTTCATCATCATCATTGTCTTGATCTTCATTTGCAACCACAGGACGTCCACTGCTGAACATAGGCCTCCCCCATTGACATCGCCCGGTTTTTAACATTGTTCAGTTCTGATTAACAGGTGAAATAGGATATTGAAAGATTGTTCATTGCTTCCGCATGCCACCATCAATCCACAAACTTATCTTGTACTTCATAATCATCATCGACAAGTATGACAATTCAACTATTTCTAAATTTTCAAAGTTAACATAATGATGGTAACATTTAATAGGTATAGAAAAGAATTAGAAAAATGATAGTTAGATTAAAAGTAGAGCTTCGACCAAATGTCCAATCGAGTTATTACCTACAAAGTGTATAACGACCTTAAACTGCATTCCCTTATCGGACCTTTCTATAATCCACATTGACCTGGCATTGCATTGCATGACATAATATGAGTCAGGCCACTTCAACTCTTCGCGGGCTTGTATTAATTAAATATGAGTGTTGGTTGAAGGACTTAAATTATGAAGAGGTATGTGGTTTACATAAAAATGTCAATGCAATTATAGGTCTAGGACCTAACTAGAGTTAATGCCTGAGGTATGAGAGGGGTGCGGAAGGGTGTTTTTGGGACGATAAACGTCAGCGAGACTTCAATGTGCTTAGGATTTGTATGCTCTGTCACGACATAAATGTCAATGTCACCCCTCCCGAAACGATTGCCTGCCTAGATTTGTATTTTGAAAATTCAAATTCTTTATTTTTATGTAAGCCTTTTCATGGCATTTGTTCAAGTCCCATTATGGAGTTCCCTGCCATGTACAAAATCTCATAAATTATATTTTATTGTTAAGTAATAACTGTACGTTCTTTTTTTCCAATAACGAACAAACCCCTCGTTTAAATGATACAACATTTATTTCTTTTGACTACCTTCCTTAATACTCCCCAAAAATATTTATTCGCTCATAATCGGTTCTATCAGTTATCCTGAAATACCGTACAATGGATTTACCTCCGTTTGAAGTTAGGTTTATACGCAACCATCAAAGTGACAAAGATATACGTATAATTGAGAATGTTACTAGGTATGCAAAATCACTTGAAACCTATGTTACAGTTAAGCTTTTACATTTACAAATACATTAGTTTTTATTTCATTCAAAAATATCCAGTAGTTATGATTTTATAGGCATTCAAAGTTCGCTTAAATATTGAGTCCCGCCGACGGTCACGTGACCCCGCGTGACGTACATTCACAGTGTCCGCTCACTAGAAAACGGATATAAACATACTTAATTACATTTTTTTTTGTAAATACAAACTTATTATACATATTAACACCCAGACCCATCACAGAAATTAAAATTGAACCAAACCCAAACTTGATGCGATTGTGTCGTTTTATTGCGAATTACCTTCCAGCTCCATCATTAGACCCCGATTACTATATAGAATTAAAATACTCATCAATACAAAACGAACGAGCCCAAACTCGATGCATTTAAGTCGTTTTATTATAGAGTTCCTATGGCCACCTTCCAGCTCCATCATCAGATCAGCTCCATGTCATCATAATATTGCATGGTCATCCAAATCACATGTGTTTGCGAAATTTCAGCTTAATCGGTTGCCTGGAAGTGGGTCTTAATTTAGCTTGCAAGATTCCACTCATACAAATATGAGCCAGACACTGTAATATGACGTCACGCGCATAAAATGGCGGGCTGGCCGCCGCCCGCACTTTTAAAATTCAATATCTTGGAAACTAATTGACGTATCGAAATAATTCTTTCACGTGTATTTTTTATTTTTAACAGAGAATACGGAGAGCTAAAAACCAAAATTTGTGAACATTCTTCATTCTTGGGAAAATATACCATTTGCTTCTCTAAATCCAGTTATCTGATCCATTTTTTACTTTCAGGCTTAGGCCTGAAAGGTAAACGATCAGGCAATTGAAAAAAAAGGAACACACAATAGCTGATACTACTGAAGTTATTAGATTTTGATCAGACTTTGTCAAGGAAAAGCGCTTTTTCTTTGGTGCGTAGGTTAGTAGATTTTTATTTCAAAAGGTTTTTAATACCATTTATTAAAATATGCAATGACGAGAAGTATTTATCTCACCAATCCTTAGAGTCTGAAGGGAATCTTTTGTGCGATAAATGAAAAAAATAATCAGAGCATGAAAGGGAAAATATCTTTTTGTACATCCTCATCCGTAATGTGAAATGACGTTGAGGTTATTGCATTAAAATCGTATTATACGCGGCTGTGGTGGCTTGGGGCAAATCTCAAATAAATTTTCGCCGGGAAGATATTGTGACCCACATGCGAGACATAAATCTACGTAGTATCTTAATAACACTAGTGTCGTAGGTATTAAATATACCTTTTAAATAAAAAAAATAAAAATAAAAAGTTTTTATTTCGAACAACTCATAAGTTCATAGTGTGGTTAGTAAACACACCTTAAATGCTAATGTTAGTAATCTTTATCAAGTGATTATTATTTTCCAATACACGTAATATCAATATTATAATTAAATCAAATCAAATTAAAAACCAAAAAAAAAGAAAATACAAAAAAAATCTATACTAATATTTTAAAGAGGTAAAGTTTGTGTGTTTGTCAAATTGTAAGGGGTAATCTCGGGATCTGAGCCACATTATTGCTGAGTGTCATATAAAAAAACCGAAAAATTCCACGCGGGCGAAGCCGTGGGCGGAAAGCTAGTTGTGCATAAAGAAAGAAGCTTCAGCAATTATGTAGGTAGGATAACATCCTTATGTTTCAACGAATACTTGCTCTACCTACTAACAGCATCCTTATTTTCGTTACAGTACGCGGCTTTACTTTTAAAAGTCGATTCATAATAAACTTAACCCTTATTTGTAGTTAATATGTAGAATATTATGTACCTGGGAATATGTGTAGTTCCTATCATATTTTGAACTTTATTCCCTTCTCTTAAGGTCAAAAACAAGGAAGGACTTGTTATGCCCGTTAAGGGCTTCCGTGACATCAAAGAAAATGACTCTAAATTGCTTGGTAGTTGGTTTGGTTTGGTTAACATGAATCAAAGCAGAGAGCCCCAATTATATTGTAAAGCCAATCTCTGTTATTGGTGTTGTTACAAGTAGATAGTCATCCAGACCACAATTTCGCAAGCCGAAGGAAACTAAAAGTTGAGTAAATACTCATATTTGGAATAGGGCTTGCAATATCGGATAGTTTTCAACTCCGGAACTGATTTCCGATATTGGGCACTCAACTCCGGAATTCCGGTTCTAGTTCCGGAGTTGGTTAAAAAAAGAAAGCGCTTCCCGACAAACACGTACACGTATGTGGCCTCCACTTTAGAACCTTGCCCCATCGGCCGTCTGTTCTACGTACTATGTGCCCTGCCCATTGCCACTTTAGCTTGGTAATCTGATCGCTATATGTCAGGTAACTTTAGTTCGTTTAAGAATCTCCTCATTTCTGGTTCGATCTCGAAAAGAAACACCGAGCATAGCACTCTCCATACCATGGTGTGCAACTTTGAGCTTATTATAAGGCCTTATAGTAAGAGGCCACGTTTCCGAACCGTGTGTCATCACACTCATCACTACTGGTAACACACACTGATTGTAGACTTTCGACTTTAGGCACTGAAGTGTTTTGGTCGAAAAGCTGTTGTGTAGTTTCCCGAACGCTGCCCAGCCGAGTTGAATTCGACGTATTATTACATCTCCCTGCCTCACAGCTCGCTGCAGAGAAATCGCAGAGGAATCGCCCTCGTGTTCAGCCAGGCTCAAAGACCTTCTCATAGTCTAAGAACGCCAAGCATATAGGCAAGTTAGACTCTTCGGTCTTCTGTATAACCTGCCGTAGCGTATAGATGCGGTATATGGTAGTGTAAACGTTTCGATAACTGGGCATTTGTTCCGTGCCTCTGGCATTATTCCCTGGAGTAAGACGGAGTTACAGTCTATGAAGGACTTTCAGTATCGGCTTATCACCTGCCGCGTTCAGAAGTTCCGAGGTTATTCCGTCATCACCCGGTGCCTTGTTGTTCTTTAGCTATTTGAGAGCCACCCTAATCACGTAAGGGCTGATGTCCGGCTAATCTTCGGTATAGTGTCGAGTTAGCTTAGCTGTTGGAACTGTCCTGTGGCTGAGCTATTAACAGGTTTTACTCTATCATCCGCTCTCTTCAGCTGGCTTCGCCCATTAGAGTTGTCTCTAGCGAACATTTTGGAGCTTTGGTTTCGCCCTATTGCCTCTTTAATATTATTACTAATAAAGTTGCGAATACATATCTCAAGGACTTCCTTATTTAAGAACCTATTTTGATTCTTAAACGTTTTGAAAACTTAAATGATTTATGAAAAATTTCAATATCGGAATACGATATTGGCTTCAGTTCCGGAGTTGAAATATCGGAAAAAATGTATCCGAAATTCCGGAGTTACGAAATTCCGGAATTCCGGTATTCAAGCCCTAATTTGGAAACTCATGTAAATATGGTAATTGACACCAAGGTACTCAATAGAATCAAAAACCAGAGAAAAAGATGGAACATTTGAAAGCTATGACAATCTTTGATCTTAAACTTGAAACCATATGATTGAAGGCACCAAATGCGCCCTTCAAACTCGCCATGAAAACTACCTTTCACAGTGTCCAGCAATAAGTGTCACTTCCCCGTCTAAACGTGACTCGAGTTACCAAAAAGATGGAATTTTGAAAGCTATGCAATCTTTGATCTTGAACTTGAAACCATAGGATTGAAGGCACCAAATGCGCCCTTCAAACTCGGGATGAAAACGACCTTTCACAATGTACAGCGATGAAGAGTGTCACTTCCCCGTCTAAGCGCCGCTCGAGTTACCAAAAAGATGGAATATTGAAAGCTATACAATCTTTGATCTTGAACTTGAAACCATAGGATTGATGGCACCAAATGCGCCCTTCAAATCGCGCCATGAAAACGACCTTTCACAATGTCCAGCGATGTAGGTGTCACTTCCCCGTCTAAACGCGGCTCGAGTTACCAGAATAGCCAAGTTCAAGCGGAGACACTTGGCCGCCAGCCAGCGACATGGTAATGCACCGCAACGCTTACTAATGTTTTTATAAGCATCAATAGGAGCCGATAAATGAAAGGGATTTTGGGGGACTTCAATGAAGATGGAGCAGCAAGAAAAGGAGAAGAAAGTGAGAGGGATGGGGGACCTCAATAGTTAGAACAACATCTTGGATGAAGTTAAAAATTCCAAGAGCATTCAGGAGCGATAACTGCAACATCATCCGTTCAGAAGATCACCTCGACCAAATGACATATAGCATAAAAAATAATAAACTGAGACCTGATCCGGCAGCTAAACGCAAGAGAAAGCAAGAGGTGACTATGCTGTGCATTGGAGGGAAGTCGAACCTTAACATCGAACTCTTCCTAATTTCTTCTGATTAATTTCGTTGCGGGTCCAAAATGCCAGTTTAAGTTTCCCCAGGACAAACTTGACCTTCACTGGTTGGATTTTTTATAGGTGGTCAAGCAGGACACAGGAGTTGTAGTGGTGGGACCGAGAAGTGGGAATAGTCCCGTAAGAGGTGACTACTATACTATGACTGAGGTAGCCCTAGCGCTTATCTCTAAACTGTCGTTTCACGTGTCTCTACAGATTGTTAAAAAGTGATAATATAAGAAGTTTTACAGGCAAGCTAATTACTCTACGTCCTAAATGAATAAGAATGCATCTAAGAACCACCTTTTCTTCTTTCTTCCAATTTGAAAAGCTAATACAGTTAAAACGGTATCCATCAAATTTACGATACCAGTTCATGCTCGGGTCAGAAAAGAGCTTCATATTAATTATCTCCTCATTACCATCATCATTTCAGCCATAGGACATAGGCCTCCCCCAATAATTTCCACAATGGCCGGTTGGTAGCGGCCTGCATCCTTCTTTCTATTTTTTATCTATTAATTCTTTGCATAAGTTTAATTACCTACTGGACAATGGACTCGATCTACTGTATATTTACACGTATACTGTAACATAATGACTACGCGCGTGAACTTGATCGTTGACCTACATGCTGATGGAAATGATGCGATGAAATGAGGACTTTGGCACTATATTCTGGTATTTTAAAAGTTTTCCTGGCTTGAGGATTGTCATTGTCATTATAATGAGTATTTCGGTAATGAGGTCAAGAGTGTGTAGGATAATTAGCTAGCTTTTAAAATACTTACTTATTTTGAACTCGGTTCAATACAATTTATAATGATGCATCGATGCTGGTCATTCTACCTTTTTAGTTTGGTTGACAATTATTAAACTGTTGATTAAAAAGTTACAAGATTTATACCATAACTAGCTTTCCGCCCGCGGCTTCGCCCGCGTGGAATTTCGTTTGTTAAATTTTCCTGAATTTTTTTTGCTATAAACCTCACGGAGCCCGAGACCTTTCCAACGAATGCAAAACCGTGGAAATCGGTTCGTGCGTTCTGGAGTTATAGCGTCAGGGAGGAAAACCCGACTTATTTTTATATAGTAGATTAAGTAATTAACACGTTCCCATTGTTGAAAAAAACCTATGAAACTAACTTAAGCAAAGTGAACTAAAGATTTTGGCATTATAAATTACCAAATTAATATCAACTAGCGGCCGCCCGCGACTTCGTACGCTTTGGATCCCGTTTTACCCCCTTCATCTATCTTACGCGGTTTAGATTTTTTCATACAAATGTTTTTTCCCGCTAACTCCCGTTCCCGTAGGAATTTTGCAATATCCTGTTGTAACTAAGCTTAAAGTTTACTAAGGTACCTGCATGCCAAATTTCAAGCGTCTAACTAAAGCGGTTTAGGTTTTTCATACAAAATGATTTTCCCGCTAACTCTCGTTCCCGTGGGAATTTTTGCAATATCCTGCTGTAACTAAGCTTTAAGTTTAGTAAGGTACCTGCATGCCAAATTTCAAGCTTTTTTTCAAGATTTTTGACGTTTGATAAAGTCAAAGTAAGATGGTGCAGCCCAGCTCTGCTGTTTTACGAGTATGACAAAGTTGAAAATCAAACAAAGTGTTACACCAATACCAAGTTACTAACTCGTTAAAACCTTTGCACGTAAAATTAATTGTCGCACGCCTCGACCGCGAGTTTGTGAACTCGCTTACGTCACCCGAAGTTTAACTACCCTGCATTGAAGTAATATTACTACGTATAGAACAGACATCGCGAACAAAATATGTGCAGTGCGGGGTGCGGGGCGGGAATTTGACGGACAGCTGTCAGTCAAATCCATGACTATCAAGTTTCATAATTTAAGGCGATAAAATCTGCACCAGAAAATGTCGTACTTCATTGCTAGTGACGTTCCTGCGGTCGCCTCATCATACACATTTTGAATCGATTGTGAAAATAATCAAATCGACTAAATTGTGTTATTTATAATTTTCATGGTGCTCAATAGCAAAAATGTTCAGCTACTTACATTATTTTCTTTTATTATATTGTGCGTTTCCTGTCATGTAATCTAAGCGCCCCTCCCTTAGACTAATATTAGCCCTCCTAGACAAGTGACAAAACGTGGCAGTTGAAACGAAATCACTTCGCTCTGCCGTTTTTTTGGCGTTAGTTACTTCACTCTGTGATGCGAATTTAAAATTACAACTGGCCATTCCGAATTCACAACTGAGGTGATTGTGGCTAATCGTGTTACTTATGCTACAAGTACGTATGGGCTTCATACTGATGCTTAAGCCTTTAATAATTTTTCTTCCCGATTAAAATCTAATGTAATCGACAATCGCCTTGAGAATCGTTAACTGGTATTTTCTAATTCGATAAAAAAATGACCCATCTCTAGTTTAAAACTGTCATCCAACAGCGCACGAAATATCATGAGTTATAGATAATGATACCATTACAGAGGCGACACTTCGTTTACGTTTAGTTTCTGCCTATTGAATTGGATACTGTAAGGAAACATCGTCATCATCATTTTAGCTACTGGACGTCCACTTCTGAACAAAGGCCTCCTCCAATGATTTTCACGTCGCCCAGTTGATAGTGGCCTGCACACAGCGTCTTACTGCTATCTTTAGTCAGTCCATCTTGAGATTTTAGAAAAAATCCCACTCGTCACGGTAGGGACAAAGCTAGGGATGACCAACGCCTCCACTCCGGAACCTTTCTGACGTTCAGTTATTTTATTGTCACTATTGTTAACTATTGAGCTCCTCAGCGGTTGAGTACTCGTATAATAGCTGTACCTCAATTCTATACAAAGTGAGGTAGAAGTTACGGGACTATTCCCACCTCTCCTTTCCACCGCTGCATCTCCTGTGTAGCTAGCACCTAGATTAGTTGATTTAAAGCCAAGGTATTATATCAGTTTTTAGGTAATGACTTAGTGCATCTAAAAATAGAAAAAAGGTAAGTTCACTTTCTAATTCTTTTTGTAACATTGAAAAATCCTATATTACTATTATGGAAGCAATAAACGTATTGAGTATTGAAATCTAAAAAGAAGCATCATTTTTTTTAACGTTTAAGTGTTCCTAAGAAATTTAAATGGGAGCTTTTGGTAAACTTTTTGATGACAACGTATGCTTACTTTTTCAGCTGTCGAACGAATTCACTTTTATATTTATAGGTCGTGTACATCGGTAGATTTTGCTAAATAAAAGAATCCATCCGGACTCAGAAATAAAAAAATTAAAATATCTGTAATTTTTAAATAGTAGGGATAAAATGTTTTATCAGTAGATTTGTCGATAAAATTGATCATATTACTGCGCCCTGACGGGTCGGACACTGGTGACCAGACACACTGTATAATTATTATAATTTTAGCCTATCTCGTGAGCTAGGTGTCAATAATTAGGGTGATTTACTAACTAACCAGTCGCATACGAATACCACAGCAGTGAGATTCGAACAAGTTTGATCCATGATGCCGCACGACTATTGTGTGAGCCTACTCGTAACCCAAGCTTATTTAGCTTAACACGAGGGGCTGGACGGTACAAATTGCTAATAATCGTTAAAAAAAAAAATTTATTGCTTTATTTAACCTTCCTTTCGTATAGTAATTTATGAGTCAGTGAAGTCTGCGATTTTTAATCTTTGAAATTTTCGTAAAATGGCTGCCGCCGCGGTGCCGCCTTGTAATTGACAAATTAAAATTAAATTAGTGTTTTAAAGTGCATAAATGTACAACATAATGGTAAAAAGTCATTCCTTGATTTTTATTTAATATGTTTCTGGAGTTATTTGAACAGTATTTTCGTGTATAGGATGGTATATTTTCAAAAAACAAAACTGCACCCAAGCGTGTTGTCACAGCAACCGCTGAGCACATACCTACTAATTGAAATTCGGTCCACGGACCTATTTGCGTGCCAGAAACAATCTCGTTGACATGTCTTCTCTAGTACGTAGTACATTATAACTCAATGCTACCCTGCTGTATGCATACTCTATGACCTATGTAATATTACTGGACACAGCGCTGCAGGCGCCAGTTTAAACAGAATACACAGAGGTGTTAAATGTAGGCGAAAGTTCTGGAGTCTGGACGCTTTTCGGGAAGTTGAATAACGTGGATTTTAGACGAACTTCGGTTTTCACTGTTTATTTTGTGAATTTGTGTATTGTTAACAACTTTTTTGTGAATTTTGAAAAGCAGAATAGAGGCTAGAAGGGAAAGTTCCTAACAGAATAAACTTCTGCAAAGCATTTGTACATGTATCCTTTGATACTATGTAGTGTAGGGTTTCTGCTCGAGCTTTCTCGAACTCGAGAAAACTCGAGAAATTTGGCTTCATTCGAGACGAGAAAAAAATTACCGGAGCTCGAGAATTCTCGAGTTTCGATTTTGAAGCTTTAATATTCTTGAAAGCCTATTTTCTTAGACAAAAGTAAGATTTTAATAATTTAATAGGTTAATGTTGCGTTTAGACTGGCCTAGTCTTTCCTTTTTTTAACTAATTTGATTTGCAAGTAATGATCTTAACCGAAACTAATAATGATCACCTACGAGTATGCTATATTTTATTAAGTTTGTATAACTGACTGATTTCAAGACTGAAAATTTTTTGTTAACTATCTGTTAGTTTAGGTAAACTAAACTTGTAAATACGTTTATTCAAGTCGTTATCTTTAAGTTTAAAAATTTATTTAAATGTTTTTTTTTGTTTGTAAATGCAGGTTTATTATCGTAATTTTTCAATTAATTTGGACTTGTGTTCTTTGGAAAACAAGTGATTCAATTGGAGCTCCAGATATTTATGGTTATTAATCCTTAAAGTACACGCGACTTTATGACTTTTGTTCCTTTAGTTAATTACTAAGTTATAATTATCCTACTAATATTATAAATGCGAAAGTTTGTGTGGATGTCTGGATGTTTGTTACTCTTTCACGCAAAAACTACTGAACGGATTTTGTTGAAACTTTACAGTATCATTGATTATAACCCAGACACATTATAACATTAATAAAAACCCGTGTTTTTATTAAATTTCAACCGATTTCAACAGTTTTAATTAAAAGACTCGAGACCCGAGAAAACTCGAGACTTTGGCCTCGAGAATTCCCGAAACTCGAGAAAAAAAATAAGTCGAGAAATCAGAAACCCTAATGTAGTGGCTCTACTAGTTAGAGCATCTACAGGGTATCACCCTGTAGATTATCATTTTATTTTTTTTAATTTTCATACAAAATATTTTTTACAAAATCCGATTTGTATGAAAATTAAAATAATCAAAATTAAGATATCAATTTTCTGACTTCACCATACCATTTATATGCCCATGTTAACATGGGCTAGTGTCGGCTCATATACCCATTTACCTAACACCCTGTATACATAGAGTGCCTGACTTTTGTATTAATGATGTTGATAGATTGGAATTTTACATTGTCTTTTCCTGAATCCTTATTCTTCTTCATTTTGAAGGAAAAAAACATGTTCTACTAGTAGGTAGGTATGTAACAGAAAAAAAAATTTTTGAAACTTCCCAATAATTCATTTCGCAAAAGAAATCATTAACAAAACCTCCGAGCTCTTCATTCTTAATAATAATAATATGTCCAGCTATTATGAGCCAGGAAACGGAATGACAGCACAATTTTAAAGGAAAAAAATCGTCGCGTTCACAAGGAAAATTGCGCTCGTTAGTTTGTTTAACACTCATTGAACGACGACAGCTAAATTAGACTACACATTTATGAAAATAGCGTCTATTACCACTACTTAGGATCTTACTGTGTTTAGATTGATGTGCTGTCGTCTGTACATCATGACTCAGATTGGACACACTCGTCAAGATTTTGTTTTGGCTATTTCACTTAACCAGAGTCAAATGTGTTGAGCATCCAGGTAATCGATTTTGTACTACTCGGACATGCTTCCAAACAATGTGAATTGCCGCTCAGCACAGCAACAAAATTAGATTTGAAATGTTCATGGCCGCAGCATTATGAGCCTATGGCAATAATAATCATGAAACTGCAAAATATGTACCTCTTTGTCTGCTTGTTTGTAAGACTTCAGTTTAAATTGTAAAGTAAAATATTTCAATATAATAGAGATTGATTGGAACTTGGGAAAGGTCTGTGCGGCCAGACTTTTAACCGCAAAAAATTAAAGAAAAGGGAAAAAAAGTGTTTGAGAATAGCTAGGATTTTAACTACTAGGTATTTAATCCAATGTTATGAATAATATCTGTAACAAACCAAATCTACGTTGTAAGCGAAGTCGCGGCTCACAGTATGGTGAATCTTTGTGCTGGCAATCAATTCATATTATTTTTTAACATAAGAATAAGTAGGTATTACGCCTTATTGAGTTGATATAAGTATAGTTAGAAATAATACTCGTACTTGTAAGGTACTTAAATAAATCAGATTAATTTGTTTCGTTAGCAGTCTTGAATCAACTTACTGCCAGTCAAAAACTATGAATCCATTACCAGCATCAACACTTTAATTTACTTTTCTCCAAACTACATTATACCTGAAATGTACCTACATCCATCGCCGAGTGAAACTGTAATCGAGTTATAGAAATAAGAGCTAACAGCATTACCAGGTAAATCAACAGGCCTTTGAAGTTTTACGTTTATTTACACGTAAAATAATTCCCAGAACGGCTTGGGTCACTATTTTAGTTTGTTCTACGCTTAGAGTTTTATTTAGGAAAAGAATTTACCTACCACGTTAAAATGTTTAGATCAAAGTAAATCTAAGTGAAACCATAACATTGGCTTAGAAAAGTATTGCCTGTCCTGTTGGGGCTAGTTACATAGGAGTACAATGTAGTGTGGTTTCGGCAAAATAGAATAAATTCACCCCTACGAACGGTAGACCTTCTTAAGAGGCCACTAAGACCCGATTTCCACCAAAGCGGAAAGGAGAGTGTGTTTGAAAAAATAAATCAGATTTCTTTATCGAAGCGGAAAAGTGTTATGGAAATCTACATCTGATTAATCACAAAATCTCAGAAACACCTACAAACTCAGGTCCTTATAGGGTGTAGACATCCACTAGGAACGGAGTTTACGAAATTAAAATCGTACGAATGAATCGCGGGCGGCCGCTAGTAAACTTTATGCGAACACCAAGCGTCTCCATCCCGTTTGGCCAAGTTGGGAGTGTAGGCTTATCTATGGCTCTATGTGCTATGTACATAAATTAATCAAACATCAAAGGGAGCAACACTTTGCCCGGTAATTTATTCATCGACAATTTTCTGCCGTATCGCTCCGAATGTAGGTAAAACTCAACCAACCGTCAGTGGACCTGTGGGGAATTTGCACGCCATTCATGGGCCAGACATAGAGATTATTAGGCATGTACCTACTTACTACCTGTACTATTTGGCGACTTAATATTTTACGAATAAATCGTTTGATTTGAATATTTTTAACCCTTAAATTGTTTTTGTCCGTTTTAAAGGACATTCAAATAATTGCTTACAGAATCTAAATTAAAGCAATTTATCGACTTTCAAGGGATATTTTATAAAAAGCATGATATTTTATGTGAAACACGGGGCTGTAGTTCAATAAAAAGCCGCGCATTTCAAAAATAAAGACAGTTGAATAAATGCAATAGCAATGTCAAGTTTTCACTTTTGATAAATGTGGCAATACTGTAGGTATTACACTTGTTCTTGTGCTTTATTGATTGATTTTAGAATATTAACGAATAAAACTGACGGTTATTGCCAAAACTGTAAAAAAATATCGATTTTTTTCCATTCATTTCAAGGTTACAAATGTTATGTCACTTAAAACTGACAATGCCATGTATCAGAATAAATACTCATGTTGATTTTTAGACATTTTTACCCAATTTCCCCCTTTTAGGGGTTGAATTCTGAAATAACCTGAAACACGTGTTTATTCATTTATCGATAGGAATGTATCCTGTAAAGTTTCGAATTAAATAGTGTAACTAATTTTGTTTCGCCCTACAAACTTTGGACCCCCATTTCACCCCCTTAGGGGGTAATTTTGGAAAAATCCTTTCTGATAACACCCCTAGACCCTAATAAGGAATCTACATGCCAAACTTTGTGTCTTTATACCCACCAGTTTGGGATTTATGTTGATAAATCAGGCAGTCACTTTCTGTTTTTATATGTCAGGGTATTTTTTGATAAATTTATGTAAAATCAACAGTAAATAGTCCAGATGGATTGTAAAAGGCGCTGGATTAGCCAGAGGATGATTATCAGGGATTCCTGTATTGTTATTAAGAAAAGTTGTTTTACGTTTGTTTTTCTAAACTGGCAATGTCCGCCCTAAGTGACATGGTTGTAATGCTAAATAATTGGCAATGTCCGTTTTGAGTGACATGTCATAACTTCTATACTAATTGAATTTTTTTCAAAAAGTAAATATTTTTTTCTTAATCTATCAAAACAATACCTAAATCCCAAATTTGACCATTTTTGAAGCAAGGGTTCAATGAGTGCCAATTTAAGGGTTAAATTAACTTCTGCCTTAGGTGGAAATCGAACCCACGACCTTTTGCTTGCCGGGCGACTGCTCTTCCATCTGAGCTAGGTACTTAGACACTGGATGAACCCGTCGAAATTTTTAAGTGTAATACGCTGTTACGACCGCTGTGACCGACGACATCATGAAAGTAGCAGGAAGGCGCTGGATGCAGGCCGCTACCAACCGAGCAACATGGAAAGCATTGGGGGAGGCCTATGTTCAGCAGTGGACGACTATGGCTGAGATAATTATGATGAAGATGATAACGCTGTTACGGCCAGCGTTTGTTTGCTTTGATTTGAGTAGAATTTAATGTTCTTTTACGATATCAATTCGGTAACTACTTTACGCTTGTCAAAGTAACTGACAGTAGGTACTCGTACCCTGAAGCAATTTGAAGTATCTGTCACAAACATTTGATGGGGGGCTATTTTCAACCTCAATAAAAAATGTTTGAAGTAAAAAATGGTTACAACAATTATAATTATGTAGATCCAATCATGTGATCGATTTAAAGACTTAAGAATATTAAATTACCCTTGATACTTTATGCAAATTCTTTCGATTGTCAAGTAATTATTGAATGTTGATCTGAATACTAAATGTGTATTGTAGTGACTTGATTAAAATTATTCATCGCTAGTAAGTACTTGCATGTTGTTTTAACTTTTTCAGTAACAGTTTACAAAAGTTTATGAAATTCAGGCGCTAATCCTTAACTGTCTAAATTTTCATTTGCGATAATTTTGAATATTATTTTAATGTACTTATCAGATATCCGATCCGCTGGTGGTTTAACACACAACTGGACCAAAGGTTGGGAGAGAAAGCCGATTACATTAAATAAATTATTCAATTAAGGCTCTATCCAGCCTCTGAAAAAAAATTACATTGGTAGAGTTCTCCGTATCGATTTATTTATTTATTTTATCGATTTTGGATTTTGGACTTCACTTTTACATTTACAAGTTTACCATGTATTGCCAATTACCACATAACACACGCTATAATATTAGTTATAATTTACAAACTACCTCTTAACCTATTATACAGGGTGTTAGGTAAATGGGTATACGAGCCGACACTAGCCCATGTTAACATGGTCATATAAATGGTATGGTGTGAAGTCAGAAAATTGATATCTTCATTTTAATTATTTTAATTTTCATACAAATCAGATTTTATAAAATTTATTTTGTATGAAAATTTAAAAAATTAAAATGATGATATCAAATTTCTGACTTCACCATACCATTTATATTTTATGACCATGTTAACATGGGCTAGTGTCGGCTCATATACCCATTTACCTAACACCCTGTATAGAGTTAATTCCTACAACCACCAACCTACTCGTAAGATAATCAGCTATCTGTATCCTTTATAGTAAAACCATGAGTTCCAAAGATCGACTACTGTTTCAAATCATTATCTTTGGATTAGCCTAATCTAATCTACTTTACGGCGGTATTTAATCCGCATTAAAAGGTAAATTACAGGAGATTAATTAGTCCAGATTAGCGTTGGGATTGGGAGTAGCGACACGTGATTAATTTTGTAAGCAGGATGATATTATGAAAAAAATTAATCGTGTTGCATAAAATGATAAAATTCTAATTATAAATAATAAATAAATAAATCTTTGGACAATTTCACACAGCGCACGCTAGCCCCAAATTAAGCAACTTAACTTTTTATGGGTGCTAACTTAAAGGATACTGATGTCTTAATACTTTTTTAATACCTTGGGGGAGGCCTTTGTCCAGCAGTGGATGTCTTTCGGCTGAAACGAACGAACGAACGAATACCTACATAAATCAATAGTGGTCCTACATTATCAAATTATATTTTTCAGCTTGTATTTGAACACGGCAGGGACTTATTGCTATAAAGCGATCTCTTCCAGACAAACCTAAAGGACAGTTGTTATTTATTGGATGAAAAAGATTGACGCTGCAATGGATCGAAAGAAATGGCGCGCTATTTAAAAAAACTTTTCTATTTCTTAAGAGTTATTTACATGGATAGACAGAGTACATGTGTAAAATATTTACTAACGACGTCGGCACTCATTTGTCTTGTGCACTGCATTGCAAAATAAATGGATTAGCTAGCTCCGACGGATTCCCACTCGGATCAATTCAGTTGACTTTGGGAATAATCACTAAATAGACTCTCTGTGTGGGATGTAACTACCTTGTGTCATAGACGTGAGTCATATCGCTTCCAGAACAATTTTTAACATGAATCAACAGGCCCTTGTCCCTCGAGTGTTTTTCGTGCCATAATGGCATCTTAGAACAGTAAAAAAAACAATAGGGTTTAAACAGATATAATTTGTCACGGGTGAATTTGAGGACTTACCAAGTTACTAAGCATTCCAGATTTCCAATTCGCATACGAATACGCATATTTTTTAAAATTCAAAATACGTTACAAATGATTTATTTAGTATTTATCGAAATTTATTTTTATCGATAACTTGTTATTTTGGTACATAAAGGTTATTGAATAGGTAAACTTTATTATTTAGCTGGGAACTAAACGCCCGACTCAGCAGTACTTACTCCTATCTGCTAATCAATTACAGACCGGCACTGTGCTGCTAATCCTTTACAGAATGTTTACACGCACGGCTTTCGCAATTTGTGATAAAGTTAATGAACGGATACATTCGAAGATAACTGCTGGAATATGGATATTACACAATTCGCTTCCTGGATTTTAAACGTATCGCTCGTTTGGGTGTCGGATGCTAATGTGCTAATAATTTCAAATATTTTCATTCAAACTTTTTATTATTTTTATTCCAATTCAGAAAAAATCATCAGATCTAAGACCTACTTTTCAGTACAAAATAAAAACTTTTTGTAATGACTAAAAAAGAATAAAGAAGAGAATGACGAAAAAACAAACCTGGAATATCTTTATCTCGATTCTCCATGGCCAGCATCATTTTCACTTCACCAAAAATCACAAATAAATAAAATCACTAAAACAACCACTGGGACTGCGCCTACTTGTCACCTATTAAATTGCCCCTAAATCGACCTTGTCACACATCGCTTCTCACAAAACACGCTAAATTTAAAACTTCAAAGAGCTAAATCAAAATATTCACTGAAATAAATTATCACAATAATTCTGGCCACTAAAAAAAACTTAAAATTCAACAACAGACTATCGCCGGCAAAATTTTTCGCGCGCAATCTCGTTTTTTTTTAAACCATGGCACACACGTCTCTATGCCACAGGAGTCGATCACAAACTGTTCTATTTTTGTTGTCCGACCAAACGAAAAGATTTACACATGTGATTTATTCGCATATGTGCAATTTGCGGCGGTTATTTTGTTTATTTCGTAGGATTTAATTGCTTGGCACTAATTCTAGGTATGAACGCGTTTCCGCCACTGGGCAATAATTCTCTAATTTCCATGACAGATTGAGTGTTGGGAAGATGAATTTCATGCAAAGCTTTACGAGTTCCAGCTAATTGATTGATTGTTATTAGGACACATAATACCTTCCCACGCTTATTGATATTCTGTTGCTTACACGTGCTTTGTGCAAGGACGAGCAGGTACCTACTTATTCCTTTATGTATTTACAAACCCTTTGACCGCAACCCTCGGACTAGCGCTGACCCAACTATACACGTTTAATGTGCAAATCATGTTCATTTAAAAGAGTGTCAGGCATATGACAAGGGTCAGGAACCTATCTGTCTACTTAATATCAGATTTGTTATTTTTACCTATATTATGTTCCTAACTCAACAAGACCTGCTCGTCTCCAGATTAGTTGTGTTTAGGTACACAACATAATGATCGGCACGCCCTTAGACACTTATGTAAGTAAGCCCTTACAAATAAAAAGTTACACGCTTGTTAAACACTGTTCCAACCAATTTCATAGTTTCCAAGAACTTATCTAGAGTCACTTGATAGATAAGATTTTGAAGATTTCTCTTTGAAGCAATTCCAAATCGCAACGAAATAATAGGTTTACTTAAATATAGTTAGGTTGCGAATTGTGTTGCTTTGAAATCGTATGTTTTAAAAACGCGCCCTGCGTTCCCAAGACCCAAAACCCGTTCTTAGGCTCAGTCGATTACAGTTGATTAGATATATAAGCTTCCAAGGCACTTAAGTAAGTAGGTAGGTTACTTAAATTACTTACATAATGTTGGGCTTTAATCTCAGATAAATATTAAGTAATGATAATAATTTAGGGGCTCAATTCCCTCAGTTTATAGCTCTTATTAGCCTATAATGGATCCTACGCTTCATTTACTTTCAAGAGAGTTTAGCCGTAATTTTCGAACTTCAGGACTAATTTTTGGGTTTCCCGAACGCCACCCAAAACCCAACTCGTCAGTACCCCTAGCACGATTAAAAATCGTTCTCGTTATGGATGGTCGGTATGGTAACATAATGCGTGTTTGTCTTGTTGGTTGTCCTAATAAATAAAATAAAATAAATAAATAAAACAGAAAATAATTATAATGGAAATTCTTTACAATGTTTGTACCATTTTGGACACATGACAGGAATTTTATTTATGCCCTCTCCAACTTTAAAGTCAGTCAATGCCACTCAATGTTAAAATGGTTTAGTTATATTTTATCATGGCAACATTTTACTTGACAGCACGTGAATATGTCATTAGTGTCAAACGTCAGTCACTTTTATTTCCTATGTATTACTTTTCTCTAGANATACTAAACTCTATGGACCCCCCGCTTTTAAAACTTTTATCAAAATTTATCCAATCCCGCAAAATTCGTTTGTAGGTAATCAAAATTATTTTTCCTCTCCCAATCCTTCATCCTACCTACCCTTTTTTTTCCCTTACATTTTAATTTCTATATTATGTATTTATTTGTGTTGTCTCAATTTGTGTTGTCTTTTTTGTTTTAGGTACTCACACAAATAATTTTGCTTTTAATTAGAAATGTAAATACTTTTGTTTTTTTTTTAAACCCTGTTACACTCTGTCAAAGCTGTTTACGTGACATTGGCGAAATCATGGTTCTCAATACCAAGTCGTTGCCATAATAAAAGAAGAAGAAGAAGTACTTTTCTCTATGCTTTTATTTTGAACACGATCTGGTGCAATGTTTTGCAATTTATTCCTTTTGTTTTCGGATAAATAACTCAAAACTGTTAAATCAATAGCTGTGTACTTAAAAAAGTGAGATACTGGTGACTCTGCCTACCTCTTACAATGTCGGAGGATGACAAAACACTGCATCGTTTGGAGGGATCATCTGGGGATGCTCCTGGAGGTTTGATCATCAAAAAGAAGGATGAACCAGCAGACTTCCAGTTTGCAAGGCCATCCTTGTTGGGGCTTGATAAGCTGGCTGCAACTAAGAGGAAGCAGAATCGGCTGATATCATTCCAAGACGACGCGAATGAAGAAGACGATGAGGCTGATCGCAGTGAATCTAGCGGGACTAAGGAACGTAAATATAGGAAGCACAATGAAGAGACTCCGACATACACTGGTGGTATCTCAGAACAAGCGCGGGAACGCATGATTGAGAGGTTACAGAGGTAAAAATCATAGATTTTCCATATAAATGTTTCTTGTATGTATCACATGCAAGAAATGTTGTGTCACTAGTAGATTTTACACCGTAGTAGTGCTTACTAACTGTATTGCCATTTATGTATTCACTGCCCTAAATTATTGAACCAACTTTTAAATTCTTTTTATTAAATCAAGTAAAATTTTTAGGTTATTATTTCACATTTACTGTTTATGTTGGTGATTTCCTAATATTGATTGACTGTTTATAGGAAAGATAAAGAATTAAAAGAGAAAGGAGTGCACAATTCAACTCAAGAAGAAAAGAAATCACGATCAAAGGATGACGAAGATGATCGGTACTACAGACACCGCTATGACAGACGTGACAGGGACAGAAGACATGATGACTACAGGAAAGACAGGGACAGGGATAGAGATAGGAGAAAAGACAGGGATTCGGGGAGGAGAGGGGATTCCGAGAGGAGGGATAGGCGGGATCGGGACAGTGAAAGAAGTAGAGACAGCTCAAGAAGGAGCTATTATGAACCAAGGTTTAAGGATGAGCCTAGGACACCCAGGTATTGTAAAATTATATGGATACACAAAATGTTTATCACAACCTAGTCTGGATCATTTGTTATTAAAGCCTGGTCCGTGAGCACGTAGAATTTTGTCCAATGACCCCAAGCTACCTATCCTTATTGCTCGCGCGTAATTATGTTGCTGTCGCGCTCGCACACTCACTGCGGGCGCCCGTCGCACAGTCGCGACAGCAATATAATTACGCGCGAGCGATAAGGATGGGTAGCTTGGGGTCATTGGACAAAATTCTACGTGCTCACTGAACTACGGGCTTTAGAATGAGATTTTAATGATAGTGTCAAGAGGAGTTAAATTACCATTTACAAAGTGATAGACAAGACAAACAATTTTTTTATTGCTTTCTGTAGAGATAGATTGTTGCCCTTGTTTTTAAAATACAATGTACATAGCTTCTTCTCAGCACTGGCCCATTTATTGTCCCGAAGCAGTGGTAGCGTTAATATTGGGACGTGTAAAAGTGCTTTTTAAAAGCCTATTTGCAAAATAAATGAATTTTACGAATTCAGTTTAAAATGCTTTTTGTTTTTCAGCCTGAAAGTCCTAAAACCCACAGACAAAACAGCCTGGGATGACGATGATGATGATCTCAAGGCTCCTCTACGTAAATCCAGCTGGGACTTCCCGACCCCACTGCCGCGGGATGCCGGGCCATCCGACAGGTCACAGAGGAGTGACAGGAGTGGCAAACCATTGAGGGATTACAAAGGGAGACCCTATGTGTACTCGGATAGAGCTACACCACACAAGTAAGTAATTGCAAAAACTGAAGACATTTTCTAACCAACTGCAGTGAAGCTAAAAATTCATGTTGTGTATTGAAAAAAAATACTGGCGATTTTTTGTCAACCTTCTCTGCAGTTATGCACTCCAGAAATCCATATTGTCCTAGTGTTATCCATTAATGAGGTAATTAAATACTGTGTTTCTGTAAATTGATATTCCTATTGAATATTTCTGAGCAATTACACTAAAATGTGTGCAATGCTCTTAGGAACCTATCAGCAGGTATGATTTAAGTCATATCTTTACAATATGCCACTTACAATATACTTTACCTTATCTTGTTTCTCGTTTCCAGGTTTGCCACTTCCAGACGTGGCTTGGATATTGAGGACTCTGAATGGGAAGAAGCTGAAAAGAAATTAGATAGAGCTTGGTACAACATGGGTGAAGGTATGTCAACCATTTTTAAATACATTTTTCTCTCAAAAACCTGTTTTAATAAGACTATGCAAGTCATCTGTCTTAACTTCAACTTGGAAGTAAATGGTGTACTTTGCTGTTGTCTTTCAGATTTCGTTGCGGTTCTAAGCTTCACTTTAATTTGTTTATGATATGGGATTGCTGGTAGTCCCTTGGTTTAGAGAGTATAAGGCCTGGTTCAGACACAACTATAATCGCACAGTTCTCGTACTTTCGCATCAAACCATAACCGCACGGTTACCGCCTCATTGCCTTACCAAAGAAAGAAAACCACGCAGAATCCGCGTGTCTGAACCAAGCCTTAAAGCGTAACATAATGAGGGCTATCGTTTTAGCGCTCACCAGTTAGCGCCACTGTAGAGTTAGATCCTGTCACTTGCTAGTAGCGATGACAGTGGCACCAACTGGTAAGCGCGAAAGTGGTAGGAAGACTCGCATTTGCACTCATTAAGATGGCGCCACTGTAGAGTAAGGTCCTGTCAATCGCCAGGGGTGCCAACAGTTGAGTATAAAAACGATAGCCCTATTACACTACTATAAATTCTTTTACTATTAATCAGGTGAAGCAGACGAATCGGATCCATTCGCCGGCACCAGCGCGGAATACGTGGCACGCAAAGAAGAACAGATAGAGAAACGACGCAATCGGAAGGTGTCAGCGCAGCGACAACAGATAGACAGGGACAACGAGCTGTGGGAGCGGAACAGAATGCTGACCAGTGGTGTGGTGCACTCTATCAACGTCAACAATGATTTGGACGAGGTGAGAGCAGAAACTTTGTCACCGCGAGTCAACTCAGCACAACGCCATCTGTTGACGCTTGAGTGCAAACAATTTTTGTAATAGGTTTAAAGAACATTTATTTCTCATTAAAAACATTACAGTCACTTACATGAGAAATTAACAAATTTTATGTAGGTAGATAATTATACATTATCAAGCACAAAAAGAAACACTGACAAAATAATGGTTGCGCTCTAATCTGTGTTATCTAAATTCATCATCATTTCGGTCATAGGACGTCCACTGCTGAACATAGGCCTCCCCAATGATTTCCATGTTAACCGGTTGGTAGACGGCTTGCGTCCAGCGTCTTCCTGCTACCTTTATGATGTCGTCTGTCCACTTTGTGGGTGGATGCCCCACGCTGCGCTTACCGGTACGCGACCTCCACTCCAGAATCTTGCTGCCGCATCGGCTATCAGTTCTGCGTACTATGTGCCCTCTAAATTAATATCAGTAAAGTTTTTACCAATTTTATGTTTATAGGAAAGCGTAGACCGCGTGCATCTACTTGTTCATAACATCGTGCCGCCATTCCTCGACGGAAGAATCGTCTTTACAAAGCAGCCTGAGCCTGTTATCCCGGTAAGCTTTATATTTAAAGCATCACACATCTTATAATAATTATGGTTTTAACGGTATTATAAAGATTCCCAACATGCTAAGCTTATTCAGAAAAAAATTATAATTCATATGCTATGTAAAATATGGGTGGTGCCTCGATATTTTATAAAAATAAAGGCCACAAAAAATAACTTCCACACTCATGCCAGACTGGTCATCGTCACACCTGGTGGCAAGCTTTATTTATATTCTTCCTACATTGCACCCATAATCTTGTACATTTTATTGTATACTCTAATATCTTTAATGTAATTGTTTTAATATTTAGGTAAAAGATCCAACGTCAGACATGGCGATCAATGCCAGGAAAGGTTCTGCCTTGGTGAAGGCGTTCAGAGAACAAAAAGAAAGAAGAAAAGCGCAGAAGAAACACTGGAAACTGGAAGGGACTAAATTAGGTACAAATCATATTATATTTTGTCTTTTTTTTCGTACAGTCAGCGTCAAATAGTTCCTGACACCCAAATTATTCAAAAAGTTCTCAACACGTCTTCGTTACGATTGGAACTGTGTTGTCAACTTTTTGGCCACTTTGGAAGTTACGAACTATTTGATGCTGTAGCATTTAGTGTACTTGTAATAGGTGCGACTTTGCCACAAAAAATATACTTATAATGTGGCAGCTGGCGACTGTATACAAAAAGCCACACCAAGTGTAACTTTCACTGTATAAGAGGCTTTTAATGCAAGTAGTATTAAAATTAGTAATAAGAGCACAGCTAGCTATGCTATGCTAGCAATATGCTGTGTTGGAGAAGGGTTTTAAAATGTAGTGTAGTTTATCGATTTATTTTTTCTAACTTGTGTTCTTTTCCTTTTCAGGAAACATCATGGGAATACAGAAAGAGAAAGAAGAAGAGGAAGATGGACCTACTAAGGAAGCGTATAAATATGCCGAACATTTGGACAAAGGTAATATTTTTCACTTAGTTATTTTTCCAGCAAAATTGAAGTCTGTGTCAGTGTTTTATTATGAATTGTGTTTACAAACTTAATCCCCCCATACTGTTAAGTATAAAATGTAATAAGATAACTACCGTATTTTCGCTCACTAGTTAGCGCCACTGCCTGGCGAGTGACAGGTTCTTATTTGACAGTAAACGTCAGACAGTTTGTTGAGGCTCGCTGATCGGGTTTTACGACATCTGAAAGAAGGTGCGTGGCGTGCTATGGAAAGGGCTATGCTCGGTGTTTCTTTACGAGATCAAATCAGAAATGAAGAGATCCGTAAACGAACTAAAGTCACTGACATAGTCCGGCGGATTAGCAAGCTGAAGTGGCAATGGGCAGGGCACATAGTACGCAGAACTGACGGCCGATGGGGCAGCAAGGTTCTGGAGTGGAGGCCGCGTACCGGAAAACGCAGCGTGGGACGTCCACCCGCAAGGTGGACCGACGGCCTGATAAAGGCAGGAAGGCGCTGTGCGAACCGTGCGATGTGGAAGTCATTGGGGGAGGTCTATGTTCAGCAGTGGACGTCCTATGGCTGAAATGATGATGATGATGATGAAAGAAGAGTGGGAGTGGTCATATTCTACACACAATGACCTCATTGTTCCCAAACTAATGTGTGATGAATAAATCAATGACATTCCTTCTGTCTTCTAGCTGAGGCAGAAGAACCAGCGTCCAAGTCGGAATTCGTGACAAAGAAGACGATAGCGGAACAACGGCGCTACCTACCCGCCTTCGCCGTACGCGAGGAGCTGATGCAAGTCATCCGGGAGAATAGCGTCGTCATCATCGTCGGTGAGTACAGCTGGACAACACTAAAGTGAGAGTTCGAACAACGAATGTGCGAAAGAATTACACAAACTAACTCCACTAGGCATGGAACATTTCATGAATAGCAGGTGAAAATCATATGAAATGAATTTCATTAATCACACCTGCTAAATTACTTCACATAGACTGCTATAATTTCACAGTAAACGAAATCACGAATCACATGAATTTCATTAATTCATTCGAGCGAAGTCCGTGAGCGCAGCTCTGCGAAGCGACCGAGCGAATAAGAAGGAATGATTTGATCATGTGCGTGTTAGAAAAGGACAAGAGATGTGATGACGGACGAAACTGGACATTTTAAATATGAACTTTAAACTCAAAGGTGTAAGGTTTAGATTTCCTTGTCATCATTCGTATGATTTCATTAGATAGCAGGCAGATGAAATGAATGATTTTCACTAGTCGCGCGGTTATTTATGTGCTGTGAAACTGTTTGTTTTTTGTTGTGCGACATAAATGAAACAGATGTTGTTACATTTCATATTTTAGCAATCCTTCATCATAATTCATACTTCATTAAAAGTAGCACATTATATGAGAGAGCTACACTGCGAATAAAAAAAAATCATTGCCTGTGAAATTTCGCATGTGAAATCATATGAAAAAATCATCATTTCATAGAATGAAAATGAATGAAAAATAGCAATCATTTCCATGTTATTTATTTATTTACTAGCTGACCTGGCGAACTCTGTTCCGCCTTAAAGGCAATGAAGAAGCCATCGCAATTTTTCCTTATTTGCTCACCGTTTTGACCTACCCTGGACTACGACAAACATTTTAAAACCAAAATCAGCTCAATCGGCCCAGCCGTTCTCGAGTTTTAATCAGACTAACGAACAGCAATTCATTTTTATTTATATAGATTTAGGACGTACAAAACAGGTTACAGCCAATATGATTTACAAATTTTAATACAGTACGATTTTATGGACTAGGTTGTTACCCTCAGTATGGTATGGTATGGTTAGCGTAACATCCCTATATTGTTGACATTCCACCAGCTCGCACTAAGCGTTTCGATGACTCTTTTGTTATGCAAACAGCTAGGGACTGGAATTCGCTGCCTGCCGCTGTCTTTCCCGAAGACTATAATGCGGGCCTTTTCAAGGCGAGAGTGAATAGGCACTTACAGGGCTGATATGCACCATCCTAGACTGCGTCCCACTTAACATCAGGTGCGATTGTGGTCAAATAACTGCCATGTTATGTATAAAAAAGTGTCCATAGAGATCCAGAGAAATGCCAACTAATGCGTTGAATTCGAAACCCAGTCTCGCATTTGACATTCACACACAAAAGTAGTCAAAATAAAAACAATACGTCGCAAAGAGTGTGTGTCATGTGCACACACTGCATTCAGTGTGATTATTCGTTCGTATACCAAGTTACAAGTAATGTGGGTACAGACCACTTCATACGCAGTGACGTTCGATTGAATGTATTCTTATAGTATGAATGTATTTAGGTCACTACGCCACCATGAACAGACTCCAAAGACAGTTTAAAAGTATATCAAGGAACCTCGATCTTGATCTAGATGTCTTTCGGGACAAGCTACCTTCATTTAAACGAAAAATCCTAAACAGCTTCGCATCGAGTCGCTGGCGAAATGTTATTCCAGCTAAATAATACTCGCTGAAGAAACTCTTTTCTTTAAGTGTAGACACTGTTTATGTATAAGTCCACTATTGCATGCCGTGGCAACCTATAATTAAGGCAGCACTTAGATTAAGTTAAATACGTTGTAAATATTGATTGTCTTCCAGTGTATGTCTTGTTGGTTGTCCTATTAAATAAATAAAATAAAAAAATAAAATAAAATGTGCTCATTATCCACTGCGGTATCAGTACTCAACGTTTGAATAATCTTTAGCACTGCGCAAGCAATGTAAACTGTTTACACCATAGAGGTATAGAGAGATGCCAACTAATGCGCTGAGTTCGACACTCAGTGTCGCAATAGAAATTCACGCACACAAAGTAATCAAAATATGTGCTCTTTATCCACTGCGGTATCAGTACTCAACGTTTGAACAATCTTTAGTACTACGCAAGCAATGTAAACTGTTTACACATAATGTCACTGTGTCTTCATTCCTCGCGCAATGTGTTCTGTTTTTGGACATATTGCTGCGACACTGGCCCCGCCCCCTTTTCACATCTCCCTTTAGTTTCTGCGATCTGTGATTCCATTACTTCTAAGCTTGTTATGTGAATTAAACGATTTTTGATGTGATTATTATTAAACCGGCAGACAGTGGTGACTGAGTTTGTTGCGGCGCTTCTTCTCAGCACTTGCCAAATGTTTGTCTCGAAGCGCTGGTAGGGCAAAAAAAGAATGAGACATGTATAGGCTCCTTAAGAGCATTTGACGATTTGTAAGTACTAATTTAATTAGTCTAAAGCCTGGCCCGTGAGCACGTAGAATTTTGTCCAATGACCCCTAGCTACCCATTCTTATCGCTCGCGCGTAATTATATCGCTGTCGCGCTCGCACACTCACTGCGGGCGCGCGTCGCACAGTCGCGACAGCGATATAATTACGCGCGAGCGATAAGGATGGGTAGCTTGGGGTCATTGGACAAAATTCTACGTGCTCACGGACCAGGATTTAAACAAATAAAGATAATTTTGATTTTGATTACAGGTGAGACCGGCAGCGGCAAGACTACGCAGCTGACCCAATACTTGCACGAGGAAGGCTACAGCCGGATGGGAATGATCGGTTGCACGCAGCCGCGACGTGTAGCTGCCATGTCTGTAGCCAAGCGAGTCTCTGATGAAATGAATACTAAGCTAGGTAATACACAATACACTTGTTCGTTTAATGCCCGTTTTCACCATCAATCCCTAATTTTTAAGTGACGCTTATGGTAACACATAACAGGAATTTTGTTTACATAGTGGTCACTTAAAAATTAGGGTTTGATGGTGAAAACGGGCATTAGTCAAATAAAGACATCATTATCAGTCGGACAAAAGCCACCCCTAAGAATTTCTGCTACGACCGATCCTACGCTACTCGTATCTGGGTGTTTGCGGCGACTTTCACTAGATCGTTAGTCTATCCAATTTAATAACACTCTTATTGATAACTAGCTGTGCCCGTGACATCGTACGCGCGAAAATAGTTTGAATAATATTTCCCGTTTTTGCAACATTTTCTCTACTGCTTCGAGCCTATTGGCCGTAAGGTCATGTTATATTTTAGCCTAAAGCCTTCCTCGATAAATGGGTTATCCAACACAAAAATATTTTTTTCAAATCGGGCCAGTAGTTCCTGAGATTAGCGAATTATATTAGTATGGATAAATAACCTTTCATAAAGCATCTTAATAACTGCCAAATTACTCTAATAGTTTTGTTCTCTGGTTCTAAAGCACTACCTACACCCGATGACACTTGCTGAAACCCTAATTTAAGGGCCTTCGGTAAACTCGCCCGGCACCTGCTAGCTACGGCGGGCAATAAACGTGTTATTAGTTACATTGCTATATTACAACCCACAGGCGCTCATAGTGAAAACCGATAAATTGTACTTTGAGGACAAAAAATATTTACAACAACTACTAATAAACAAATAAATAAAAAAAAACAATTAATAAATGTATTTACATATTTACCAAAGTTCATAACTTATTCCAAGGAAAACACCGGAAAGTAGAAACTTTGAACCTTTGAAACAAATCTCGCCCTTCAATCCCTTCTAATCCAAACCTTTACAAAATCTTACAGGTGACGAAGTGGGCTACGCGATCCGTTTCGAAGACTGCACGTCTCCCAACACAGTCATAAAGTACATGACGGATGGTATCCTTCTTCGAGAGGGGTTAAGGGAACCGGATCTTGACAACTACTGCGCCATCATCATGGACGAAGCCCACGAGAGGTCCTTGTCTACTGACATGCTGTTTGGACTGCTAAGAGAGGTCAGTGAACAGTTTTTTAGATTTTTAAACCAGGAAGCAGAAAGAAGATGTGTAGCGGAGAAGTGGAACGCTCCTTTTCGATACCTAGCTCCGCGTCTATGGACAGATGCAGTCCGTAATCCGTTCCACATTACTCTCGGGCTCCGCTCTGCTTCCTCACTCCTCTCCGCTTCCTCACTCCGCTCCGCTAGACTGTCATCCTGTCATCAAGTACATGACGGATGGTATCCTTCTGTGAGAGGGGTTAAGGGAACCGGATCTTGACAACTACTGCGCCATCATCATGGACGAAGCCCACGAGCGGTCGCTGTCTACTGACATGCTGTTTGGACTGCTGAGAGAGGTCAGTGAACTGTATTTTAGATTTAAAAACCAGGAAGCGGAGAGAAAACTTGTAGCGGAGAAGTGGAGCGCTCCTCTCCGATACCTAGCTCCGCGTCTATGGACAGATGCAGTCCGTAATCCGTTCCACATTACTCTCTCGCTCCGCTCCGCTTCCTCACTCCTCTCCGCTTCCTCACTCCGCTCCGCTAGACTGTCATCCTGTCATCAAGTACATGACGGATGGTATCCTTCTGTGAGAGGGGTTAAGGGAACCGGATCTTGACAACTACTGCGCCATCATCATGGACGAAGCCCACGAGCGATCGCTGTCTACTGACATGCTGTTTGGACTGCTGAGAGAGGTCAGTGGACTGTTATTTATCCAAATACGCCAGAAGGATAGTTATGTTTTAGATTTTTTATTTCAGAGAAATACATGAAAGATATGTGATAAAATACCCACCTCCCTGTTTCTTAACAAACACTACATGACGTTGTAAAATTAAGCGTAGAAATTCTTCATAAAGACAGGCGACTGAAAAATCTCGCTTACTACACTAGGTGAACCATAAGCAGAGCAACCACAATATCTTTATAACGTACCAGATGGTATATGGTACTTTCTGATAAAGTTAAAATCTTTAGCCACTTAGAACTAATGGATCAAAGCTACAAAAGTACCATCTGCATTCCATGAAATAGTCATTTTATTATGGATATACGTAAAAAAGGATGGATCATTTTCATTAGCAATTAATTCACACCATTTTTATACGTATCCCACTTCATAGTGGGATACCTCACTTTAGATCAATATCTGTTGATACGTTGAATAATGTAGCTGGAATAACAATTTAGATACTTGTACCTATATTTTATTGAACATAATATGAAGTCACTATTTCCAATAGATTGCTATTGAACTACATACATATTAACTAACATCGATAACTATGCACTGTTATGAAGTTTATTACTGCGTGCTATCTATGAAATAGCTACTTATAACTTGTTTTAACTAACTCCTGCGTTCTCTAGTCAGGGCTGTGAATTATTTAGTTAAAATGACTTAAGTTATGACGAACTAGAATATATTGATGATGATCATCATCATCATCATTTCAGCCATAGCTCGTCTACTGCTGAACATAGGCCTCCCCCAATGCTTTCCATGTTGATCTATTGGTTGCAGCCTGCTATTGATTCCTGCTCCTGCAGTATTGATGATAATAATATTGTTTTCTTCTTTTGGTGTCAGATTTCATGAATTTCCATAAGTGTCTATCATGATTCGATTGAATAGTGCTCTTATATGGCACGGAATGATCTTGATTTACCCTAATCATAATATTATAATTAGCACTTTTACGAACATTTTATCTCTCAAATAAAATACAGAAATATCAATTAATCATTTATTATAAAAAATGCTTCATTATAAATAGAACTTAACTTACGAGTACAATACTCTCACAAACTCAACATCCGACGTTCACAAATAACATTAATTAGGTCGTTATTTAGAATACAAAGATCGAAATACTTTAAACATATCAAACTCTGAACAGACTACGAAACATTGATAGAGATGTATTAAATTTCCAATTCAATAAATTATGTTTGTCGTAGTCAATTGTCATTATTCCATCATAAATATAATAGAAAACAGTCTTATTTCATAAGAAAAACATAGAAGTAACACGTAAGACTAGGGTTGTCACTCTCAGACCATTAATCATGATTTCGCCTTAACATTATCGCCTATCTTACGAAAACTGATTAACACTGTAATATCATAGATTAGAGCATTATTACTAGCACGGGGCGTCTTTAATTAGGAATGTTTGTTTTGTCCAATAATTTACCTCTTCGTTAGAGCGTCCGTACAAACTCAAGATAGTGGAGCGAAAGAGAGACAAAATACTGATGTAGAATAGAACGACGAAATTGAGAATTCGAAATTGAAATTCAAAGTAAAGGAACTTTTTATCAGCTGCGTGTTCCGAAATTTGAAATTCGAATGGTGTTTGAATTTCAAATTAGACGTAGTCTATGTTGGTGTTGGGCAGCCAAAAGCAAGCGCAGCAGGTGTTGCCAGCGGTTGAGCCGCTGGGCTGTGACACTCAGACTGATTTAGCCTTTTCCCTGACGTGGGCCTGGCTCACGAGCATCACGCCCATGTTCATGCCGATGTTGCCCCACTTTAGCGACTCGCTTATCTGCAACAAAAAATACTTTACATGAAATACATGTTCCGACGTATAACGCTGCAACTCAATTTTCAGTTACGACATTATTCGCGGGACGGGTTTTAGGGAAACAAATAAGTTAAATATTTTTACAATGTTTTGGTTAATAAAAATAATAATCTAACCACATCCTGGATAACAAATTATAGTTAATTTGGATATTTATTGTGTAATATTTGTCATTTAAAATGCGCAATAAAATTGATAACTACTTGATAATGTCTTTAGACGAATTTATATACATATTTAGGAAACTGTCCATGACCTCTTTGTTATGATAGGTCTACTTTTATCACGGTTTACTATTGCAATAAAATTACGACTGCACTGATAACCTCAAGGTGACTCAATGCGGGCAAACTCCGTTGATAAAAACGTCAATATTTTGTGTTGGTATTTTGTTACGTAAATGTTTTAATGTTCTTGTCATTAAAGTTCAATATGCTTTGAATAATATTGTGGTGTATCCCAAGTTACGATATTATTCTTGCGTAACAAATAGATACTAAAATCACCAAATAAAAGAAGGGAAAACATTTTGTTAAAAAAGGGGGGCAAAAAAACAGAACTGTTAGTCAAAAATCATGATTCTAATCAGATCTAAGTTTAAAATACACCACCAAAACAAGAATATGAATAAATTGAACAAAACATCAGGCTGATGATAACACAAGAAAGACAAGTAGAAAATTTTGCTTTGTTAGACAAAAACTAGTTTGAAAATTTCTAAAATGTATGGACTTATGTTTGTGACTGCCACCTCTATCGTGTTAAAACATATAGATAAAATAGATATATGTAGTTTAAAATAGATAAAGATGTGTTGTGTGCAAATTCCTATGTAATAGAAAAAAACGTACCTTTCTAAATCAATTCTTAATTCAGCGAAACAAAATATCTAGTTTCATATTATTCAGTTTATAGTCAAGGTATAGGTATTCAATTGGAATTTAAAATTACCTATTTCAAGTAGACAATGATAAATGTCGATAGTGACTAAATACGTTGTACGCTAACAAAGCCTTAGCAGTTGTTTAAACAAATTGTCTTTGCAAAGGACTTACAATAATGTAGAATGATATCATTGTTTTCACAAGTGGACACAGTTACCTGTCCTAATATTGTTTTTTTGAAATTTACTATAAAATCTAGTAAAATAATTGTTTTTTTATAAAAGGCGTTTGTGTGTCAGAATATTGTTAATGATTTATAGATATAGTTTCCAACGGTAATCGATTAGACATGATAAAAAATACGTGTGATCGTAACCTGCATTTATAAAACAATCGTGACTTTCAGAATCTCTAACATCACGAATGGCATAGAAATAATTTCCCTGCAAAGATAAAAGTCGCTTTAAGACATTCTTGACCGTCCATAGCTCGAGAGTCACGTTCGTTTTAATGTCTTCCGACACGTGTATTGTGTGAAAATGTACATGTGCAAGTGTGGACTACATACTATAAACACAGATACATAAAATTAGGGGCGAAATTTAACCGGCATTAAAATTTAAAACCTCACCGGTGTGTATAAGTTGCCAGCTGTTAGGTCCGAACTGCCTCAATGATTACCATCAAAAGATGATTATCATAGGTGTTTTCGACGTCGTTAAGCTGATCTGTAACAAAATTGCTACGTTGCGATCTCTCGGTTTTGTACGTCGACCCATCGATGGTGTCCATGCTTACACCGTCGCCTCATGATGACCGCCACATCTTCCCCTTACATTACCATTATTTAATCTCGTCTTGTATGGTGAAGCCCCATTTGAATGACCAGTTAACTTAAGCGCAAAACATTCACAGTAAGCTATAGAAATGACCCAAATAGAAACGGGACAATAAGAAAACTGTCATCACAAATTACTGTATCGATACACATGATTGACTTATTTTAGATGAGATTTTAATGTTGCAAGGACAGCTTTTGATTTAATTTGAAAACAATAAACATGCAGTCTCTAAGAAAAAAACTCTAGAATTGGCATTTACGTAGAACAGTGATACGGTTGTTTAAAAAAAGGAACGAACGAAATTGATTCGTTTTATAAATACGCAAACCAGTAAAACCAGTCGGCGCGTGCGAAAACGCCGTTACTGAGGGTTCTAGAATTTTCTCCGAAGGAATTCCATTTACGGGATCGATCATTTGTGTTGGATGCGTGCGTACGAGTGGAGTTTATTTACCTGTCTCATGCGAGCTTCTTGCGGAGTCTCCCCGTACCGACACCAGTGGACGAAATGCAGTGTATTATGCCAGTTCCTCTCGAACCTTGACTTAGTTGCCATATCCAGCTGCAATCAGTAGAAGCCTCCTTAGTAGCCGTTCCACTGTTCACTGTGTCACTCAGTCCACAGTGCCCAAGATACGAAAGCCCCACAAGGCATTCGCAATCTGAAATGAGAGGTTTCCAATTCTGACGCAAGCCTACGCAAAGAAGAAAGAACTCTGACGTTCGACTGAAAGAACTGATATACCTTTGAAGGTTTGAATAGTCATGCATTAAAGTTTCCACGAATTCACAGATTGAAAGGACAATGAGTAATAAGGAATAGGTGATGCCCTATTTAGAAGTAGAAGCAAATGATTGGGTTATCAATCACACTAGTGGGTTATCATTTGTTAACTAAATTGGGGACGTGCTTGTTAGCATTTAAATTGAAGTCTACTTAATATTTCATGATACAAAATTGATTTTAATTATCGGGGTTAAGCATTAGTTTCGTAATTACGTTACACTATCGATGCTCTTGGCAATGTTGCGTTACATTAGCTGTAACGGTTTACATTCGTGACTAGATTTATTGAACATCGCGAAGGCCGTCCCGAGTTATGTCATTAAGTTTTTTCTCGGGTATAACTTGTTTCGACAGATGTGTCTATAGCTCTGACTATCGAATCATAACGATGTAACTAGCAAATTAAATTATGGACGGTTCCTCTTCCGACAAGTTGATTGATGATACAAGGATTTTGAATGATTACGAAGTTATGAATTGGAAACGCTTAATTGGGATCGTCGGATATTCGTCGGGATTTATTACCTTGGCTCTTATGTCTTTCTCGTTGTTTGGGGTCTCCTGTTTGTCATCAATGTTGTTGATGCGGATTACAGAATCTTTCTTCCAGAAGGCACTCAATGTTGTCCTGACGACACGTTTGCGCACTCCTTTCTGTTGTACTGTATACACCTCTATCTGTTCCGGGTTCTTTGTTTTTTCTGTTGACAAACAATTCCTTATCAGATATTTGACCCGGCGAAAGATTGTAAAATTAGAATATCTTAAAAAATTTATCGCGTAGCATTCCAACGTTAATGGCTCTTACAAAACCGGACGTATAGTTCATTGACGATTCATCTGTTAATGTAATTAAGTCGGACGCGCCGGCTGCACACCAGCATGAATTATTTACAAATCCTATTGTGAGCCCAACGTGCGACCGTGACTAAATCGTGTGCCAACTTTATTCAGTGCTGCCTCGGCCGCGGCGCGCGAATCACGTTACAAACCAATGTAAACATTTAAATACGATAACACAAAGCCAATAAATAAACAAAATACACACCTTTACCCTTCTTCCACATGGCAATGGCGTACATGTGGTAATCGGGACACAAAGTAGAGTCCGGTGGGAGAGGTTCCTCGGCGCGGACCTCCAGCACGAATCCGGATTCCAGCACGGCGCACAGGATGTTCTGTTCATCGTGCTTGAACCACTTGGTCTCGCGGAGCTTGTGGATGGCCACCGACGAGCCGAAACGCGGCTTCTTGGGTGCGAACAGCGCCTGTGCCTGGCTCCCGAAGCGAGACAGGAGCCCCTTCACCGTCGGCGGCGGCGCGATGCTCTTCTCCGGCGGCTTGATCTGCTGGAAACTCCGGCAGGTCACGAACCTCGCTTCCATTGAACCTCGCCTCTCTAAAATTCGCAAAACAATTCACCCCCACTTGACTGTCAAAGGTGTTTGGTTGGGCAAAGTACTCTCACTTCGTGAAATCGCAGACACTTTCACAATTTCGCGTAAATAAACACTTGCGGAGAACTGTGCGACACGGTGGCGCGGTGACGATAAACGCGGCGCGCGTGTGTTTCGGCGGCTTTATACGGGCGGGGGGGCGGCGCGGGCTGCGGGGAGCCCCGACGCGCCGCGACCTGAATAGAGACGTCCGACACTTCGACGTACCGATAACAAGAGATAACGTTATTTACCCGTTATTTAATAGCATGAAAGTACCATGTACTTGTGCCTAAAATTTCCTTACAAAAAATTGTTAAAAACCATCCTTGCAGCTTTAATATCTGTCTATCGCCGTTACAGCAAATGCCGTCAGTATATCTTTACATTAATTTACTAATTCGTGCGCATTAATGTAATTAATTATTTTTTGTTACCATTTTACACTTTTAATGAGTCCAATCAATCTAGTGTGATGTTGAAAGTTACTTTCTTTGATAATTATGTAAGGCTCACGAATTTTATCGATTTTTTATTGAACTACAATATATTATTATTAGATAGCAATTCAACAATCTAAGATAGTATGCATATACCCAATTACACAATGGCCGATGGGGATGACCAGTGAGCTAAAAGCCGACGGTGTCCACCGGAGCATATTGAAAGAGAGCTCTCTTAGAGCCTTAACTTGGACATTTGACCACAGCTCCGTCTCACCACTCCGGATTCGAGGGGAACCGCAATCCCCTCCTCCAGTTTTTGTTAATAGGTTTTCTCCTCATAGCCCTTATAAAACAGGACCCCAGACCCGCCGTAGCAGGTTACCGATCGTCGCCGATTTTGTATGTTTTACATCTCAATCATAATTATTAAGATCATTACGATTTAATGATACCATATCTAAAAAGTGACAAGCATCAAGTACACATGCATTTTCGAATTAGCTATTGAGAGGCAGTGTACCAAAGAGAGCGATAACGAATACCGTTATTCGCTTCTGCTTTCCCCTCACTAACCATTGCACCGAGCTTGACCTCACACAAGCTGTCACACCTCCCTCTGATCCCCGCGGGGCTCCCCCCGCCGCCTTCGGCCCGTTCCCGCGACATGCCGGCGCCAACCGGCAGGTAGGTTTTTTTTCTCTCTCGGATAATAAAATCGCGGACTGCATTTACACGATTGACCGGCAAAATTGACCACTTTACCTTTATGCCCGCCAATGTTAGGTAAACAACTTCATTATGCAAATGAAGCTGAGGACTATGAATGTTAGGAACTTGGATCGTTTAATGAAATTAAGTGGGTAAAGTTTAGCTTTGGAATGAGAAGGGACTTTTGTTTGATAGACTTCCCAAACTTTTCATTTTCAATTTGGCAACGGAATACAAGTTTTTCTGCTTTTATTTCATAATGTTCTACTCGTACATAATTATAAGTATTTGCATAAGCTTGACCCGCTAGGATGTTTTTAGCGTGGTCAAACTTTATTTATAAAGGTGTATTGACTTGACACGAATGCCTCTGCTACTTCGCTCGCTTATCAAGTTCGTTATTTTCATGAAGTTCTGTTCTTGAATATTTTTAAGTCATGAAAAGAAGTTTCCGGAAAAACGTCAATATTGTAGAGCGGCGTTCTTTGTTCCTTTTGTCGAGCTTATCTGATATCGATCTGATCTCTTTCATTGAAAAAGTTGACATCAGCCGTTTCGTTATCTTAGTTACTCATTCTGAGTGCTCATTATTGTTTTTAGAAATTACTTAAGTCATATATGCAATTCCTAAAATCTCTCTCTCACGTCATTTGTTTTGAGTAATTGGATCCCTCCGTGATCGAATGAGAAATGAGGAGATCCGCAAGAAAAATGATCAACATAGCCTGCAGAATTGCTAAACTCAAGTGACAGTGGGCGACATAGCTCCTAGGGCTGATAGATACCCCTATCAGCCCTAGGGGCAGAAAAGTTCTCGAGTACAAGCAGGAAGACGTAGTGTGGGCAGATCTCCCACTAGTTAGATCGTTAATTATATCATGCCATGTTACATCGAAATCTACAGAAGACAAAAAAGATTGACGATAAAATTATCAGGCAACCCATCTTGCACTCGTATCGGTTCAGGTTATTAGTGAAACATTTCCAAGCATTCAAAAAATCTTGTTCTATCTATTACACTCACTGTTGCTTAGAAGTCTACATATTTACTACGGAGACTGTTGACAAAAGTCTCGTCCAATTCCTTATAGTGGCACATTATCGACAGTTGGTCAAGATACTGATTTCTATTGACCACCTTGGATTCTAATGGGGCGCCAGAGTTACAACGGACTACAAAAAGATATCCTAAGTCTGCTTATATTTGAACGTTTGAGGCTTTGTCCTTGATATATTAATGTGTATTTTATTCTCATAAATTAATATTATACTTAATCGATTCCATATTTTAAGTAAATCCACGGTAAATTATCGTCGATTTAAAAACGCATTTCAAAATTTAAGTATTTATTATACTCCAAATTTTTTCGTAATTTGGTTTAATTTTACAACCTTGTCATGTCTGTATCGCAATAGAATTTATTTGTCGAGGCTTTGTAACTGTCGAAATTATTGCAGTTTAGTATTTTTGATTTGATTCATAATTAATTGTTTTATTAATCAATATTTCGTAGTATGAATTAATGGTGAAATATTAGTTCAAGAAACAATATACTCAGGTTTCCCCAACTCGTCTGGCCAGTGTGGCGCGATGGCGTGGGGAATATGAAGGCCAAATCCCACATCTGCCTGTGGTAAATTGGAGAGGGTCGTGCTCCTGCAATGGAGAATAAATGACCTCATGATGCTGATGATAGCATTATATCTACGAATACTTCCGCCAATATAATCAATCAATTCTACTTCCTCACAAATAATTTATCTATGAACTTTTTTACTTCGTTTTGCCTCTTCAACTTGTACAGTTCTACTTGTGCTTAGAAAAACGTGTTATTTCTTCGTCGAATTCTCAAGTATCTCAGCACATGTTAAAGTTATGCCCAAGGTCGTTCACTTGCGTGACGTCACTTGCGCCGGCGCATGGGCGTGAACCAACGGAACGTAACGAAACGTGCGAACCGAACGTAAATATTGTGGAATCACGCTTGTGGAATGTAGCGCTCGCGTCGATTTTGCAAGCTTTAAGCTTGATGCGCTTGCTGATAAAGATTTCAGCATTCAAGTCCCTTTAGTCTGGTAGAGCAAACATAATTAATTAATCAGTCTTCTACTTTGGTCATTACTTATTTAGATATACTAATAAGTACTCCAAACAAATACAGTTTGTTTTACTTTGAGTTTGTACAGCGGTTAAACCAGATTGTTGGTGCGTGCCTCTGGTCACGTAGTTAAATAACATTATCCGTATTTGTTTTGTCCTCAAGCAGTTGATCCTCTGAATCTTCTTCGCTTAGTCACTGGACAATCTTTGCCGATAGGTAGAAGAAGAGATCTAAGCGAAAGATAAAAAATTATAATAAAAAAAAACTTTTTGAAAAACAAGCTTTATCCAGAAATGCAGTTGTACTAAAATGAAAAAAATAATTGTATGCTTGGTTCAAAGAATTTGGAAAGCTTGTATCGCGCATGGAATTTATTCCTCTTTTTTTCTGTTTGCGCGATACAAGCTTTCGAAATTCTTTGAACCAAGCATACAATTATTTTTTTCATTTTAGTACAACTGCATTTCTGGATAAAGCTTGTTTTTAAAAAAGTTTTTTTTTATTATAATTTTATTTTACACTTTTTAGTTGTATCTCAATCTCTGGGTCATTATTTAGCACTAAAGTGCTCGAGAAGTCGAATCCAACGAACCCAAACTCGATAAGTTTCCGCCGTTTCGTTTAGGAGTTCCTATAGCCACCTCCTGACTCCATCATCAGACCAGCTCAATGGTATCATAACATTGCATTGTCATCGTACTTACATAAGTACGAGGGCGGCACTGAAAATTTCGGGAATCAAGGAAGTGAAACAACATTACTATTTAAAAAATGTATTTATTGCTTTTTAAAGTATTCTCCGCGAAATTTGACACATTTTTCCATACACGAAACCAATCATTGAAGCAACCATTGCATTCGGAAGTTTGGGTCTCCAAAATGGCCGTTTTGTAGGCTTCCACAGCTTTTTCAGGTGATGAAAATCTCTGACCACGCAATTTATTCTTTATTTTAGGGAAAGTATAGAAATCATTAGGGCTTCGGTCGGGGCTGTACGGCGGATGGACTAATAATTCTATGTTTTCTTGCTCTAAAAACTCTTTTGTTCAGTGCGCGGTGTGAGAACTCGCATTGTCGTGATGGAGGATGATGCGGCGGTTGCAGTTCTCTTTACGGAGTTCAGAAACGACCTGTGGCAAACAAATGCTAGCATACTAATCTGCATTAACCGTTCTTTGTCCCCCAAGAGGAATAGTCGCAACATGGCCGGTTTTGGAGACAAACGTGGCCACCATTTTTTTTGCAACACTCCGTGAACGAACAATTTTTGTTGGCTTTAATTCATTTTCGAACACCCAAACTCGTGACTGGTTTTTTGTTTCGGGTTCGTACGCGTATATCCATGATTCGTCACCTGATACGATGTTGTATACAGCATTTGAGGATCCTGCATGTAATCTCCCGAGAGTTCTGACGCACCAAGTAACGCGAGCTCTTCACAGAGCGAATGCGGTATCCATCGGGAAAACAACTTTTTTACACCTAATTGTTCATGCAAGATTATTTGTATTTGACTCATGCTAATGTCTAAAGTTGCCTGAATTTCGCGGTATATCACATGTCGATCTTCTTCAATCAGCTTACGCACAGCATCAACGTTTTCTTAGGTGACTGCAGTTTTTGGACGACCTTGACGGGGATCATCACTGAGCTTGACACGTCCACGTTGAAATTCAGGAAACCAGCGATAAATTGTGGTTTTGGATTGGGCTTCATTACCAAATGCAGAAATCATCCGGTCAACACACTGTTTTTGTGTTAAAACACTTCAAAAGTCATAATAAATCATCGCTCTTGAATTTTCTCGAGTCAATTCCATTTTCTCAACGACTAAACAAGTTTGACAAGACCTTGTGATACGACCGAGAATCTTTTTTAAAATAAATAAATGGTATACGATTTTTAAAACCCTGGAGTTTGCAATTAAATAGATTTTAATATGACTGGAACAGTGGAAATATTCCATTCCCGATACTTTTAGTGCAGCCCTCGTATGCCAAATTTCAGCTCAATCGATTTAGGAGAACTGGTCTTAAATTCAGTTGCAAGATTTGTCCCACACATACTAACAAGTGAAGTCAATATAAAGCTTGTAAAAAGCGACAGCTGAAAGTGATAAGAAAAAATTGTTAGGAGTACCTAATAATATAAGAACTTTATAACTGTAACTATTTATTTCTCCAAAATACTCGAGTAACATTGCCCCTTACTGGATTCGGATCCACAACATTAAATGACCTAGTAGCTCTGTAAGCGGACCACCAGACTGTTATTTGTTCTGAGTCACCAGCCTAAAAGGTCATCAGCAATCCAATTCACAACAAACAATGAAATTATTGCGCTTTCAAGTGCAATTGGACAACAAACATTCAAACGGCATTATCCTGCTTTCGCCTCCGAGATTTATTTTACCATGTAGTACCCCTGTACGACAACCCAATCCGCACACAATATTCAGCGTAGTAGTATTAAAAAACAAAAGAGCGGGCAACCCCACCCCTACCACGCTGTGGGCTCGGTGTCCGAGCGGTCTCATTCCTTTGTGCGCACGCGCAACGACCGCACGCAGTATAAGAAAAATGCTTAAGTGACGTCACCAGGACGTTTTTACCGACAAAAAACGTAATTATTTTAAGTTGTGCAGTGTAGTGACGAGAATTAGACCCAACAAAAGGTTGGTTGTAACAACTATTTTGTGCAAGTGCTCGTACATTTTTATTATAAGCGTTGTGACACGACGCGTAACTTTGACCCATTTTTAGCTCCAAGTTAACGCGCGATGTTAACCAGTAGCCATTTTTTTGCTCCGAGGTAATGCGAGATGTTACCCAGTAGCCATTCTTTTGCTCCGAGGTAATGCGAGATGTTACCCAGTAGCCATTTTTTTCTCCGAGGTAATGCGAGATGTTACCCAGTAGCCATTTTCTGCTCTAGCGAGTTAATACGAGATATTAACCAGCAACCACTTTATATTCGGTCATTTTTGCGGGTCATTTTTTAACCAGTAGCGTTAATACGAGATATTAACCAGCAGCCACTTTATGTTCGGTTATTTTTTAACCAGTAGCCGTTTTTTGCTCTAGCGAGTAAAAACGAGATATTAACTACCGAGATAGCCAGGTATTGTAATATTATTCACTTTTACGAGTTAAGTATCTTCTTTTCGGCCATTTTAAAAAGCCGTAAAAACAGAACATAATGAGCTCATACAGAAAAATGTTGCGTTTGTACGAAACTACCCACATTAAGAGCTTGCCTTCTTGGCCTTACACCTTATGAACCATCAACCGTCTTGGAGCCTGATGACCCGGCGCCGCGGACGCACTCGCCCCAGTCGAGCCTCCGCCTGCTTTTATAACGACCGATGACCCTGTGGCCATACACATTGTTCAATGCTACAAAGGGTAACTGAATAATTTTGTTGTTTTGTATTTTTATACATTACACCAATCGATATTGGTCTAAATACAAAGGCTAGTAAGAAAGAAATAAGTATCAGATCAAAATTCAAAGTGCATTTATGTAGATTCATTACTTGCTATTATAAGGTCAGAATAAAAGATCCTAAATAAACCTTAGGCCGGTTTGTTGACCGAACCGAGTCGAAGTGGAAATAAATGCCTACTTTATATATGAAGTATGACAATATGTCGTTTTTTCTATGCAACGACTCATATTAACTGACATTGTGATTTTGAGTACTTATCAGTCTCACATTTTTTTTGTTGGAAACTTACAAAGATCTTTCTACATTTCCGGTCGGTCGACCAATTACATCGACGGTCGACAACTATAACTCATTATAATCCTCTAAAACGGGAAAAGAGGTATTTATTTGATATGACAACTAATCCAGGCTGCTGCACTGAATATATAATTAAGCTTTAGCCGTTCGCATAACTGTGTGAATCGAGGCTTTATACAGAGGCCGTACCGACAAGCTACGCCCTGCTGTATGGTATGATGGGCTAAGACCTATCACCCGCCCGCGGCGCAACCACGCCGCCTTCCACAAGCGCAGGCGCCTTTATTTACGCCGCAGCGCCGCGCCGCCGCCGCCGCATGCCCAGCGCTGCCAGCGCAACGCGGGAAGCGCCATTAAAGACCGACCAGAACACCAAGGTAACCCGCGTCCCTAGACGACGCGCCATCTATGTACAGGTATGTGCTGGCCGCTTAAAATATTTTTATTTTAAATGCAATGTACATATTATCCGGTTACAGAATTTATTGTACCGAGATACCTATTCGATTCCCGAATCGAACCCAGATGATTTTTTTCATAATCATCATAACCATGCGAGTAAACATAATTAATTATACAAACAAATAATTATACACGTCGGCGCAGAGACGTTGATATTAAGAATATTCTTAATCGCATCCGTCAACACGAGTACATTCTGAGATTACCCACTTGTTAAAAAAAAAAAAAAAATGTTCCTAGATGGTGGACTTAGATAGCGTTTATATAAGATGCTAAACAAAGTTTATGTGGTTTAAGCACTTCAAAAGGGATGATATTTTAACCGCAATTAAACTTTTAACAAAAGATTCATTTATGGTTTAAAGAAACTTATTACTAATATAATATGTTTATTACATAAACACGATAGCCACTGAAAAGCAAATAGAATTATGGTCTTATTTTAACGGATGCTTGTTTTGTATCTGAACAAACAGGCAACATTTTTGTTTGTCTCTTTGCGGCCTTTCTTTAGCCCTGATATTTTTACAAAGTTTATTTTTTTATTCATGACGTCTCACCAGCTTGTATCTATAAATAATAGATAAAATCTAAGAGCTTCCTTAAACTGTATCGGTATCGGTACTTAAGATGACGTCATTTTTTTCTTGTATTGGAAAAACATTATTATGTAGGTTTGTACCTACTAATCAATGTATGATTAATGCTAATAATACTATTGATAGTCTTACAAAGTAAGGCTTCATCATCATTATTATTATTTATTTAAAAAAAAAAAAAAAAAAGGTCAGTTTTAACTCCATGTACTGTTTTACAATTGGTTCGTATAAACTATTTATGTATAACGTTAGAATTCTCATAAGAAGAGATGCGACATCATGAAATACATTGAATCATTTCTTATCTTGCTAAATCTTTTAGACAAGCAAAGTATCTTATTATGCGTTAAAGCGATAATAACTATGCCTTTATAAATATAACACAATAATAATTACATTGTAATCAATGTAATAGAAAATTATTGACGCATCAAAAAATAAATCGGGCCGCTTGTAATAACAACCGGACTAGTGGACTTTGGTCAGTCAAAGAACGAATCAACCACATAAAATAAACTATGTATTATGTAGGTACCTACCAGTACTACCACTACTTGTAACCTTTAGTTTAGATTAAGGACATTTTTTAATAATACCAAAAAATAATGCGATTTTATTTTACGAATTGATAACGCTGCCACAAACTCATAATAATGAATGAGTCTTTCTTCCCTTTCTATGAAGTATAAATTGAGAATTAGTATTTTGTTATTTTTTCTTAGCATGATTATAAAAATTCAATCATCACAGTCATAATACTGAAGCTGACTGAATCAAGGTGTCTGAATAAAGACACGGAGTAGGAACTTGGTTTAATATTGTCTCAGAAAATGTTAGACGCTTTGGTTTCTGTACATGACATAAACCTATTTTTTGTTTCTTGAACTTTGTTTGATATTTAGTCATAATTCATATTTTATCGTCTGGCGTAGAGATTTCTACACGATTAACATGAATTAATTCCAATTAATTCGCCTTAGAATGGCGACCCTTTTTTTTTTAGACGTTAATACGTTTTTTCACTAAAAAATAAATAAATAAAAAAAAAAAATAATAATAATAATAAAAAAAAAAAAAAAAATAGAATGCTGGGGCAACAGGTACATCAGTAGTACCATATTGCCCATTTAAGCTTACCTTTCCTTTGCAGTAAGTTTTGTATTTGGCAGTCGTGGATCAAACAAAACGTACCAGACTCCGCTATACACTCCGCAAATAATAAATAAATATCCTTCCTTCGACATTTTACACTACGCTCCTAGTCCCAAACACTGAGCAAAGCTATGGGTCCTAGACAACGGATATAAACATACTTAAATACCGTTTTTATATACATAAGTACATATTATACATAGTAACACCTAGACCCATCACAGAAATTAAAATGTATCAATTCAATTTCTGCCCGGCCGGGGATCGAACCCGGGACCTCTCGGCATAGTAGTCCGTTTTGAAACCACTACACTAAATGACTGACAAATAAATATTTTTACAATGCTCAATTACATCATTGTACCTACCTTACTCTATTTTCTTAGCATATTCTAAAGTCGGGTGCATCCTATAATAACATTAAATAACCACCGCTTAGCAATATCGTTAGTGAAATCATATAATTTATTGAAATATATAATTATTTAAATAAATAATATAATTTATAGGTCAGGTTTCAAGAATCAAAAGATTGCTATTAAAAGGTGCTATTAAATAGAAACCAAACTTTTTCCTCGCAACAGTGTTACTTGGAATCCAAATTAATACTGTTTTGGAATACTGGTCAAACTGTATCCAAATAAATTAATAAGTTTTAATTAACCACATTATTTATTTATTAATTAAAATGCAAGTGAGCTTATGTTTTACAACAATCAGAGTGTTAGCTTTGCAGTCACTGTGATCGATTCGGTGTTAACCACTACCGTCGTCAAGCTCAGTTCTGAGATGAAACTGGATAAATATAGGAAAGGAGTGTCGACACGAGGGTGTTCGGCCCACACAGCACGCGACACGCGGCAGTATTGCCTGCGGTTTGCGCCGCTGTCAACGTTGATTCAATTAGCCAGTGTGCTGGATAGACAGGATGCTCTGTCAACTGTCTTGGCAACTTTTTACAATCAGTAGTCGTACTTAACAGTTAATAGAAGTACAAATAAATGTATATAATAATACTCTATAATGAACAAAATCTTGTTGAGACCGTGATACTTGTTATTGTTATGAATAAGTGATGCAATACGATTATAATACAAAAATATTGCTTTATTATGTATTTAGTACATTGACATTTACTCTCTTAACCATTTAACATGGACATTGATCCATGCTCTAAACATCTACATGGTAAAATAAATCTCGGAGGCGAAAGCAGGATAATTGAATGATCAAACGAACTTACCAAGTGAAGTTCGATCTAAATTATCCTGTTTTCGCCGAAGAGATTTAAGGTCCCTCCCAACCCGAAGATTTCTATATCTTCTTCCCTGGAGGTAAACGTCAATGTCATCTCTTCTCTAAATATAATGAGACCGCTCGGACACCGAGCCCACAGCGTGGTAGGGGTGGGGTTGCCCGCTCTTTTGTTTTTTAATACTACTACGCTGAATATTGTGTGCGGATTGGGTTGTCGTACAGGGGTACTACATGGTAAAATAAATCTCTTCGGCGAAAACAGGATAATTTAGATCGAACTTCACTTGGTAAGTTCGTTTGATCATTCAATTAGTTGGATGACTACCAAACGACTGGTCACATCCATTAAAATGGACTACTGTTTCTGTTTATAGTCATTTAATGTGTTTATTAGCTATACAGGGTGATACATTTGCACCGATCAATCTCTTCCGAGCCTCGGAAGTGGAGTTGACGGCCTTGTCCACCCTTTCTTGGCCTTGGTTTTCTGAGTATATTTGTCTTTTGTAGGGCTGGTATTATCTATATGTTGGTGATACACAAATTAGTCTCAAGTTTATCCAGCACATTTCTTGGCCTTGATGTTTTGAATAGATTTTGTTTCTTATTCATCTTTTGTAGGACTGATTTTATTATGTCGGTGATTGTCAACGTTGTCTTCATCAACTCCCTGTCGATGACCAACTAAATCGACAAGCAAAAGTTCTATCAAATCAAATATTTTTATTTCCAGAACAAAACAAAGAGGCCCATGAGAGGTGGAGTAAACAGGATCTCGCAGAGAGCGTCTCGCAGCAGCAAACGCAGTGTAAGATGTGATATTTAGAATATAGTTAGCAGTTTCTGTATGAATAATAGAGGTCATGCTCTTTGACTCTCTGCTTATATCCACCAGTAGAGTGCAATTGGAGTTGTTGATCTCAAGTAATATCATGAGAATTTGGCATTAGAATTTTTCGTCTGCTTCTTTTGCGTTTGACCTTATACTTGGAATGATTACTTCATCACTGTAATCATCTTCATCAAAATATCAATTCCGAGGTCAGATTTCGTGACCAAAAATTCAATCTTTTCCCAATTATCCACAAGGCGAATAGAATTTGGGGGACTCAGGAATAAGTTATTCCTTTATTGTTTGTTGCTTTGACCCCCTTATAACTATCCTTTTCAAGTGACCTTTTTACACATTTTAAGGTCGGTTATTCTTTTTAGTGAGCACGTGTACCGTGACCTTGTCGTAGCAGAATTTGTGGACTTGACCTTGATCTAAATTGCTGAATGCCGTGATTTTAATATCTGTAGCATTATAATTGTCAATTAGGAACATGTAAAATACTTTAGCAAGTACAATCATCACCCTTAGCAAGTTAGCTGTAGTGGATGGCACAGAATAAGATATCAGCTGATGATCATGCCATTTGATAGATTTATAACACAGATCATTTTAATAATATTTTTTTGTGTACCTTTCTTTTTCATCCCAAAGTAATGTTGTTTTGGTTTATGTAATCGTATAGGTAATCAGAAGCTCAAGCTTAATCAGAAAATATCCCACTATCTATTCTGTCGAGTACTAATTCTTTAAGTTGTCAACAAGTTCAAGGTTTTCTTATATCGGTCAGCCCACACTTCATCCAGATAAAAAACAAATTCTATGGAAAGTTACCTTATAAAAATTTGTCGACTTGCTTTTAACGATAAAGCTGACAGTGACAAATGGTTTCAGAAAACGCTAGAGAGTTTATAACCTTGACCCACTATCTTTGAGAAGGGTTGAAAAATGAGTGGGTTTAATCAGAAAATCTTGTATAATTAAGTACTACTTTACTACGAAGTACATAATAATTTATCAACCTTTGTCGTTCTGTAATCCCGTCGACACTTAAGAAGCATTCAAGTCCTCGAGGTGGTGTGAATTCTGCTCCTAGGCCTTGGCTCGCGTTGTAAGGGGCTATTCCGAAAAACGTTATCCGAAGTTTCGTTGCCATTGCCCCTGACGCAAAGCAAGATGCCAGCATGATCGACGTTGCGTCTGCGTTTCGTAGTTGCCCTCCTGTTGCGGATAGCGGGTATATAAAAGGTAGTACTGTGAATATAATTAACAAAATAAAGATCCTCATCATTGCAGTTTAATAGCCGAATTTAGCCCCTGGGTCTGCGAGTGTCTATGGGCGACGGTAATCACTTACCATCAGGTGATCCGTCTGCTCGTTTGCCTCCTGTCACACAAAAAAAAATCTTCTCAAGAAGACAAAATGTAGAGTATAGGAGACTGTTTTATCTATCTTTTTATCGATATTTATCAAGATGATACGGTTATACGTTTGTTTATAAATGTTGGTATAGATATGACAATATTTCGCCATAAATCTAGCATATTTCTCCCAGCGTAATAAATTCAGCCTTGAAATAATCTTATCTCAAATCAGATAACGTTATTACTCACTTCATATCGGTGTCAAGATCTAGTTTTTCAATATCTTGACTTCATATTCTACGTACCACACAAAACGTATCACGTTTATCTTTAGATTTACTTATGATAATAATCAAAAACGTCACGCTGAAATATAAAAACTATATCTACCATCGAGTCTATCGGGTGTAGTGGTTCGTGTCTCACACTTCATTAAGAAAGTCGTGGGTGTGGTAGATGCAGAAAAACGTGTCTTTCAACTGTAAAATTAATTTTTTTTTTTAGTTTTATGTTTTTTCAACCAAGTCGATAGAGATGGAAGACAGGTTTAGGTTTTACGCTCCACTCAATGTAGATACTTACTAAAAAAGAAACTATAAGGATATGGAAACTTGCAGAAAACCCTTGGAATACCTTTGCGGTCATCACACTTGTCAGTACGATGTAAAACCAAATAACACGTCAGTTTTATTGAGTCACCCATACCTTTGTTTCAATGAAATGATGCACATTATGTAGCAATACGTACTACGTTTCATTGAAATGATATTACTGCATTATGTAGCTATAATACATACATTTTGTCACCAACCTCGAGTAGAGATTCTGCGAAAATCAATATGTTTGCGTCCCGAGGATTGCGCCGGTTTATTGTACTTTGTCCAATTATATCTGAATGAATGAACTAATGGTTATTATAATGGTTTACGTGTTCGGAGCTCGCTTTGTATTTGTGGAATTTTTGACCATTTTCCCCCGACTGTGACGTCACGATTTAAAGTTACGATTTGGTAGAGTTTTGTGCAAATTAGATATGTATTTGGCTGTATCATACTCTACCAGATTTTTTAAAGCTAGGATATTTGTTAGTTATATTACAACACGTAAAATTACAATAATCGCATACATGACTCATAAATGTGTGTCGATAAATTTTAGACTTTAGATATGTACGAAGATACCTATTGGTTTACCTAACCATATATCACACTTAGTAAATAGTACATAAATGTTTTTAAAATCCTATCAAATATGTTATCAATTAATGGCGCCATGCTAATTCCCAATTAGTTAACTTGATGTATTACGGATAAATACTTACTGGTATTCAGCTACTTATCATTTTACATGCGTCAATGTAATCTATAATATTCGCACCTGAAACAAACTGAAGTTACCTACTTGGATGATATGAAAATCTATATCAAATAAGCATGTGATGTACCTTTAAGCTTTTTCTGATAACCTGAATTTAAACCACTGTCATTTTTCATATAAAATGATAAAAGAAAACAACCCTTCAGCTCGTCAAATCATTAGTTAATGTTTGAAACTCTTTTTAACAAGTATTTATTTTCTTTTGCTTGTAAATTCCAATAATCCGTGTAAAATAGTTGATGGGTTTATTATAAAATATCGGACTATATTACGCCTCCTTTGGTAAATATCAATGGTAGAATATACATAATAGGAATTAAAAATCATAATAAACATGAATTTCATATTCTGTTATCACTGATACGGTATCTTTTCCGGCAAAACTATGTGGGATTAGTATTTTATCGTTAACAATTAATTGACTTGTCAGATTATAATGTTATTTATTACGTAAATAGTATCGTGTTTAAAAATAATTACAAAAAAATGCATTATGCTTTGTTTGGATGTTGAGTAAGAAGTAAAGGCGTTGAATTCGCCAATTACCGGCTAATTCAAGTAATGACAGACAATTAATATAATTTTTAATGAAAAAATATACAAAAAATAATGTTAATTTGACAGACAATTACGTGAAAGGAAGAGTTTGCGATATTTTTGACACTGGTATTATTTATTAGCAGGAAATAGTTCGTGATTGTAAGTTTAGATATGTTTGTAGAAGGAAATAAGGAATCTGAAAGTACTGATCGGATTTCGATGATATTATTATTGATCATAATCATTTGTTTTACAAATTATTGGTAAAACCGGTTGATATAAATGCTATGCAGGCTGATAACATTGATTTGAAACTTGATCCAAACAGGTGTACAAATTGAAGACGTAGATGTTGTGGCGCGGTGTACTATCGCTTAAAAACGCAGTACCTATTACCGTTCCAAATTTGATTCTTCGCTCCAGATTACCTCTAGGGAATATGATTCCCACGCAATGGGAATATTCCGGGAACTCCTTATTTCTTCTCGTCACATAAGAACGTAGTTACCCCAAGACTAAAAAGCAATTGGTGTGTTCGATGTAGTCAAAATCAAGAAAAAACAAGGAAAAATACTAATAAATACCAATGTATTACGAATATAATATACATACACAATGTGTGTGTATAAAATGTAATAAAATGCGTACAAATCAGGTTCAAAGTTTCATGAGCTTATTCATGAATATTAAAATTTCTTACATGTTTATGTATTAAAGATGTAAGAACTTGTGAATTGAATTCCTTACGGATCTTCTGATTTCTGATAGCCAGAGGGCTATGTTCGGTGTTTCTTAACCCAAACGTAAAGCTCAGTGTTGAATAGTGTGCTAAGGAGAGCCTTAGCACACTATTCAACATTGAGCTTTACTTGCTTACATTTCGGTAAGTCTAAGGTTGGGTTACACCATCTTACTTTAACTTAGACGAACGTCAAAATTCTGTCAAACCATCCAAAAACACCGGTTATCGTTATAGTTATGGTCAAAGTTAGATGGTGCAACTCAGCCTAACAGATTTTACCGTTCTTATTCAAATTTACCTACCTGTAAACTTCATTAGCATCCAATAATTGCGCTTTTCATCAATTTAAAGCATGTACTGGCAACAGTACTAAATTAATTCTAAACCACCGCTTTCCTCTAGCAGTAGAAGAAGCAATTAACTAAATACATATAATTAAAATAATAATTAACCGAATAGTTATCACCAGTTCATCGGACTACGACGGTCGTAACAAATGACTGCCGAAATTTACTTTTTGCGCAGTTACTCTACGTGTCTTTGGTCACGTAAGCTCTATTGCTCTACCATCCATCTCCCGGTGCCCTTTTGTACTTTTAGCTAAGCAAAATTCAACTTTATACACACACTTTAAAGTTGAATTCTAGTTGGCTACATGGTAGAGATCACCAATACAGGGGTCCGTAATAGATCAATCTTTTGAATGGTTGTTTGTGCGTAATAGGTTTTTGTATACAATTGGTTTTTGTAAAAACACATGCAAAATCGTCGTTAGATACCGTTAAACTTGATCGGTAATTTAAAACTTGTTCGGTAAAGTACATGGGTTGTTAAACTATCAAATACCATCATTTTATGGCGACTACGCTTGTAAAAAACCATATTATGAATCATTTAATGGTAGGTTTGACTAACGATTTAATAATGCCCTTACATGTATATGTCATTAATAAACTTCGCGTTAAGACCCAAGTTTGGAATATGTAGAGCTGTTTTGTAAATATGTGTTGTGTAAAGATGTGTATACAGACCAAAGAATATGATTATCATGCACATAACTTGACAATTAACTAACTAATACTGGATTAATAAATTAATATTTATGACTTTGACTTTTGTTAATTGTTAATAAAATATTAGTTTTCCTGATCGTTGTATAACTTCAGAAACGGACCGTGTAATTTAATGTGCACAAAGTACAGTAAAAGCACGTCAGACTATAAATTTTTGTTGCAAAAACGCTCTTATTGAAACTACATAAGATCAATATTGTTTACGTTGATGCGCCTGTCATCGGTACGTTTCTCAAAACACGTAACCGCCTTAAAACGTCACGCCGACGTCAAATACTGGATATGTAGATATTTGACATTGTTTTGTTGACACCATTATGTAGAACTTTATACCTTTGGAATACGAGTAGGTAGACTTAAATTAGTACCTACCCACTTACAAGTTTTTAAACTAATATCTCGTCAAATATTGATTTATAATTTATAACAATTACAGATTCTAATTGGTATTAAATAAATATAACTGATCAAGTTCTGATTTAAGTTTTCTTTAATTGCACTTGCACAACAACTTACTATAATAATCGGCGCTAACAAATAATTATAACATTAACCAGCCTTTCACAGTTAATTTGACATAAACGGGTTATTGTTCCAAGTTATATTTAGCGTGATATCTATTATTAATTGACGGTAATATTCGTAAATGTTCCATTTATAACGTAAAATGCTTTATTATTTTCAATACGGCATGCATAAGGTACTACCCATTCGTGATAAGTTTGCCGCTAGCGATATGACGTCACTCAAAGGGTAGCGTCTATAACTTTAACATACTATAATGAAAATATTTTTATTTATTATTATTGATAAAAATTGTGTATTTGGGTATGTGTCTTATACACATTAATTGCGTTTAATCACTAACTAAATGCGTTTAATCGTGGTTGGAGGAGGGGACGCGCATTCCACGGACCGGCAAACTTAGCGCGAACGGGTTGTGCACTCGATAGCAAAGCCAACATCGATTTATAACTACCATTTTGTCATATCCAAAGTACATATACAGGGTGGAAACAATAAGTGATCTCACCCGCTTATTTCTAAACTATACAAGGTGTCGAAAAACTGGTTACTGATCCTGAAAATGCTTCACGAGCTCTTTCAAACGGTACCAATAATAGTTTACAGAATAAACTGGAACTATCAATCAATGTTGTATTTAATAACAAATACGGTTCTTCAAAAGATCCGGGAACAAGTTTCACTCGGATACACTCGTATCCAGATCCAATCGATACTTTCTATTCGAATGATACTTAATCGCTTCTAGTAATTAATTGCTCGATGTATCTACTTACTTGAGTAATTACCTGTTGCATAAACAAGAAATGTAGTTTTGATACAAACATAAACTTTCGTTAAACTAAGTAAGCGTTATTGTTCTTAAATGTTAAATTTCGCTTCTTAGAATAAATAAAATTCGCTGATGTAAAAAATGCCACTGCAAAAACTAAATCGATTTCCACTATTCCGAAATTAATCCGTTATTTTCGAGTTCAATTGAATAGATTATATTTAGCCAAATGATTAATTGTGGGCCTACTGAAGGTAAAGTAGAGTGCCTTGTAATAATAGTTTAATATTTTTTGTTTGAACTCTTTTTGGGAAGCTATATGATGAAAAGGCATACAGTTTCATGGGTCATGATCTTACAGGCATGGGTCGTAAGTAGGAAGGTCTAATTTTTTGTGCACTTTAGAGTCTTCCAGTGACTTGGCCCACTTTTTGCTTTATAGCGAAGCTATGACGTACGTGATTTTGTGTGTGTACAGTTAGCATTGTCTAGAGATCCAGTAGGTAGCGCAGCTGTGCAGTAGCTACCATAATGCGTTTTTCGATTGAGCGATCGCGTGAAATGTCGCCGGGAAGTAATTATCTATGTTATTCAGGGCATTTATGTCGTATTGTATAGACGACAGCTTATTTAGCTAACATTATAGGATCTTATACAGTCGCAATAAGTGCTATTATCCAACAAAAATAGACTTGCTGACGATTGTACACAACCTATGTTGACATTCACCTAGCATAATGCACGTAGGTAGGTGTTAAATGGGAAACAATTATTGCAAACCATTAAAAAAGTATAAATATTTCCTTTTCTAGTCATACCGTTTCAAAACAAACGTCTGGCTATTATTAAAAAAAACTGTAAACTAGGTCTTCCTAATGATAACCATTGTATACAGCAGCTTCTATGCTGTGATTGGATTCGTATCTTAAGAGAAATATTAAATACAGACGAAGCGTTTAATTAAGTATGTTCCTGTGATAGTGTGCGTTGCTAGACATACCTATGGCTAACAATAGGAATTCGGTTAAGTGTACATCCTGTAACATACATGATGTCCCAAAAATAGTGTCAAGTGCCCAGAGAGAGAGCCCACTCTCATGTATATTCCGCGATTTTTGATAGTTTTAAACTCGAAAACATACCATGTATAAGAGGCTAGTAACTGAGTTTCTTCCGTCACTTCCTTTCAGCACTAGCTGATATGTTGTACCGTAGTGGTGGGCAAGCTGTAAGCTATATTGAGACGTAGCAGGTATAAGTGCTCCAAAAACCTACATACTAATAAAGATATTGAATTATCATGGTAGAGTCAATCTAATTATCCCTGGTGTCAAACTTTATTACCGTCACGAGATCTGCTGTCGCCCATCATTGCGGCATAATCGATCATGTTGAAATCGGACCGATGACATGCAATCCGAGATATCGAATCAAACCGATACATCGCTGTTAACAAGGTGTGCAGTAAACAAAAGGTTTGACGTTATTGCAAATGACTGACATCACTGCCTTGTGATGCTTGTGATAAGACTGTGAATACACAGCCTTGACAACAAAACTAAGTATAGTAACTTCTGTATGTCGCCCGAACTCTTCTGATTACAAAAATAATTAAAACTGCATTAACCCGTGCTTACATTAGATAGTTCTAGCAAAAAATAGCGTAGATTTTTTTATGTTCTTGCGCAATAAACATTGAATTTTAATTGCCATTTGTGTCGTAACATGGTAAAACAATAGACGTAACTGGTTTCTAAAGGTGTTTTTCCCGCTATTATTATTGGATTTAAATAAAAATATACCTAATAAATATGCATCATGTGCATTTGCAATATTGAAGCGAGTCATTCCCGTAAATAGTATTGACTTCATAACATGTTACAAACACTAAAACCTAAGATGCATGCATCACATTTGGACCAGGGTTGCCGCCCTCCTAAAGCTTATACGTTAAGCTACGAATAATACTATTTTAAGTGATGTCCATTGTCTACCAATTTAATACCCAATACTATACAGAAATGTCATTCGGATTAACATTTATCTAAGACTAGCTTTCCGCCCGTGGCTTCGCGCGCGCGGACTACATATTTTACGGAATCCTATTTTTTTTCCAAAATAAAATTTAGCCTATGTTACTCGTGGATAATGTAGCTTTCGAATGGTGAAAGAATTTTTAAAAACGGTCCAGTAGTTTTTGAGCCTATTAATTACAACCAAACAAACAAACAAAGTTTTCCTCTTTATAATATTAGTGTAGATAATACCAGAAAAAAATTTTTCTTTGCCTTCTTTGCGGGATCCCAAATTATTGTATGCCCAAGGCCCTACAAGATACCCTTGCTACGAAATGGATTGAAATATTCCGTGACCTAGACCGACTGTATCAAACAAAGGACCCTTAGCCCTGAAGGCGACTGAACAACGAACACTTTATTTTCTATATATCCTAGCCAATGTCAGTTGCTGTATCGCTAGTACGCAGTTGACCGACTTCCATCTACCAAATTGCGCCCCCAAGGAGAAACACGCAACTACTGTGTCAAGGATAGTGAGGGCTGTGCTCAGGCAAATCTACAGGGTGCACTTTAATGGATATGGACCTAGCATATTATTATGTACTCAGAACTGGAGTTTACCTTAACTTTTGTTACAGAAAGCGTTTTTCATTTTTCGCGACTGAACAACGAACACTTTATTTTCTCCCTGTCCTAGTCAATGTCAGTTGCTGTATCCATCAACCAAATTGCGCCCCCAAGGACCGAGTAATCTGGGAGGAACACGCAACTGCTGAGTCAAGGACAGTGAGAGCTGTGCTCAAGCAAATCTACAGGGTGTACTTTAATGGATTTGGACCTTGGATAAACTCAGAACTGGTGTTTAACCTTAACTTTTGTTACTGACAGCCTTTTCATTTTTCATGTGAATCTTGTATCACCTGTGATGACGACTAAAGTGATTTAATTTGAATTTTAATATCGCTAACTTCAGTAACTTGGTCCCCAGATCCTATACAATGTTTGTGAACGGGAAATTTTTCATTGTTTTCAGACATTAATACGAAGGAAATGTATCCCCACTTCCTTATTGGATTAAGCATTTTTTATAAGTGTGTGTACTGTATTTTTAAGCTTCATTTTTGTCATTGAACATATTTGTACAGGGATGTAAGATTATTTCTTTATCTATTCTTAATTTACATACATTACACAAGTAAAACCACATAACATGACTAGGTGTCTGCGGAAGAAAATGGTTTCTGTTTTGCTTTTTTGTTCATCTTTTCGTATGCAAATAAGTGACCCTGTCTGAATAATAATTTATTCTATAAGGAACAGAATAACAAGCCTAAATAATATCTGGCCTGAAATCTTTTTATACCTTTACGAAGTTTTTCGACTATCATAATTTGTAAAACTGGGTTGCGGTTGTTTGTCCTTTTGTGGTATTATGTTCTCGTGATTTTTATATCTTGTTGTTTTTTCGTAATGGTATAATTATTTTATTAAAAAAAACTTATTCTCAGCAAGTCCCCTTAAACATCTTAAAGTACCTCTTAATAACAGTTATTCTCTAACACTCCATATTTTAACAGAAACAGTAATGCGTGCCATCGCCATTAATAAAAGAAGAAGAAGTAATGCGTTGACCTTAGTCTTCAAAAACTTGTGATGACATACTTAAAACATACTCGTATTATGTAAATCAACATTTTGAAATTAAATATGCCGAACTTATTTCATTTATTGTCATCTGGACATTTGAATCCGTAGATGCTGCGTAGTATCCTTTATGTCCTTGACTTGTATCGCTGAAATGTGAATCACTAGAATTACTATTTTTCTTGTGAGGTAAGATATTTTTATCGATATCGAAAAAAATCGCAAGCTATCGAATGGCAAGGTCGAACGGCTAACGAGTTTTTTGCTCAAATTTCAACTTGAATAGAATCTAATATCCAGAGCAAAAACATCACAAAGACTCCGGGCCCTTTTCCAATCGATTGTTGTATAAAACATTTTAGAAGTAAGGATTTGTAGACTTCACGTTTTTGCAGGTACCTACTTAGATTGTTCCTTTTTTATCAGACAGAGAGAATGAAAAAAATAGGCAATACAAAAGTAGTCGATTAGAAAATACTATTGCTTTTTCGTATTATTTTGTTTTCGTATTATGCATCCATAAAAAAACTAGCTTAGTTTGTAGGGTCCTTGTTTTTTTTAACGTAACGGTTAACATAGTTCTATTTTCCAGAATACACGTCTGCGCGATAAGTAAATAGGTTTCTCATAAAATATTACCGTAAATCGATTGACCTAGAAAGCGTCACGATGACCATTTTTGATATCCACGTTATGTTACCTATACTCTGTCTGACCTACATTATTCATTTGAATATTTGGACACGATGTAAACAGTGATAAAAAATATCGATATTTATGTCTAGACGAATCCCATGTATTAGGAACATCTCTACATATTATGCACGGATACATAATATGTAGAGATGTTCTTAACACGTTAGAGTTAATAAAAACTTGGTTTACTTACCGATTTTTTGGAATGAATTCAAACACAATTTGTATATAAGTTAATACTTATTTTTAATGACAAAATAGAATTAAAAAAGTAGAGTCTTGTATTGAAAGTATAGTACAATTAACGCTTAAAAAAATCTTCAATTTTCGTCTGCCGAAGCAAAGATAAGCTCGCTTTTCGCGCGGCTATATCACGTATTTTTTCGAGGGCGGATATTTGATTCTGGTCGCTCTCCGCTTGCGTTTTAAACCAACGCAAGGCAGTGTCTAAACAAGCAAACGCTTCTGGAGCACCAATTATGTGTTCGTCTTCATTACCTGAACTTGCAGTTGAGTCTGCATTATAAACGTTTTCGAGAGCGCAATCATCTTCCTTTAGTATAATTTTCAATGAATCTGCTGCTGATATATCAGCAGACAGAGTATCTTCTTGTGTTTGGAGCTCACGAATGCCATGTCTTAACTTGAATCGTCTTAACCAGCCAGTGCTTGCTTGAAAATTTGATGGCCCTCCGAGTTTTTCGTTGAATTCAATTGCTTTTTCACACAGCATCGAACCAGAAATATGTTCCCCCTGTGATCTTTTTTGAGTAAACCACTCATATACAGCATCATCTAAATCCGTATTTGAGGCAAGTTTCATCGTTTTACGACTCGTGGATCCGTCAAAAGCATCAAGCTGAGATATAAAATTACTTATGCTTGTCTTTTGTTTTTTTATATCTGAGATGGTAGACTTGCCGACTTTGTATTCATTGGATAACTTGGTTGCAGATTCACCTTCCTCTAAACGTTTATTGATATCGTATTTATCTTTCATAGTGAGGACAACACGTTTGCGTTTAGACATTTTCAATGGAGAGTTTACTTTTACGACAGTTAATTGACTGGCGTCAATGTAGAAGTGACGCACGTCTACAACTGACCGCTTGTCAGGCGCTTGCGGGAACTGTGGGAGGAGGGAGACACGCGCGAGTCGGGTGGGATCGGGGCCGTTCGGTTAATCGACGTTCGGATAATCGACGCTCTACTGCACCTTAGGCCTGGTTTAGACACGCGCGTTAAATTCTTGGGTGGTTCTCATTGGCGAGCTCTGAGGCGGTAACGGCGGTTTGACGGAAATGCACGAGAACTGCTCAACAACCGCGCCGTTATCACAGTCTGAACCAGCCCTTAAAATTCCACAGATAGAAAAAAATAAAACATTTCCTTGGTGCATTTTCGCACCGGCCAAGACTACACGTATTTGTGCAAGTGTATTTTTGTGCGATGCGTCTCGAATTATTTTGCATCCGAGCGTGAAGGTGACGGCGTAGGTCAGAAAACATATTGTTGGACGCTGTTAGGTAAACATAGCTTTGGACATGACCTGAATTATGGTTTGTTTTTACTTGTATGCAAAAGTATTACCTAATCCGTCTTATGAATTTTTGTATTTGCTTGTAACTTACCGCGAAGACAAATCTTTAACTTAGGTGAGTATTTTTTTTTATCGCTCTACATTTTCTGTAAGGCATTCAATCGTACCTAATTGGGTTCCAAATAAATGATCGCATTTTATAAATCACACAACAAATCAAAGTTAACACAGTGACATCTTTTGTTATTGTAATAAGAGTCATATTACAACATGTGTGTCTGATGTGCTGTCGAATGTCCTTAATCTCGCAACAGATGTCAGCCAGGACCCTATTATTATTATTGGTTTTTGGGCCTTTATTTGCGCCAACTCGACCAGGTTTGATCTATTGTGGCAGCCCTTGTCTTTAAAGTTCACTGCTTAGTCCCGTTGAGTCTATAAATTTCCAGATTCTTTGGAGCGTGATATCTGCTATCTCATCCGGGTGCATGATGTGTCGCCCGAGATGGATACTTCTCTTGCTCATAAGCGGGAAGCATGAGCAAAGAACATGCATGGCCGTTTCTTCTTCTGTATGGCAGAATCTGCACAGAGTTTCCTCGGTCATGTTCATGTTCGATTTATGTTTGTTTAGTTTGCAGTGGCCGGTCAGTATTCTAGTCACTGCACAGGCTTTGTATCTTTTGAACTTTAGCAGTTCCTTAGTTACTTTATTGCTATATCCCTGAATGAGTGCTTTTGAGTGTTTTTGTCCCGATGTAGACTTCCACCACTCAATAGCCTCTTGTTTGCAGAGGGCGGTTAGTAGCGTGGTGGCTCGTTGTTTGGTAATGCCACAGAACGGTTCTACGCCGATTTGAGGGTTATCGGCTCCATCTCTGGCGAGTTCATCTGCTACTTCGTTTCCTTCTATATTCGAATGTCCTGGTACCCATGTAAGCGTTACTTTGTTGGTATTTCCCAGTGCATTCAGTGTCTCGGTGCATGTTTGCACCAATTTTGACGTGTATTCGAAGGATGTTAAGGCCAGCAGTGCTGCTTGGCTGTCTGAGTTGATGTAGATGTGTTGATCCTGGAGCTTCCTTTCCAAGTTTATCTCTGCACATTTGTTTATGGCAAAGACCTCGGCTTGGAAGATTGAGGCTTCAGTCCCCATGTTTAGGCTAACTTTGAGCTTAGGCCTCTCTCCGTAGATCCCGCAACCTACATTATTTTCCTTTTTGGATCCGTCCGTGTACCAGGACCTTAAGTTGGTCCCCTATCAATGTAACCTTGAATCCCCCTAACATTGTGAAAACTCTTTTGGCAAATGTAAAGTTTAATTTGGTAACTCTATGTATTTAATAGAATGCTGTTTGTATTCCTAACAACAAAATAAATACATAAACACATTTGACTTTTCAATCAGGACAGGGCCCTAAGTTGGTCCCCTATCATTGTAACCTTGAATCCCCCTAACATGTGACCTTGCATGCAAAAACGTATTGCGTCGAGTTCTTTCGTAAATATAATGCGACGCATTAGTTTTATCGTTGTTAGTCATGCACAAATGCGCTTAATTCATATTTGCTTGCAATTATCATCCTTCCATGACCTTCCCTAATATTTCGCATGTCACAACGTAAACAAATTCAAATATTTGCATTCGCAGCTGATATCTAAAACTTGCATTGTGGCTGAATTTTATGAGCACTAAAAATGTACTTGCTTGTAATAAAACAGCTATTTACTTTTTAGTACATACCACCAAAGCTTGCCAACAAGTTTGAGAGTCAGTTTTGCCGGTTCCTGATTCTACAAAAATACTTATCTGAAATAACGCTATCAGATGAGTAAGTAGTTGCTGATTACCGGTGAGTTTTTTCTGTCAGATACTTATCTCTATCGTCAAATATCCTTTGAAACCAAAAAACACCATTTTCACCATAGATATTGTTTCATCTTTATTAAATATATAAAACTCAAAGGTGCCTGACTGACTGAATGACATAGTGATCTATCAACGCACAGCCCAAATCACTGGACGGATCGGGCTAAAATTTGGCATGCAGGTAGAGCAGGTAGATGTTATGACGTAGGCATCCGCTAAGAAAGGATTTTTCGAAACTCCACCCCTAAAGAAGTAAAATGGGATCCACGCGTACGAAGTCGCCGGCGCCGGCCGCTAGTCCTTAAAAAAACTTTTGATTGTTCTCATATCTTGCTTCATACTCATAAATAACATTTTAGATGTGTGTGTATTTTATTGGTTGTCGTAATGCGGAAGTCTAAAAATTTATTACGAGTACATTCCTACTTGTTATAATCTTTAAAACCACTCTGAGATCTAAGTTAGATAACATCTGATTCTGAACTGCGAGCAAGGCTGTTCATTAATAATTACTTATCTGTTTTCGATATAAACTTGTTTAACTTAGTACGGTACGTACTACACCAATAAATACGTCCTCCTGTACGTATTTATAAGCTCCCCAAGTTACCAAATTTCGTTTAGAGTTTATGTTTAGTGGTGATGTTGGTGCTCGGACAACTTTTCTAGTAGCACTATAAGTACGCTCAGAAGAGCAGGCCCGATAGGTCGATTAATTACTCTGATATGGCACGTGACAGACGTCTCACAACACGATAATTGTATTGGGGTTTTTCATATTGAATGACAATTTAAGCTGCAAAACGAATTGTTTTATCATAACTGATAATATGCGGTAATTTTCCACCTGGCTTATCATCCTCAGGTATCATTGCAAATATCGGCGTGACCTCTGCCGTTATCGTATTCACTGAAATTCAAGTCATTGACTTACACGAGAATCTTGTTTTTCTCGTGTGTGTTGAGACAGTACTACTTGAACTCTTATATCTGATTAATTTCTTTACGGGTCCATAATGTCAATGACAGTATAACTTTCCCCTGATACAAACTTGGCCTTCACTGTTTGGGTTTTTATTGGCGGTCAAGCTTATAGATCCTGGCTACACAGGAATTGTAGCAGTAGTAACGAGAAGTGGGAATGGTCCAGAAGTATTACTTGTAGGTCAGTCCAGAACACTATCATTTAGGGTCAGAATAAGGCTTGGGCTCCGGTGGACACCGTCGGGTTTTAGTGGGTAGGCCCCGCCTTTAGTGAGCAGGCGGGGAGAGTCCCACATAATCCACTGGTCGTCCGCATCGACCAGTGGGTTTGCGCTAAGCATTTCCCGACGTTAAAAAAAGGCTACGGCCTTATCTTACTGATCATCCAGCAGCTTCCCGTAACCTTTGCTAAGTCATCTGTACGTAGGTTACTTCCTGTCATAAATCACGCCTTATTTATTCAGTACCGGCACCAAAAGCTACTTACCTCTTTATATACCCATAAAAGTCCTTTCAAAGTAATGACATAAATACGCATACGCAATCAATCGTGTAGTTGTATACTCATCTATCATTTTATAATTATCATCAGCCCAATGCCAACTCGAATAGACGCAGACGCGTACAATCGATTGCATAATCGATGCAATTGGGTATTTGACACCATTTCCCAATAATTCTAAAGCACAACTTTTTTAAAAAGACACTTCTTTCTGGTCTTAAAAACTTAATTAATTTTTAATTACCTGTAAATTACGATTTTTCGTTGCATTATAATTGAAAAAAGTAGTTTCATTGAGTTGATAAAATTGTGACGTCACATGCTAGTATTGCCGTACAAAATCTATGGGAGAGTGTCGTTTTGACAGTTTTAAAAAGTACGTCAATTGATTGGTGGTGTCAAATACCCTATTCGACAATCGGAATACCAGGCATAACCACGTGGGGTTTCCTGGCAACGGACCTGGTTTAGTGACGAGAAAATAAAATGAACTCGATATCGATTAATATCACGTACCTACTATATCATTCATTCCACGCACGCCTATGAATATGTGTCATAATCACAAACGAGCATCTTCTATCGGACTGCTTATTCGAAAGTTGACACTTCAATCCCTGTAAATCTCTAGACCTGGGCTTCCCAAACTATGGGTCGCGAGCGAACATTGAGTGGGCCCTGCCTGTAGAACGACACACCACCCTACCCATCCAACCGCTGGGCAGCGGGCGAAATTTTCTATAGGTGGGTCCCGAGTTTGGGAACTTGTATTAGATGAGTCATAGCCCAGACAACTTTGGGAACTGCTGCTCGAGACTATTGTGCAATGTGATGAAACTAACAGTAGCAGTATTGATATTGCAATTAATTTCTCAATACTACAATACTCAATCATTTATTGCTTTACCTTATTCACATAGGTCATACAATACAGGCATTTACACAATATGGACCCAGTTAGGGCACAGCAACTTTTGGAAGGAGGCAGAAAGATCTCCTTAATTCAAAAGTTACCATGTCTGTCAGTGTTTTTTTCGGAAGAACTGCTGATAGCCGTGAGCAGCTTTCTCCGGCCGGAGCTCCAGACAATAGGTGAGCGCAGATGGCTCTCTGTCAGTTATGATTTCATCTGGAATGATAGACAGATTCTTTGTGATATACTGATGTTTATGCGGCTGATACCACAGACAGGAGCTAGTATTAATATAAACTATTGACATTATCTATTATGTGCAATTCACAAGGTTAGCAATCGATGTGTAAAGTATACATAAATAGATTTGCAACTCTAAAAGCATTTACATAGTTATGAAATGAACTCTAAGTAGCGATAAGTGTTAGCTTCTTTTGGATATCTTATCATATTGATCGTTCCTTCGTCGTTGCTGTCTCAACAAGACAGAGATTGGTGATTTTTTAGTACGAAGGTTCCTCTCTTCTGAAAAAAGAGAGCCCCATATATTCTTCATGGAAGGATTTTCACTTTTTTCACCATTTAAAAGAGCTCTTTTAACTTCACGAAGTCATATTATATTCATTGCTTTCTTCGAAATGATATTACTGTCTTTTACTTCATTATGATGTAACTGACGTCTTGGGATACATACTGTATTTTACTTCTTTGTGACGTTACTGACGTACTGGGCTGGGATACATGTGACAAAGTTATGCAATCGCTACGTACCGTACACCCACATTTTGTTTACGTTCATACGTGGCTTACTACGCTATGAGTGCTATAGCGACTTCCTTATAGCTGGCTCAATGTCAAGGCGCTGGAATACGTTTAGTATCTGAGATCATAGTACAGATGACAGCTCGTCTAGCTTAACACTGGAAGATCTTATTTAGTTGTAAGAGGAACTATTTTACAACGAACATTTATAGGCTTAAGTGCCGTTGAAAGTGCTCTCACGATGCAAATCTATTGTTAGATTTCCTTGTTTAGATGTTGATATGCTTTATATCGCCTTCGTTTTCATTTCTGTGACATCTATTTGCTATTATTATGCTCATTTTCAAGGTGAAGTAGTACTGTCTACTCTATACTCTTACATCATCATCTCATCTGATAGCTGCCACTTATTTATTGACTTTGAAAGTTTAGTTCTTTCATTCGTTTCAGCCAAATATCATCCATTGCTGTACTAAAGGCTTCCCCCGAGGATTTCCAAAACGTCCGGTCCTGCACTGCCCGCATCCTAGTACTTACATAAAATTCATAAAATTAATTTATTTTTGCAAATAGGCTTTTAGAAAGCACTTTTACACGTCCCAATATTAACCCTACCACTGCTTCGAGACAATAAATGGGCCTACAGCGGCCTTCATCAGATCGTCGGTCCACCTAGTGGGGAAGCTTGCACACACTAAGTCTTCAGGCCCGTGGTCGCTACTCGAGAGCTTTTCTGCCCCAACGGCCATCAACTCTGCCCTGAAAGTTTGATATTAATTTGAAATGTTCAAACTGCTTAAACTAGTTTTATTATTTTCAATCAAACATTGTCAATTTCCCAAACAATACATTTTCATGAAACTTGGAAGTTTTATGGAATTCAAATGATACTTGGGAACTTAGTTGTTAAATATTTGAGTCTTTCGAAGTTTATTCAACAATCTAATAGCCCAGCGTATTACACTTAAAAAGTATACTGCCTGCCTACCTAATGTAGTGTTGGTGACTGTACTAACAACTTTATGTCCCAGTAAATTACTTTGAAAGCACTTCTCAGTTTCAATTCAATTCAGTTCCACTCTACAACATGAGTTATGCAACATTATCTAGAAGTTCCCACCCATACACAGCCATGCAACGCATGCAATGAGGTATGTTATCTAAACACCTCGTTAAGAACCAGTCCTGCTTATTAATCAACTCGAATCGGAAGCAAATCGATCGCAATTGATCTACGACGTGTATCGATTTGTAAAGGGTAAGTAGTTCTATCCTATGTATTAGCATAGATAAATAATAGTATTGGTATTACTTACTAAAGTATTTAAAAAAAAAAGTATATAAGTAGTATATCCGTTAAGCTTAGCACCCATAACACAAGCATTAAGTTGCTTACTTTGGGGCTAGCTGGCGCTGTGTGAAATTGTCCAAAGATTTATTTATTATTTATTAAAGTAAGACTCTACACCCTTAAAAAGAATCAGAATCTATCCTTGAATTTCAATTGAACTTAATTTCATAAAAAACAAAATAAAATTAAATTAATTTATTTCTTATTGAGTCCATAAATTTCAAATAATGAGCTTAATCCGTCCTTCATTATGAACAGTGCCATGAATGGAATGGATGCCACGCACCGGAAAGCGCAGCGTGGAACGTCCATCTACTAGATGGACCGTCGACCTTATAAAGATAGCAGAAAGGAGCTGGATGCCCGCCGCTACGAACCTGTCAATATAGAAATCATTAGGAGAGGCCTATGTTCATGATTGTACTGCCCATGCCAACTGGCATATCCATTTCTTTAGACGGATCGAGAAAAGCTCGTCTAAGTGGGAACAGACCCTGAGTATGTTAGCTATAATTAACTGCTTCGATTAACCGCAAGCCGCCTTCCTGACGCCCTGCATTAATCACAGCTTGTTGAGATACCAATCCTTATCAGGACAATTCAGATGTCAATAAACCAGGACTAACTGACCCAACTCCCGTTATCAGCTTCGTAATTTTCCGTGTCCTAATTGGTCCTAATTAATTATCAAATAGATATGGTTGCATCATGGTTTTAATCGAAAGTTTTTGTCATAATTTATGAGGAGAAAGATAATTAAATATGAATAGGTAGCAGAATCGGATTGCAATAATGAAAGGCATTGATCATTTTTTATTTTACAATTATAATTTCAAAATAACACAAACTATTAATTAAGAATTACACTGGTTGAGCATTTCGCAAGCAAGGTTATTAACGCCCGTATTCACCAACATTACTATGAGGTCTCACAGTGCGCGTGGACTCACAGTGCGACACACGAATCAATCACAGAGCTATATTCAACGCTGTGCGTTCGTTTTGCTGCTTCACTTAAGCAAGCATCGTTTGTGAATACAGGCGTAAGTATTAATTCATTGTGCGAGCAGGGTCGGGTTGCTGGTAACTGAGAATTTCGTGTCTTGTAAAAGTATATCCCTTTATCTATAGAGCATTCTAAAACTCATTCAGTATTTTCTTCAGTCGAGCGATACCACGTTGAAGGAACCCTAGAGTAATATCAATCCAATTTTTAGAAGCCTTATTATAATTTAATCGAACTGGCTCTATAAATTGGATTCGCTTCGATCAAATGTAGCACAGTAACAGCTTTGATGTCGAAAAGAATTAAATTGCTTTGAAGGAAAAATATTAAACTAAAAACGATGACATAAAAGATGGTTGGACATGATGCTTTTGAAATAAATAAGTGTAGTCTTATAAGTTTCACGATAAATAGGGACACTCTTTATTTAGACGCTCGTGTATGAACGTGATCGATTGTTCCCAGGCCTTGACGAAATCCAAAACTAGACGACCTAGATCCGTAACAAACAAACATACCGTGTATTGTGTGTGTGATGAATCACATGCAACCTTCACTATCAAAATATCTAGGAAATCGGAACCATACACGTCCCAGTACTAACCCTACCACAGCTTCGGGACAATAAATGGGCCAGTGCCTCTAATTTACCAAATTAGGTGTAACCAACACATTAAAGTTAATATTGAAATCTTATACAGCTGTAATAGATGCTAATATTAAAAAAATATAGTCAATGATGATGTGCTGTCGATAGATAGACGGGTATTTACTCGTCGGTTGCACGCTTTCATTAGATATCGTATTGAATATTGGTTAATTAGATATTTACTCAATAATTATTTTATACATGCACTTTAAGGAAATAGTATACAATGTTATTGGATAATGGTTATGTTAACTGCTCAGTAACTATGGTTAATTAAGATAAATATTAACTCAATTTTATTGTGAGACGCGATATTTTAATAAGTTGATAGACAAGTTGCAAGATACATACTCTGTGTCTTTAAAAGGCAATTTCGTTGTTCTCGCTTTTGTTATGTGACTAAATATTTGGCTATAAATGTTTTGGTTTCAATTTTAAATCTAGTTTTATCTAGGTGACTCTATCAACCTATTATTTGACCAGTCCGGTTTATAGTATGGATATCATTTCAAGGTAGACATAAAGCTCTCAAAAAATCGGTGGTGTGGCGGAAGACAACTACTCGTACATACCTGTAAGCAGTTCAATAATATAAAATTGCTACCATTTTTTTTATCATCAATAAAATTTCGATATTTCAGCGCAGCGGGGCTTCTACCTTACTCTGTTACCGTATATTTATGAATTCATCTGTCATTTTCGCTCATTCCGGCATCTCAATTCGAGTGAAAGGGATGGCCAGATACGAAAATACGGAAACGATATTAGGCAGTCCTGCAGTTGCAGCTTTTGGCCATGAAGTTCCGAAAACCTTTTTGGGACGTTGACTTCCGAATCGTGCCACGGAAGTGAATTCAAAAATTTAATTTTAAAATATAGCGCGCATTAAAATCGACAACTTGTCATTAATATTTTTGTATCGGCAACAGCAACGTTTTCGGTGTAAAAAGGGATGTTAGTTGGTCACTAATTTTACTTGTGTGTAAAATATACAAACCATTATTTTAAATTGTCGCTCTTCCAATAACTTTTTACTCGTATAGAGATCTATTCTCAGATGAAGCAAAGAGAGAATATTCAATTGAACAGACAAGTAATTGAATAAATTACAAAATAATCACGATCTTTCAGCATTGGGCAGTATCAACAAACATTAACAGTAAAAATACATTTAGTGTAGACTACATTAATTCTGCTCGTGATCGATGTGCCTGAAAAATAAGTGAGAGAGAAAGTTGTGCCATCTTTCTGCGTGTTGATCAACGTGCGTGAAAAATAATCAGGACAAATTCCCAGTGTACGCGCACCTACGGAAGTTGTATCAATTTGGCACAAACAATAGGTAGCGATTTTAATGAGCGCAGGTGTCGCATCATCGCTCGCAGACAGTGACTATATAGTCAGACACAAAAGTATTAGGCTGGTTTTAGTGCCACGCGGACCGTCAGTGCGGATCGCTCCACACAGGCGATCTATATGAACTGCTAGGGAGCGGAGCGGTTCCTCCGGACCGCATTAGTCTAAAACGCTCCCTAGAAGTTCATACAGATTGGCCGTGCGGAGCGGGTCCGCACCGGACGGTCCGCGTGGCACTAAAACCAGCCTTACAACCCATTTGAGAAAGTGAAACTAGGCGGTGGTACTTCAAGCAAACAAGGAGACATAATCCCAAGGAACCTAAATCAGAACAAAAACGGACGCTTGACCTCCTGAAACAGCTTCTTATTTAAAAGCAACGATAGCCATCATGAAATGTATCGGATTGCCGACTCGAGATCTAAAGAACGCTCTGGTTTGAACCCTGCCGCCGCTCGACTATTGTGGTGAACCCAAGCAAATTTGCCTTACTACGAGATTTAAAAAGGTTGTTATAAGAACAAAAAGCAACCAGTATTATGTACAGTCGCGGAATGAAAAGGTTCGTCACCTTAGTGTCGGTTTTCGCTTGCACTGGGTACTGTAAGAGTCAAACCTGCCAACATAACAGTGCAAGAAACAGTGCTGCTAACATTTAAATAAATATGACGTTTGCTAACGAATAAGGTTTTGCTTGTTTATTTTTCTATCCCATCAGTGCAATGCAATGATAACATTGAGCAATTGACAATAGTTTTTTTTTTATTTAATAGAAATAATAATGGCAGGTTGAACCAACAAGGTTTTAGTTTATCAATCATAATAATCTTCTTGACAAGATAAATTGTCAAACAACTTTGATCTGAATAATTTTGAACTTTACTGACGAACAGTTAAAGATTATTTTCTCTAACTCGAGATTATTCTGTAACATAGTTTTAAAAGGTAATATGTGCTCGCGATTCGTTGAAGGAATCAATTTGAAAACTGACGAACCTTTTCATTCCGTGACTGTACAATATGCACTTGACTGTACACAGATAGTTCCGTAAACCCAAATTGGAGCTGCATCGCGTAGAGTCGAGTCATCGCATAGTTTTGTAGGAGTAAAATAGCGTACTCTGTGTAGCCTTCAACTAAATGGAGCGACGACCTGTGACTATCTCTGAAATTATATTCTTGGACTTAATATTGTATTGGTGGATTTTAAGAGTGTCACTCGGAATTATGAGCAGTTTCTTGCTATAATTGCTTATTAGTCATTTTTTCCTTTAATGCTTTAATATTATGATATGATTCGATTACCAAGATATTATCAAACTTGCTACGATTCCGGTTCATAGTACGTATGATGAAGCACCTGATGTCATGCCCTGAGTGCCCAAACAACTGCACTCAGGAGGATTTGATGAGTGCTACTGACAACGCCACTCTTGTGGCGGAGTTTTGGGCTGACACTGTGTAGGTTTGTTGTCGACACGAAAAGAAGAAGAAGTACGTATGATTAAAACACCTACTTATTTTGAAATAGCAAGCGGATACTAATAATTTCATTAACAGCAAACAAATAACAAAGCTTTTTAATATATGAACTACGTTGCATCAAATGCAAACAACCTGAAAAACACGTAATAGATCTAATGAATATTTTTTTAATATAAAAACTACGTTTTACCAAATACAAACAACCTGAAAAAAGCGTAAACAATATAGTTTCTTATCACACAATATTCAGCTTATCAGCACAAGCTTCAGCACCAATCTTTGCTTCTACGTCTAATCTGATTCTTTTGCGTTTCAAACCATGATCTCCGTTGATAAATATAGTGTGACACACCCCCGATCTGTTTACATACTATATGTTTTCGTTTTAGTTAAAGGACGTAATTTCGTCGATATAATTATCTAGTTTGATAAAATAAAAACTTTAACGACTTTAATTTTCCATAATAAATATCACTTCCACAACTTTGATACTAAAAAAAACACGTGTGCACTTACTATATTGAGACAGAAAAAAACACAAAAATGAATCTAATTTTATTGTTATACAGTCTACGCACCAAATACGCCGACCCGTCGACTTCAGTCGCCGACTTTTTACACATTATTGTCACAAGGCAGAAAGTGCAAGTGGTCGACATGTTTCTTTGGAAATAAAGTCGGCGGGCTTGGTATGTAGAGTCATTTCTTTTACTTCGTCGTCGTACTACAAACAAGAACCACCTACCTCAGAAATGCACTAAATGCGCACAATTATCGAACATTCGATGCACCAATCCACGTCTGACGTGTTGTAAACAAACATATTAACATTTATTAGTGCTCAGATTTATTGGAGTAATGAAACGTTACGAAATAAACATTACTGTATACTTACTGTCTGCGTATATCGTCGACATATCGGAAAACTTTCTAGAATAGAACGATTAGCGTATATGGGTCAACACGATTACGATTTCTCGGCCAAACAATTTATTTTCTGTTATTATGATCCCAGTGACGTAGTTGGTGGAAAGTTTTCGTGTGTCATTAACATATAAGAGTAACTCATCGCTCATAAAGTACGTCATGATACAACGTTAATCGCTAGACATACCCAGTCGTGACGACAGACACACACTAAAAGGACATTCGTTACAATTGCTATTAGTCCTGTTAGTCTTAAAGAACTTGATATTTTCCCAACGAATATTATACCAAATACTTATCATCTCCTTGAAATTAAACTTCTGGCAGGGAAATCCTACCAACACTTAATTATTTTTGATGGGCAAATCAAGAATATTGCTACAACATTGTAGACCGCCATATACTTCTTAGCTTCCAAATGTTCCTATTGCGAACCATCCCCAACAGCATCAAAATTGACTATGTAAACAAAGTGATGAATGAGTCTGCATCCACACATCCACACCAAGTACAGTCAACGGCACTCAGCTAAACTTTGTGTCCTCTTTGTACTTGGAATAGGGAGGGATTTTGCAAGAAAAGTGTAAAGACTGATATGCTGTCGTCTGTACCATGGCCCAACTTTTGGCACTAATATCTCGTGTATTTTTAGCCCGTATGTTATATTGTGTGATTGCTCGTCAATCCTTTATACCGTTAATTACTGGCGCAGTTGGCAGCAGGATCCTGGTGTGGACTTTGTTTTTGATGATAATGGTAGAGGTCGAGGCCTTGAGTTTCATATCATTATTCTTTAATTGCTCGTCATTGGTACTCTCATTGCGAAAGTGTCGCTTCCGTATATCTTCCTATCGATATATGTCCACCCACTGCTAAGTCTGTTCTTAAGACCAGTGTCTTCGCTCATCAGCTAATATCTGGCATTTTTTTAAGCGTGTGTCCTCTTTTCTCGTGAGGTTTAGATTCGTTCGTAGTCAGCACTTGTACGTATTCGTTATTTTTTGGGACTTTATTTGTCAAACTTACGATATAAATGTAGAGATTCATTTTTTTCGACTTTCATTACCGACATTAATAATTAAATCCATATTACTAAATACAACATCAAATCAACTGACAATTACGTATTAATATTTTGATTGGATAATTATTATAATTACAACAATTATTATTGAACTATCTTTATTGCATTGCATATTAACAGTAAAGCGAACACTAAACTTGATTCCGGATTTCAATTTTACAATTAAATAATATTATTTTTTACGAGGTTGCGAAATGCAAATAAAACTACCAAAGCGATTTCGATAAAGCATTCGTCTCTGCTCATCTCTTTCAGTATCCTTCGGATGCTACCATGAGCGAAAAAGACGTATAGAGTTGATAATCGAAACGTTTTGTAGAGTTGACCACAGCAGTGCAGCACTGTTATCAATAACTTCTATTTTTAAACTAAAATAACTATTAACAATGTGGTCACGACCTTTCATATCAGCAAGGCTTTTAATTAATATTCATTTAACCGACACTTAATGACAAACTATCTTGAACTCTGCTGCAATGAGATATGAGCTACAATAAAATAAATTATAATTATAGTGCGCACGCGCATTGATAAATATAGGGATGTTATGGATATGTAGTTTCGGTTATGGATACGGTTACGGATATAGGAATAATATTATACCGGTTAAGGTAGCATTCGGATCAAGACGACCGCGACGCGAGACCGCGACTCGAGACCGCGACCGGCGACCGCGACCCACTGCTTTATATGAATTAATAGGAAGTGCTGACGGATGCAAGCGACCGAGTCGCGCGACGTGTGGGCGTGGCCTGCCGGCTACTTGCGTCGCGCGACTCGGTCGCTCACAAGGCAGTGCCGTGGCGCGACAGATGCAAAATGGCCGTGTTTTCTTCGCACGAAGACGAAATTTTAATAGAATTAGTAAGTAAAAACGCACCTGTATTCGATACGAGACTTCAAGCTTATAAAGATAATACTGTGAGAGACAATATTTAGGAAAAAATTGGAAAAGCATTAAATAAAACAAGTAAGTTCAAATGATACATATTTTTGTTAGAAAAGGTACTTATTTTTATTGTTTACAGATGGATGGAAGACAACCGTTTAGTTTAGTAACTGCAAGCATACTGAGTTTCGTATGGGTCGCACGACTCGTGTCGCGAAGATTCGTAAGTAGCTGTCGCCCTGCGACCTGCGACCGGTCGCCGGTCGCGGTCTCGAGTCGTGGTCTCGCGTCGCGGTCGTCTTGATCCGAATGCTATCTTTACGGTTACGGATATCTGTGCTTTAGAATGAAGTTTGCAATAGTTGTCCAACACGGTTCATTCATGGCCGCACACTTTACATCGAATAAAAAGTAAATAAAAAATCAATTTTTATTTTACTCTAATAGGTAAATCAAGCTGTTATGCCTTTACATATAATGCTATACAAAAAACAATTTTTAAACTGCCTACATCCGAAACTTTTGAATAGGTTACGGTTACGGTTGCGGATATTTATTTATTTCGGATATCCGAAAATTTCGGATACGATTACGGATATCCATAACATCCCTGGATAAATAAATTTACGATGCACTAGGAATAATTAATTCCATGAATGATGTAAGTAAAACGTTCTATGGAGTGTTTGTAATAGTGTAAAAATAGATAAGTTAACATTCCATATGTACAGAGGTCTCTTACAATAATCTTGAAGGAAGTTATCTCTATAATGAGTATTCTTGAGAAACACATCCGTTACTATTTAAAGCACGTGTGAAGTGCATTGTGCTTTGAAGAAAACACGTGCAATGTTAAAGGCTGTTATTTGTACACACTATCGAGATATTTTAAAGGCGATAGTTATACTTCAATAGTGTATCGCACTGTCGATTTATTTATTTATACCTGATACATTCACAGTGCATACTTATAACATAGTGAACATAAACTTCTAGCTAACAAATCAAGTTAATATCTATGAACCATTACAACAGACTGCACACATCTATGCCTAGTAATGTGCTTGAGAAAACCCTACAAACTGAAAGTTAGTGGAGATTGATTGCTGAGGGTCTACCAGTAGACTATAGTCGCGAACCCCATATAAGCTGAAACTTCTAACGGTAAATATTGAGCAATATAAATTACTGAATTTAAAAAGAGTTAGATACACTTCTTTTATCAAATGTACTATGTGTGTAAATGTGATGTTATTACCCTACCATTTACCAACTGTCAAACCACACACACATTTAATACAAATAAATGATTTGATTTGATTAAAATTGCCATAAAACTCTAAACTCAACAAAAACTCTTCAGACAATCAAAACATTTGTGTACGCTAAGTTAGACCTTCGTTGAAAAGTTTGAATTAATTTAATTCTGTGTGACTTTGAAATATTACAACTGATATCGAGAGTCAAGTTCAAAATTTAATCAAACTCCCTTGAACCCGTTACTCGAGGTTTTTAATTCAAAGTTTAATAAACTGCTCGTATATCAACGATCAATTAACTCGACGTGACTAAATTGTATTTTTTCAATATGAAACGCTTCATTGTTCTTTACCATAGAAAATTGGCAAATTTTACTGTACAGTAACAGTACCTGCATACTTAGACACGTATGTCTATGTAAATTTTCGTTTATTACAGTTATTCTTACAAATTGTTTTTATGTTTGGAATGTATTCAGAAACACTGATGCAGGAAGAATGCAAAATTTTTTTTAGTTTTTATTTTTCAATTTATATTCTTAGTTCATTTATTATATTTTCAGTATGAAACTTATAACAAGTGCACGAATGCTATTGTGCACTGTTAGATTTTATGATCATCCAAGTCCAATGAGGGTCGTCGTGGATTTTGACATATCTGTCAATGTCATGTCAAAATCCACCAATCATGCAGCATTTGGAACTCCCGTCTACGTATTGCCATCTGGCAGATTTTTCAATCGAGAAAACCCTCATTTACTCGTAACAAAAACGATTTACTAGCAAAAGCTCTAGTAGGTAACCTGAAAGAGAGTCCGACAGTTAGAGGTAAGATAGCCAGTTCCTCCTTGGTTGAGGATTCCAGGTGAAGCTCGCTTCTACCTTCGGCCTGATCATCACTTACCATCAGGTGATACAGGCCAAGAGCTTCCTCGTAGTGAATAAAAAAAAAAAAGTTTTCGCGATATATCTTATTTAAAGTCAAAGTTTTGTTATTCTGTACTTAGGCCCGTTCTAGGCCGCTTTCCAAATAGCTTGCCCTACCACCACTTCGGGACAACATATTTTATGGGCTGGTGCTAAATGTCAGTGTCAGTGCACAGTGTCTCTGGTAAAAAATAAAACTTTTTGGTTACTGCTAAGAGTAGGCGCACACCGTTGATTTTTAGTTGGCCGATAGTTGTGCCCGATTTTAAATTGTATGAAGAATCGGCCAAATCGAATCGGCGTAGTGTGCGCACTCCCATACATGCCCATACTGATCAACTGCCCGACTAAACTATCGGCCGACGAAAAATCAACGGTGTGCGCCTACTCTTACACAACAAAAGTGACCACCGAACACTTTGGATATGAGGAACAAAATGTTGTGTAAATTAAACAAATAATTCTGTAGTGAGCTAGACTTAGTTTGGTTATACCTAGTTAACACTTAGTTCGGTGGTCACTTTTGTTGTGTAAGCAGCAACCAAACATTTTTTTCAGTGTAATATTCAGGGGCTCTACTTTTTGACATTGCTTAACACTACGAATATTCAACTCTATCCTTTCTTTTATAGGCTTTAGAATTCTCACATTCGAGTTAGAACCGACCCCTATCAATATAGTCCAATCCATTTGAACGTATCGTTTCCTCACACGGTTCCAATCTTACGAGGCTTGTGCAAGTGATATCTGATCTCGACATTCTCGGCACTTTCGCTACACAAGTACCTGCACTAGTAGCACCTGCTGGATATCGGGACTATTTCCACCACTCGTTCCCACCGCTACTACTCCTGTGTAGCCAGGATCTACAGCTTGACCGCCATAAATAAACCAATGAAGGTCAAGTTTGTCCCGGGGGACAATTAAATTGTCATTGGTCCCGCAACGAAATTAATCAGAAGAACATAGGAGGAGTTCGAAATTAAGGTTCGACTTCCCTCCATTTCAAAACGGATGACAGGTGGCAAACAAATGTATGATAACCTTTAAGAAAAAATATGCACCACGGACAATAATCATCAATTAGGAGGCCTATCTTATGAGCAATTAGCTACCTGCCGATAATATTTTACCTGCTGGATATATGTATAGGTTTCTTTCTACCCCTTTGTCTTAAAAGCTCTAGAAATCTTACATGTTGAGGTAGAATGGACCCCTATCGATATAGTAAAATCCATTGGAACTTATCGTTTCCTCACACGGTTCCAATCAGTAACGAGGCTTGTGCAAGTGATATCTGATCGCGGCATTCTCGGCACTTTCGCTCCACAAGTACACCGGGTTTGAAGTAGCACCTGCTCGATATGTAGGTTTATTTATAACATGTATGTTAAACGACATCATAAAATATTCTTTTGTTGCAAATTCGACCTTACATACGGTGGTATACATTGTGCCGTTGTCTCTACATTATTCAGGATCGGTTTATGGTTAATTATCAAATCTACTATATAAAAATAAGTCGGGTTTTCCTCCCTGACGCTATAACTCCAGAACGCACGAACCGATTTCCACGGTTTTGCATTCGTTGGAAAGGTCTCGGGCTCCGTGAGGTTTATAGCAAAGAAAATTCGGGAAAAGGGGGTAAAACAGGATCCACGCGTGCGAAGTCGCGGGCGGCCGCTAGTCTACTATATAAAAATAAGTCGGGTTTTCCTCCCTGACGCTATAACTCCAGAACGCACGAACCGATTTCCACGGTTTTGCATTCGTTGGAAAGGTCTCGGGCTCCGTGAGGTTTATAGCAAAGAAAATTCGGGAAAAGGGGGTAAAAAAGGATCCACGCGTACGAAGTCGCGGGCGGCCGCTAGTGTAAGTATACAAGATTCAAATCAACCTATTGATCATCATCGTCTGCTTCTTTTAAGTATGAAAAAATCGTGTATCTCTCTCCTTGACGATCACACCCTAACTCCAATTCATGAGTTGCTCTATTTTCCTTCTGAATCGGTAATAATACAATTACCGGCGTATGACACATTTTTGTTGCTTTTACATTTACATAATACATTATGTACATTGTACATACAGTACATAACATAGTACAGATAATTTTATTGTCTAGAGCTGTACACTACCCTTCCTCCAACCGACAACTGCCACGTGGTCAAATCGCCTCTATTCTATCAAGTGGAACACCCGTACCCTAGGAGATAATTTAATCAAAGTTCACACAACAATACATGCCGGAATGTACTACTAAAGCTATAAACGAGACCAACAAAACAATGTGAAACGTGATAGAGATCCGGATTCCATCTTGAGAAAGGGGTCGATATATCTAGTCACTAACGAATTACACAGTTAAACATAATTAGGTATGAACTTATCTTTAAACGACCCAGATAAAGTTCTAAAATTAAAGAATGTTTAACTTAACTGTCTCGTTTTTCTTTACATTTTAAATTCCTTCGGTGGTAAAGGTTATCTATTAACAAAGATACAAAGTTCAAAAATAATGCTTTCGTTGTTAACTGTTAATAACTGTCACGTGCGATAATAATATTTATAAATAATAAGTATACTGTTATTATTGTATGTATGTACACGTGACAACACAAACATATTAAGAAGTTTTCTCCAAACAAATAAGGAGACGAAAGATATTTCAAATAAAAATATGATATCTTAGATTCTTAGAACAACGTAATAAAGGACATTGTCAGAAACCGCCTAAAAAACCGCCCAAAAACATTAACCCATCATAATTATTTTCTATTTTTTTTAATACATTAAGCACCCTTTCATTCTAATGGACACTTAAGCATTGAAAAATTAAATAAATAAGTCTTTCAACGTTTATTCTATAATACTATTACAACTTCCGGACGTTTTGGTGCGTGGCATGGTCTAAAACCTATCAAGTTCCATAATTTTTGCCGATAAAATCTGTACGAGGCATTACCGTACTTTATTGCTGGGAGTCCATGATAGTGATGTTCCTGCGGCCATCATAGACAATAAAATATCTATTTTGAAAATAAAATAAATCGATTAAACTGCTTTGAAGACTAGATTTGCGTTAAAAGCTAAAAAGATATTGACATAAAAGTGGAATGCCGAGTTGTATTTCTAAAACTTGTTCTATTATTTTATACTATTTGGCTGCGACTCGGCGTGACGACAATACAAAACATTTTTCGCGAATCGGTGTTCATACATTCACACAATACATTAGACGCCATGTTGTCATAAACGACATATTATAAAATCGCTGTGATTTAATATTCTTAATCATTAATTTTATGGCAAGTGTCCATCAGGAATCATTGTTCTTACACACAGAATCGTATTATTTCGCTTTCGGATAGTAATATGTCAAAATTGTTGGTTCTTAGGCGAACAATGTATGGAGAACGAACATTGTCCTTTAATCGTTTCAGCAAATTAATTCAGTTCCTGTTTAGAATTCCTCGTTATAAAGCTTCCAAAGTTGTCTCTTTAGTTACAGGAATAACGAAACAAAAACAATAAATACTCTTAAGGGAATATCCTTAAAATAATTTTTGACCCCACAATGGTTTTGCGACGGTCGCGTTGGGAGGACATTCAACCAAAATCAACCAAATTCGCCACAACCAGCTGTCTGCGAAACCCAAAACAATCGCGCCTTCGGTATTCGGCGGCCCCAAGTAGAGCATTCGACAGCACATCAAGCTAAACCCAGTAGAGTCTTATCAGGTTGTAATACGGACTATTTGGCGACCAAAATGTGTAGGCTGATGTGCTTTCGACTGTGCAAAGGCTCAAATTCCCGTGAAACCGGTTGCTCTACCGATAAACAACTCTTAAGGCGCCATGCTCTCTGTGGTACATCTGGTTATGCGCAGCTTTGAGGAGACCGGAGATTTGTCGCAATACCACATTTTGAAAGATTTGCATATTGTAAATTATGTAGAGCTGGGCATATTATATTTACTTTTATTCATAAAAGTCCAAAAGCAGTTGTTTTTTCTCCTAGGATAAACTTGGCTTTCGTCTTGTGGTACAGAGAACTAAGTGAATTAAGAAAAAATTGCACACCCGTACCTACTTGTTAAAGTTATGAGACTTGTCATAACATGAAGTGAATTGAGCTAAAAAATTTCATATAGGTAAATAATTATTATCAAGGGCATTCGGCTTTGGAAAATCCAAAATAAGTGCAGTTTTAATATCCACGAAATGACCTTATCTTCAGCATTAATTTGAAGGTGACTGTCTCAAAAATCCTTGATGGATCACCATCATATACCACTTATGATCCATTGATCCTATCTATAAATAATAATCTTATCCAGTAAATAATCCATCTGCAGAAGTTACATAAGTCTACGAATGTTGATTCGAACCTTTAAATCCGCATGCCATTCCTAAAAACCTGCCACAAAAATTGACAGTCGGTCAGTCGGTGGATCCCTGTGAGTAGGTTACCACAAAATTGTGACGTGTACCTTCACAACCAATAAAGGGTTCATCCGACGGACTTGCTAATAACGTGCTTTCAAATGATACCGTGCCTTAAAATCTAATATTATGATCCTAGTTTGAGAACTAGATTGTTTATGATATTTTATTTATTTTGACAGCTCACTTCTATTCTATTCATATTCTGTACTAGCTTGCCGCCTGCGGCTTCGCCCGCGTGGAATTTTGTCTGTGACAGAAAAACGTCCTTCCCGCAACTCAAACTATATCTCTATGCCAAAATTCATCAAAATCGGTTCAGTGGTTAAGGCGTGAAAGCGACATAGACAGACAACCAGACAGACAGACAAAGTTACTTTCGCATTTATAATATTAGTACCTATAGATTTGAAAAGCTTCTTAAGCACCTTTATTTCTATCAATACCTACTGAACGTTAAGGCAGTTCGTAGCCTTAAAGCAGTAGTTTCTAAGTTATTTATAGCCCGCCGTGTCAGGCATTGCTATTAGATACCGTTAATCTGTAAGTTGTGTACTATACTTGCAATATACTCATAGAACATTTTCCACGATCGTGTCTCAACCAACTCTCACACACATTCCGTTCGTAAGTTATAAGAAAGTATATCTCTATCTGAGAGGTTTTAGCTTAAAAATTAAAATAGAAGTCATAATGCAGACTAATAAAAAGTCCAGTATTAAATAAAAAATAAAAACATTTTGTTTGCAATTATTAGGCCTTTAAAAAGCACTTTTACACGTCCCAGTATTAACCCTACAACTGCTTCGGGACAATAATGGGCCAGTGCTGAGAAGAAACAGCGCAAGAAACTCCACTAAATAATATCCGATACCAACATCAGAGAAAGTAATCTGACATTATCAATGACCAACGGATTAGCATTAATATTCTCAGAAACGTCGAAAACTATTTCTTATCGGGATAAGATAAATAAGTCTCTACAGCAATAATGATAAATGTTCCTCCAAAAGCATTTGTCATTTCAAATTGTGAATTTGTAAGTGATCCTTGGAATAATAATTAGAATATATTTCCCTAACAAATCAAATAGTAGCACGTCCAAGCAATAAAACGCCTAACATTCCAGGAGACCTTCTAATACGTCCTCAGTATTGCATTACAACACAGAAATAGAAACACTTTCCTCACTTATGAAGTGAGCACTAATTGCAAAGGCCTAGCGTAGACAATTGCATAACAAACTATGCATAGTGCTGCTGGTCTATCGATAGATTTATCGATATCTCTGTATAGCGAAAGGAATAAAAAAAAAGTAAATATCGTGAAATACAAATAACCTTTTTTGTGGAAAAGCAGCATGAAATATAAACTTGACTTTGGATTAGATTAACAATCACTACTTCACGATCAAAATAACTCTGTTGCCGTGCATATGGAAAAACACTCATATCCATACAATACTGTAATCATAATCATGCATGAATATCATCAGAAGTTCAGTTTCTAACTTATTGGCTTAAATACTCAAAATATTGGCCTTTTTTATAAAAGCTTAAATGAGCAGTGATCAACTACGCGTGTTTACAGTAATTAATGCCTGAAGTAACTTTTAATTATTCTGGACTTACAAACTAACCTATAGTCTTTTTCACGTAAGATGATTCGTATGACGTTTCGAGTTTGAAAGTTATAGAGATGTCACATAATTAAACCATAGCAATTTATCTATCGATTTTTTTTTCTAAGAGTTAGTAATACCTACTTTTAGAGAAATATTTTGTATAGGTGTTATTTAACAAAAAACATAGTTTTTTTTTAATTACGAATATTATTGTAACAATTTTTATTGATAATACAAATTCAAATTCCATGGACTTCGTGTTCAAAAAAACGATTCCTAAAAAGTACTGTTTCTATTTCTTTAAATTAAAAACTATTAATTTATTTTCAATGCGTTTATTAAAGTCAACAATCGAAAAATATAGTTGATTTTTGTGATGTTTTTAATAACTAATTCACTGCAATCGATTAATGAACCGCGGAAATAATCGATTTTGTTATACAACAAATACCCCAGCACTAAATCTATTCCGTTTCACACATTGCGTACATTAAATAAAAAATATTTTTACATCGTATTTAATTAAAATATAATCAATAGACTCAGATTTTTACTATATATTTCGAGACAAGTAGTTATTTTTTTTATTATATTGCTAATAAAATACAAATATTTTTTTCAAAAATATTCTGCATATTATGCGTACCTAATATGGATAACCTTGAAGTGTCATACGGATCATCTTAGGTGAAAAAGACTATGCTGAAAATAATATTTAGTGTACATTTCTTACAACTCACGAAAGCGAGTGAGCTTTACTTGGGTGTGTACATGCACATAACGATAGTGCAATGTCTATCAAAACTTTTGAAAAACGAACAGTAGCGAGCCACCACACACTTAAAGCCCGCCTTCGTGAATTGCAACATTTATCGATAAATCGCCAATAAATGGCCATCACTAACTGCATGTCTGGTTCCATGTCCATTTATAGCCTGTGACTGCATCTAGCGCGTTCAAGTTTGTCCCCTTAGCTGTGGCCTTGTATGGAGGCGGTTATTCTAAAATAACCCTCGGCTTTTATGGTGGAAAGTGACACCGTGCGTCCATTTTGAAATAGGATCCTTTGTTTGGCTTTGCTTTTCATTTTATAATGATTCAGCATTTTCATGATTTAGGTATTAGAAAAAGAAAGTATTTATTGACTTCGAAACTTAATACATGAGGTTAGATAAAAGCACACCGAAGGCCTGGAATCGGACCTGGCCTGGCTGGCGTTTGCGGTAAGGAGAAGGGCTCTTCGCAACACTGATTTTCAGCCATGCCCTGCAACTAACATAAATGACAGTTAAGAAAACATCATTTTGTTAGAAAAGAGGTGTGAGGAGATTAACAAACCATTTTGTTACAACATAATAAAGATAACAAATGATCTATTATATTATCTGTGACGCTAATATGGGTAATGGAATGTAATGCTTGAGAAAACTATTGAAGAAAATATTAAACTTTACTATCAGTCAAGCACAAGCACCGATAAAATCTAACAATAGAAAATCTATTACATATTTATAAAAAGATAGACAAAGACACTCAATAAAATAAAGATAAAAAGAAGGCTACATAAAAAAGCATACACTTTCACCGTCACGTCATTACGAACCAAAACAGCTACATATTTAAAAGGTGACCTCACAGTTCATACTACGCGTAACGTAAACGTACACGACATCACAACATACCACAAAATGGCAGATTTCTTTAACTGATTGTGAACTTTATGTCTAAAGAATAAGGTTCGAGATTTCTGCTTGTACACACGGCACAAAGCTAAATGGATTCCAAAGGTGACGTAAACGAATAATGGGATTGTCACTGCTCCCTACGTTAATCTTTTAAAGGGTCAAGTAGCTACAGATTATTTCTGATAATAAATCCTGTTACTTGTAAAATTAGAAAATTTAACAGATATACTCGTAGTAGAAATCCCCGTATCAATATTTATTTATTTATTTATTTATTATTCATCATTGAGCAATTACATATTTGATCCAAATAGCGTCCTAAATCCTCTTTAGGTTTGTCTAGACACTATTGTTCTCTATACAAATAAAAACAAACGTTTTAGTATAATATTATGTCTTCTTACACCTCATGGATGATAACGTCAGCTGTCATAAACAGCTGTCATTTGATGGTATGATTAGAACTGACGTTGATCAATCTCGGCTTGGCGAATAGATAACTTTTAACAAGCTGTCAATTTCTCCAGTGGTATTCAAATCCAAGGGCAGATAGATAAAAAAATCTCATAACAGTTGTTTCGGTAGTGGACGCCTTGAGGAGTTCCTCAACTACAACCTCAAGTATGTATAACACAACCGAAGTTTCATATAAGGGAGAGTCCGCTTATTTGGACCAGTTTTTTTCAATCCCATTTTACACATAGTTTTCTTTTGTTTTTGCTAATGTCCATGGTATATAATAAAAGATACATTATTCAACTTACTATTTCATGAGTATTAATTAACATGATTGTTGTATATTTAGCACAAATCAACAAAGTACGAGTTCAGAGCTTCGGTCCAATTTAGCCAACCGGTTCGATAATTTGTACCACAGGGTTACTAAATTGGATTTCAATAAATTTCAAGCCTTTAAAAAAACTATGGCAAAATATTATACGATACATTCTTAACAAATTAGGAAACGAAGAGGAACAGTAGTTAATAACATAGACAATCGATATTGTTTTACACGTTATCACGATTTTGAGTACAAGTTTTGTAATTCCAATTATCGTAACGCACACTTCTACCTAATCTACTTTGCCAGTATTTTGCTTTCATTTACTGTTAGTCAAACACATCTACGCTATTATAACTTCAATATGATTTACTAAAAAAAATTTCAAAATCCTTTGGTAAAGTTCCNCTACGCTATTATAACTTCAAAATATGATTTACTAAAAAAAATTTCAAAATCCTTTGGTAAAGTTCCATACAACTTGATGTGGTACAATTTAGCCGACTAGGTGATAGTGCTTTTAAAAAATCGGTAAAAAATATAGCTTATAAATACCGAAAAATGTTTCAAATAATTGTAATCCACACTAATTTACGCTTCTAAATAATATATTAGAAACATCCTGTGAATAAATTTAACAAAATTACAATATAAACATGAATTGTCAAAAGTTACTTGAAAACAATGAAAAAATACTTTTCAAAATAAAACACACGTGTTTGTTGTCACGGCAAAAACCACATGGCCGATATTAATTGGTTTTAGTTGTGTATCGCTGAGTGTTGCAATTACAGACATTCAATAAATAGTTTACGAAATATAAGGGTGGTACAATTTACCCGGCGGTATAATATACCGAACTCTCCCCTACTACTAACGAAATAGTATACTACTTATGATGCGCCTCAAGAGAGCTTACCAGTAGACGAACTACATTAGCTAAATTAAATTGGATCCCGACCGTTAATAAATTTGATTAAACAGGAGTTTGTTGTGCGGAATGTTGTTGTGTTGCAGTAATACTGTGCTAATTTTGTTTCTTTCAAAAATTAATTAATGAATTTTAGAATCACCCCTTGTACACCTACTCCACCTACTCGTAGATTCGAAATAGCAATAAAATCCTGTACTTCTCTACTACTACTCTACAATTGTGAACTTTACATCGTTAAGGACGTTTTGTTCAAAACTTGTGACTGGAATGACAATTTGGCGCCTAGTTGTCGTGGCTTTTTGCCAAGGACCGCACTTAGCCCTAAAAGCTTTGTTTATACAACTACGAAAGCTTTACGAACTCTATAATTTACACGTAATAATTGTACCGAAAATTTATTAGTAACAATTTTGGACAGTGTTTCGTTTTCAACATTCTATCCTGCTATCCAACATTCTACCCTACTATCCAACAGGGGAACATACACTTGCGAGCAAAAGTATGAAATCACTTACATGAAGTTGTTTCCACGCGATCTTGTGTACTAACCAATTTGTTAGTAACAAAAAAAGTAGCAGTAGTTGCGGCCTATTTACCCCCCATAAAAGCAAGTGTTTTCGGATTTTTGCTTTCACACGTTGATCCATACACATCTCCGCTTCTTTTGACACTTTACCTGGGATTCTACACCTTCAGAAGCAGCACAAATCGTTGCACTATTACAAGAAGGGCTCAGCCAGCGGGTTGTCGCATGTCAGCTCCACATAAGCCAGTCCTGGGTTTCGAAAGCTTGAAGACGCATTCGGAATACCGGTGGCTTTATCCCGAGACCAAGTTCTGAACATTGCCGGTGCACATCGCAGAGGGAAAACCGTTTTTTCATGTCAACTTCTCTACGAAATCGTCATTTGACTGATATCGACGTCCAGCAAGAGCTCAGAAATGTTCATAGGATAGCTGCAAGTGGACAGTTTGTCTAAGATATAAACAATAGAATTTGACTCCAAAAAGGCCTGCAACAGGCTTGAAACTGACGGCAGGTCACCGATAAGCACGCTTTCAATTTGCTCCTACACATCTCGATGGGATGTCGAGCAAGCCACCCCCATAAGCCAATGTTTTAGCGAACCAGTACTGCACAAATCGCTCCCCAGGCCATCTATAGACCCGACCTCTTCGACTGCTGCACTGCAAAAACAGTCTGCATTCATCGGAGAACAAAACTCGCCTCCATTACTCGCCTTCCGAGTGCGACCTAATTGAAAGCGTGCTTGTCGGTGACCTGCCGTCAGTTTCCAGCCTGTGGCAGGCCTTTTTGGAGTCAAATTTTATTGCTCATATCTTAGACGAACTGTCCACTCGCTAACAGCAGCTATCCTACGAACATTTCTGAGCTCTTGCTGGACGTCGATACCAGTCAAATGACGATTTCATAGAGAGGTTGACATGAAAAAACGGTCATCCCTCTGCGATGTGCACCGGCGCTGTTGAGAACTTGGTCTCGGGATAAAGCCACCAGTCTCTCAAAAGCGTTTTAAAACTTTCGAAACCCAGGACTGGCTTATGTGGAGCTGACGTGCGACAGCCCGCTGGCTGAGCCCTTCTTGCAACAGTGCAACGATTTGTGCTGCTTCTGTAGGTGTAGAATCCCAGGTAAAGTGTCAAAAGAAGCCGAGATGTGTATGGATCAACGTGTGAACGCAAAAATCCGAAAACACGTGCTTTTATAGGGGGTAAATAGGCCGCAACTCGCGACGTATCAAACAGTTGATACATGTCTTTTTCCTTACTTCTTCACATCAGCCGGGATATCTTTTTAAATACTGATGTGATTTAAATGAATTTGGTATCAATTTAAAGTTAAAAGTTTAATCTTTAAAATGGTGCTACTTTTTTTGTTACTAACAAATTCGTTAGTACACAAGATCGCGTGGAAACAACTTCATGTAAGTGATTCCATACTTTTGCTCGCGAGTGTAGTATTTTGGTTTAAATTAAACATTACATCAACAACAACTTAGCTTTTGAATAAAAAAAAATCGTTTTCCCTGTTTTAATTTTACAGTAAATTGACAAATAAAAGTGTTGTACTAAATGAAAGTAAGTGAACCCGGTCATTTAACTTTAAACCCGAAACAGGTACTTTTCTTTGTTTCTTCTTTATTATTCTTTAAAAATAACTTCAAAAAATCCTCAATCGGTGCAAACATCCTTATTATCCATAAGGAACCTTCCAAATAAAGGAAGTGCGCCACTTTTAAGCGGTCGCAATGACGTATCAAGATTAAAAAGCGAGCGAAACAAACAATCGGGCATTGGCCCAAAATGCAGAATCGCGCGGCACGCACTCCGACGCACGTAGACCGGCGCTCACGCATCTTTTGACACGTAGGCCAGTGACAATGTTTGAACTTTAAAGCGAAGGCAATAGCTGCTATTTTGCTATTGTTTTGGGACTATAATGTGTTTAACAACAGGAATGGACCTTCCTGTGATTTACATTTTACGATCTCAAATGCTAAATTCTGTTATAGATAAATCTGTAATAGTTCTTTATTGTGTAGTTTATTATGATAATATTGAGCGAGCTTTTATAGCTTTCATAGCTTATGTAATTCCAATGCGACATATAAACATATACACCACACATCTGTTCTTATATAAAAGCTATTAATCCCAAGCGGTTTTCCTTCTTATCAATTTTCACAACATGTACCCTAGTTTTCCTGCCCACTGGGTCGTGTTCGTTTTGCCTTATCAGCTTCTACCAGCGGTGCACCTGTACCACGAAAATGGGTGTAATTTGTGAAGTGATCGCGACTGGCACATTTATTAGGGTTTTGTTACACACACACACTCCGTCACGGATACATATACCATAATACATGATTTAAGTATATGTCGCCGCTTCGTCTTTTTATATTAAAATCAAAAGAGAGTCTAGTGATAACGAAGCTGGACGTTCTTGAGCTGTAGGTTTACGGTTCGATTTCCGAATAGGTAAAATCACTTTACTTATTTGAAAAGAAATGTAATTCAGTAATGCAAGGCAGCTCATCAAGTGTCAGTGCTCATCAACTCTAAGGTCATTGTATCCTCAATTTCATTTAATTCTTTAATGATTACTATGCTACACTGCTGTGTTGGTAAAAACCCACAAATACTATCGCCCGTATTCACAAACACTACTATGAGGTCTCACAGTACGCGTGGACGCACAGGATGACACATGAAACCAATCACAGAGCTCTATTGAACGCTGTGCGTTCAATATGCTGCTTCATTTATGCAAGCATCGTTTGTCAATACGGGTGTAAAATAGTTTTAGGTGATCCTCTTGAACTTGATACATTTCGGATGTGACTTCCATGAAGTTCCACGCAAAGTTCAGCTTGTTTCGCAGTTTCGCGATATCAGCTAACGGAAGGAAGGTCTATTAAAAGCGCTGCGCACGCGCCGATAAACCGAATTATGCAACAAACGACCGCTTTCTGTGTCACACGACAAACACAAGCCGATCCAAGGAAAATATTAAATGGAAACAACTACCTATCTACTAAATTGACTATTGTGGTGAGCTCACTCGTGACACAAGCATATTTAGCTTAGTACGAGGAGCTAACGGGAGTATTAGTAATTTGTGATATAACAAATTACAAATAATCTTCAAAAAAAATACAACAATCTGCTAAATACGTAACAATAGAAACATGTCTACTGCAAGCAAGAGCTTTTAATAATCAGCTTTTCACAACAAATCGATCCAAGGAAAACATTGAATGGAAACACCTATGTACTAAATATGTAACAACCTCCTAAATACGTAACAACATTAGAAACTCATGTCTACTGCAGGCAAGAGCTTTTAATAAAAGACTTGCGATTTCAGCTCATGAACCATCTGACATGTTATTGGTAAAACAGACTTAAATTCTTTTGTGGTTTAACGGATATTCTTTCCTATCAAGTACAAGTTTCCGAATCGGAACCAACCTTGCGTTGCGAAGTTGCGACTCCTGTGCATATTCAAATTTATTTATTTTGCAAGTAGAGTTATAAAGAGCCCTTTTACACGTCCCAGTATTACTTTAACCCTACCACTGCTTCGGGACAACAAATGGGCCAGGATCTACATTTGGGCAGTTTATAAAACGATATTACCAAGCAGCGTGTTGTTAAACTAGTGATAAAGCTATTTTTACTTACAACCGGAAAGCTCTATCATCTGATAAGTTGAAAGCAATGATTATACCAAAAGTGGAAGCGAGCGTCACTCGGAATCTCAACCACAGACATACAATAGATTATTCCCGTATATTCCGCTAGGTCCCCTTTTCGACGAAGGATACAGTGACCTTTTATAAATAGACATTCCCTTTTTCTGTAAAGGAATTTCCAATTTTCCCAGAGAAGACGTCACGTACGAAGCACCGTCTTGAATTTAAGATGTCGAGGTCACAAAGCAAAGACTCGTGATGCCACCCACGCTGTACGTAGGAGTCCCAACTCTGAAAATCGATTTTCATTTATTCGATTCTATTTTTCTCTTTCACTCGTCCCGGCGTACTAGCGTAAATGACTGAGATAACTAGTACGATACATCGGAATCAAAAGTAGTAGTGCCTCTAAAAAGAAGTAACAGATTTCTAAAGTAATTAGCGTCAAAACAAATCTCGAGAGTTGTTGATAATCTTTTGTTTCGAATTTGTAAGTACGTTTTAACAATTTGTCTTGGAAATGTAACATTAAATTCTTAAACAAAAGGCTATTTTAAGATAAAGTCCTCGATAAGGTGAAGTATTTTTTATAAGAGGTTGTGATAAAATACATGATTAAATACTGTAGGCACCTCCTAACACAGCATGAGCATTTTGTAGGTATTGACGTTTCTTTTACTGTAATTAATACGTTTAAGTACTAATACTTGTTCACTTGTTCCTTAAAAGTAAATTAAAACCGTTAACCCACGCCAAAAACATGTTTAATCCGACTTAGTTTAATTGCAGTTAATTAAATTTCACAGACTTAATTACTTTTTTAATTATCTCACATTCTTGTCTCCTTGTTTTTTCGTTACGTTTTAAGCTCGTTGCAATTTATTCGTTCTTGGCACAGCTTCTGGCTCTCAAAAATTGGCAACACCACCTCCTAAATCACCTTTAATTTCTTTGCAGCTATTTCTACGGTAATTTTTATTGTTTACTAGCTGACCCAGCGAACTTTGTTCCGCCTTAATGGCAATAAATAAGCAGACTTTTTTTATTTCGAACGGTATAAAAAGTATCCTATGTCCTTCTCCTGGCTCTAAACTACCTCCCTGACAATTTTCAGCTAAATCGGTTCAGCCGTTCTTGAGTTATAAGTGGAGTAACTAACACGACTTTCTTTTATGTATATATAGATGTCGGCTCCACACTAATTTGGTTTTAATTGTTAGTAAACGAAGCAATTATTTCTATTTTTGTAGTATTTTCTAGTAACTTGTTAATGGTTTTGGTAATCAATGTGTCTGTTTCGTATGAACAGTTATGTGGATTTTAAATTGTGTGTTTGTTTCTTTATCTTAGATCATTTGCATGATAATAATACGCCTCCCCTATAATAATAACTGTCTGTAAGTTAATTTACAGCTGTCATACTAATACTCGTAATTACCTAGGTCTATGCGATGCAGAAGTTTTATATTGTGTACAACCCTATTAGTCTTCACAGTAAAAGATACAACATACACACACCGGCAGATTTAGCGGAACGCAAAAAAAAGAATGAAAATAAGGAAAATTACTACTGATCTATGAAATATTTATTATACAAAATAAAGAGATAATTAAAATAAAATAAAATAACATAGATTTTTTAAATATTTAGTCGTTTTTATTTAATAAAAAATCATCGAAACGAAATTTCAATTTTTCCGTTTTGATCAAAAATTAGAAATTGTGGCCAGATTAAAAATTAGGGTAGCTTATCACTAACCAAATGAATTAATTAATGATGGGTATTTCCCCCTCTTGCTCTGATGATGGTTTCCATTCATCTGAGCATGCTGCAGTTAATGTTATGAAGGGTATTTTGGGGCAATGTCTGCCATTCCTCTAGTAACGCGTTTCTCAACACCACCGGTGGTTTATGCTCGTTGTTGTCTCGTCCTCGATGATGAAAGATAACTAGTGTAGTCCCGGCTTACATCCTCTGGCGTCACACAATTTTAAAGCTAAAATAAAATATTTCTGAACGCAGTCGTACCTAGGTCCCACCACGCCATCTATACCTGTCAACTCATTCGGTTTTCCGTGTTTAATGGCGTCACGTTTGCGGTCGTGAAAAATTTGTTATTTAGAGTGTTTTTTGTACTGAATATTCGAAATAATGGAAATAAAAAGGAAAGGAGAACATAAACTTCCTCTACTGAAAAAGATTCGACGGTTGGAAAAGAAAATAATCAGTTTACCGGAATCCGATGACGAAGGTGAGGTTATGAAAAAATGAAGAATCTGTTCGAGGCTCTGGTTTATTGGTAATAAACTTACTTATAGCAACCATGGGGGTGTTCTGTGGGAACACACGAGGTTGGCGATATAAGTAGAGCACTTTTTTTGCGGCGATGTACGCATTTGTTGCATGACGCAATATGGCGGCAAGGCACGCTACGACAAAACAATACTTGTCTATTTATGCAACCACTGGGGTGTTCTGTGGGAACACACACGGTTGGCAATAATTACCAAGGGCATTCTTCGGGAATGCACGCAACTTTTATGCATGACAAGCTATGCAACTATGTTTTCTATGACGGAAAAAAACATCTTTCACGTAAAAGAAATCCAAATTAGCAAAAGTTTCATTCAATTCAAAACACTCAACGAAACTGTTGATGGGGTAATTTAAACAAAATAATTAAAAAAATATACTGTTGGCAATTAGTTTTTTCATATTTAGAATTAAATTAAAAAATAATGTCATAATTAGGCATTTTTTTCCTAAATAATGATGATATTGATGCTTTTTTTTCCGTTCCTCTAAATCTGCCGGTGTGTGTACTTAATTACCTACATGTAAAAATGGCGCTAGGAAAAATACTTGATGACAAATATACATTAAAATTTATTAGCGTATGAACATTAAAATAGCACATAAATGATTATACACCTGCACTCAATTTTAAATTCAATTATGCTTTTCATAAAGTTACTTTTGAATACTGTTAAATCGATGCCCTTGAATCGAGTACGCATACGTGATAAATAACAAGTATATTTCAAAGTCATTGTAAAAGCAATGTTGCAAGTGAAGCTTTCGATCGACCGCACTTTTATTGATTGCTTTCTTCGTAATGACGACGTCATATCTAGCTAACACCTTGGCAATCTTGTATAGTTGTAATAGAGGATATTTTACAATAAAAACGAATCGTATGATGTGCTGTGGACTGTAGATATTAATGTGTCACGTGGCATTCACATTTCTTTTTAGTATCTTGTTTGTCTCGATTACAGACAACTATTTTTACCCAACTGCATAGAAAGGAAGAGTTTACGTTTGTTATAAATAAGGGTTTTCAGATCAATGAAACCTAATAATTCAGTCAGATTTTATTACTTATCACTGAACGCTAAACGCAGAGTTAATCCCTGTCAGTCATTGTCTGTAAACTTATACGCACTTAGACAATATACAACGGCGTACGTACCTTTTATTCAAACAAAATTCCTTTTAGCCTAGGTGCAGACCACCGACTTTTAGTTGGCCGATAGTTGGGCCCGATATTTACTTACGGCCGATACCAGTTTGGCGTAATGTGCGCACTTTCATACATGTCCATACTGATTTACAGCCCGACCCAACTATCGACCAACTAAAAATCGGTGGTATGCGCCTAGGCTTAATCATAACTGAAATGTGGCGCCCAACGTGGTTTCAACAATAGCAAACACGTTTCATGTCTCATTTAAAAAGTTCTTACCGGCCTGATCGTCACTTACCATCAGGTGAGATACAGGCCAAGAGCTTCCTCGTGGATAAAAAAAAAATAGTATCGGTCAAACCGCAATAGCTAGGATGAATGTTATTAAAGTAGTCTAGTCTCATTAATATTTCATGATAAACCGCAAGCGCATATTATGTTACTTGTCCAGCCAGTTGTTACATAAGTGGTCAGAATATGAGGATTAGCTAACGTTTAGACATGAAGAAGGTCATATTAACAGAAGTAGATTCAACAGGCTCAATCCTCAAACTAACTATAATGGGACTATTCCCAACTCATCCTACAGCTGAAACTCCTGTAGCCAGAATCTACAGTGAAGACCAAGCATCTCCCGGCTAAGTTAAACTGTCATTGGATCCGCAACTAATCAAACTGATTGTAGCAATCACTCTCTACCTTTTTAAAGTGCAATAAATTTTTGTATTGGACTGGGTGTTTTCTATGTATAATATGTATGTAATTACAAAAAAAAAAGTATTTAAGTATGTTTATATCCGTTGTCTAGTACCCATAGTACAAGCTTTGCTTAGTTGGGAATAGAAGTGCAGTGTAAAATGTCCAAGGATATAAAAAATAAAAAAAAATGACAAGGTATAAAAGGAAACCCTTAAAGAACCACTTTATCTATTTGTCTGTCTATCAAACACAGTAAAACAGCCTCGTATTCCAAAATTGGAAAATGCAAGGTGCTAGTCCACAATCATCAAAAATATATACTTGAAAGTTATGTTTGTTTTTGAATCTTACATTTTCTCATTAGATCAAAAGTGGTCACACCGATTGTCACCTCGATTGTGGACTGGGTGTGTCTTTACTACCTCCAAAATATAAAGTGATAGTGATGGCATTACAATATTGATATTGAGGTCAACGTTAAAAGCGTTCATTAAATTAATTAACATGTGGAGCCATAATAGCTGCCTTAACCTCCTGTTATTAAGTTAAAAGTCCCATTATTGGTATTATTCGTGTCCAAGGTTTTTGTTTTGCCAAATTTTCAAAAAAAATTAAAGATCTTCTCGTTTTTTACAAGCGTTTATGATTATACATAATTATTTAATATCGTTGTGGGCGGTCCCCTGTACGAGTGCAATGAGTTGACCACCAACAGGGAAAGATGACGATATCATTAGACGAACATCCAAGCAATCACAATTCAAGACGCTCCACTCTGTCAAGAGTGTAATGACTGAGAAGAAGAAGAATATCGTTCACAAATACAAAATCCGGCTCAAAGGCCCATGTACATGTACCAAAAAACCCAAAGGTGTTGGTTTTGATTTGATAAAAACCGAGATAACCTAGAGACTCGCAAATAAAGCACACCGTGATTCAATTTGTACACAGCGCCATCTATCGGTAACTTGAATCATGAACAGTGAACACTAAACCTTAGACATGAAAAGAAAGCAGCTTATCGAGGTATAGCTGCATACCGGCTGCAATACTTTACAAATACCGCGCATAGCACTGTTGGTTGCGCGCGCGCATACCAAGATCTATTTATAGACCCACGATAATTATTGAGTGTTTATTGACTGCTATATTATAAAGTTTTATTAGTATTTATTCACAAATATTTTATGTTGGTTTTACTTATAAACGAACACAGCTACAAAGTATGTAAATGTGATACACGGACAAGGCCTTTTAAAGCTCTGCCATTTTGTTTCGTATTTCACTCGATTTTGCGTATTTATTTACTTAAACAGTCATCCTGTATACGTTTTTTTATCTCTACCCACAATATTAACTTCATTTAAGTCGTTAAAATGAAATAAAATGGACGTACTGCAAATAATGCATAGAAGAAAATAAACAAGAAGCTATAAAGACATATTTACGACTCTACAGTTTACAACTGTCCGGCAGATAACCTCCCAGTGACGACTGTCATTAAAATACAGATGGAAATGCAAAGATAAAGCTATATTTAAATAAATCCAATAACATTACCTGCTTCAGACTCCGATATCCCGGGTTTGATTCCCACGGGGGGAAGATTTTTCTGTTCGGTTTGGTTGGTGATAGGGCTTGTTCTAAGTCCGCCTGGCTAGCTACCACCATCTTACAAGTCTGTCGCTATAACAACAATGAGTGAGGTATAGGCCAAAAGCTTCTTCACTGTGGATACAAAGTCTTCTGATTAAGTCCCTATTAACCTATTAAGAACTTATCCATCAAGATACAACTAATGACGTCACAGGTTTCGGCAAAGATATCTCGCAGATAAAATCACCTAGATAGCGACAATTTCTATCAGATAATCTGAAACGTGAACGAGATTTGAAACTGGATCTGAATCTGCGGTTATGTACTTGAAAAAATAGTTATTTGCTCAATGCTTTATGGTTGACATTCTAATAAAGGAAAATGGGCATGACAAAAAACACCTGAATAAACTCAAGTAAACAAATTGCTGAAATTATTGAAAACAAATGAACATACGCAAATGTAAAGTACATAGTAATAAAATTTTGTATACACAGAACATGGTGCGGTCGTTTGTTGCTATGTTACAAAAGGTGTTGATGCTCGTTTATGTAGTAGTTTGTTTCTGAGGTATAATTAGCATAACTTAAGATTTTAGTTAACATAATGTGTCTAAATACACGTTTAAAAGAAAACAGGAGATTAACTATCAGTAAATGTAAACTTGTCCCATTGTTTTATTTCATAAACATAATGTTTATTGTAATATACTGCTACTCCCTTTTTTTCTATTGTTTTTTTGTATGTTATAAACACAGGCCATGGCCATGGCCATGTCAACAGATTGTATGATAAAAAATTCGAGTATTTTATTTCATTGAACATTAAGTGTGGTGAACGCCACTAGTTTTTCTCAAACATATTTGCCAACAAACGTCACTTGTGTAGGAGAACATCCGCTGTAGGCGTCCTCCCACTGAAATTGAGAATTGTACAGTCAACAAGACACCAGACTTTATATTTGTTGTAAAATAAAACCTATTTATAAGAGCATAAGATAACACAGTGTTGAAATTGATGTGATCGTCTGTACATCGTACGTCATCTCATACCATGAATCATTTTCTCAAAGGGAATTTAATCCAATGCAACTACGAGTAAGTCCTATGAGTAATTCGACTTGCAAGGATATCTGTAAGTGACTTGTTCTGTTTAGGATTGATTTCCACTAAAGTAGAAGCGAACATTTTCTCAGAGAGAAAACTTTTGATATTTTATTTTTGCCATAAAATTGATATTGCTGGTAATCCTCTATGGATCTTATCTCCTACTAAATTTCACCTCTCACAACAATTTTCCAAACACACCCAAATTAAATATGTTCTTGAATACATTTACATGCATTTATTTCAAACCAATTTAAATCCAAATTAACAATGTAATTAAAAATCAGCAGATATTTACCTTTGAAACCCAAAACTAAATTGGTAAATGGCAAATAAATAACCATGAACCTTTTTTTCGACGGAATTTGAATAATTATTCAAAATTCAATACAGTTACTAACAATCTATTTAGCTCTTTTTTGCAGTCTTTAGTCTCGTTTCGTTCCATGTATTGTGACGAATGACGACAATGCAATTAGTTAGACCGTTGCTTTTACTTTGTATTGTCTATACCACGCTGGCATACATGTGCTGGTCAGGATCAGTCATCGACTTTGGCATGTGACCTAACTGTAGATTTTTGTGTTGAAATGCACACAATCAATTTTTTAAATTCCTTTTTATACCTACTGCCTATTCTGTATAAGTGCTCTTCGGACCTGTGCCTGTAGAAAAACCACAATTAAAGATTATGTTGCAGTGCTAGAGAAAGCTGAAGCGCTTTTAAATGGGACCTATAAATAAATGTGTGAAATGTAACAAATAAAATACAATTGCCAAATGCTTTTTTTTTTCTCTATAGCCTGTTACAAAGTCAAATAATTGCGCATTCCTTGCCAATTCCTCTGCTCCGCTTTGTATGGGGGCAGCCCTAAGGTAGATGGTATCGTATGCGCGTACGCGTGATGTTGAGGCGCCATGACACCACGCACGCAGACACGTGCGTGACGCCGCGTAGTGATGTGTTGGATTATAATTATCGACAAATGATCCGCAAATCATAAAAAAGCAATGTGATAACAGGTCGTAACTCACGCAAACTTGAATAGAGTAAATGCTACTTTATCCATTCAAAATGATATAGAGCTGTAAATACCGAGTTTGATAATGATACCTACATGTTATTTATTAACATTCACAAGAAGTACCTAGATAAGAATAAGAATAAATGTATTACTGTATAAAACTTAGCCTAAACACGTACATGTTTGGTTTCAATCAAATTAAGTTTAGTGTGCGAAAGTAAAGATGGAACAAAAATGGCTAAATTGGACCTCTCTTAACGGCGCGTCCACACTGAGGTACCATTATCATGCTGAGCATCATGTCAGTACTTAGTTATCATAAAACTAATTTGACGATTCTGCGTTAAGTGATCTTATGACTCACACACACATTATACTCTTAACTTACAATTTATGAAACGAACATAAAAGCCTTGTATAAAAGCGGCGATGACCGACAACCTACATGTTTTAAATTTGAAACGCATATCCACACGTCACTAAACCGCGGCGTCTAGAGGCCGCAGGATAGCTGACGCCGGATCGTGTGTCGCTTGTCTATTTTATCAATGAGAACGATCTGTCTTGCTCATTAAAGTAATGGACCAATCATACATGAAAGTAACCGTTAAATCCATTAGGAGTACGGAGTCAAGCGAAACAATTTGATTACTCGGTTTACCTGACATACAGTATACTGGTACAGTGGCAGACGAAGCCATGCGAAGTTTTTTGGCACCCACTCGCGAATCTAGTGTAAAATACATTGGTAGCTTACGTTCTGTCACTTAATTTCCGAACTTTCGATTCCACTGCGTCGCCCTCTGAGTAACCAGGGTCCTTAAGTTCTTCCAACTCTCCTATTGAGAAAAAAATATCTTTGAACTAATTGTAGTAGCTAGACCGCTAGTAAAAACTCAACCAGTCAAGGCCAGGTTTGTCCCAATGAAAAACAGGCTTACACAAAAACTTTGCCTTTTGTCTCTTGCCACTAAAACTGGAAATAAACCGCAAGACTCCGTAATTGGTGCAAATAACCCCGCCCTATCAGAGCCGCAATCTTAATTGCCCTCAAGGCGATCGTCGGAGATTTATTGTATAACGTTATAAATAACTTTCTCTCGACAGTTAAAGGACAGATAACGCCGTGCATTAATCGGTGGGAAGGTCTAGTTCAGTTCTGCGGATGAAAGCCTATTATGTAAGATTTTGCGAACCTTTCCCATGCATATTTCGTACAAGACTTGCGAAAAAATGTCAGGAATCTTTGTACACTTTTGAGTGTACTTTTGAAGAGGTGCGAGTTGACGACAAAAATAATAGATGAAATCGTAATTTCCCAACTCGCACCCGCTAGCGAGTTTGACACGTGCGAGTTGACGAACAAGTCACGAAATCAAATAATGCCCCTAATGAATGTTGTGAGCACTACAACACCAGTTACGGTGGAATCTCTGTGGGGACAAATGTTGCTAGGAGAAATACGGATGACCAGAGAAGACAGTTTTATTTCCTTTTGTGAGTTTTCTCATACCAGAGTTTGTGAGAATACCGCTACTTCAAGAAAACCCTTACAGAAGAAATACCAATCAATATGTAAATGAATATGCTGTGGAATCATAAACATGCGTCAAAGGGTAAATCCTAGATAATCAGAAAACAATTAAGGATGTTATCAAATTACCAAACAGAAGCTAGACGTCATTACGTGTTTGCCCTTAGTCACTTACGTGGGGAAACATAACATCGAGAAGATTATGATAAATTACATTATAATAAACTCTTTAGTTAGATTTTGTTATAGTATGGCCTTGCAGTCACTATATTTTATACTTGTCAAGCAGGACTCACTTTTAACATTATCTAAATGCATTTAGAAACTACTGAAAACTGCAAAAGTAAATTTAGCCGATGCGCTACATTTTTCACCAGTGGTTCCTTTGTTTCTTAACGAAAATTCAATAAAATGTTTTTGAATGGTAAACTGTAAGTATTTTTCAAATTCGAATATTCCGACCGTGAACCATGTAAATTCTGCGTCATACCAGTCATACTGAAACCCAGACGAGCTGTCCTCTATTGTTACTGAGTTACTGACACAGGAAATGTCCTAGATTTTAAAGCAACTAGAGTGTAGAGTCTGGGCCATTCACGTATATGGGCTTTGTCTTTCAAGATGTCTCACTCGTGTAACATCTTACATGAACTTCGTCTGTCGTTGTTAACGACCCAGACGTCTAATATCATAAACTACAGACGCCTTATTTTAGTAAGATACACGTGAAATTTTGCTTGAAAGCTTTAAAAAGAAACAATTTTACCAATTTTTTTTTTTAATATCTTTGGACATTTTACACTGCGTTTCTTGTCCCAAACTAAGCAAAGCTTGTACTGTGGGTACTAGACAACGAATATAAACATACTTAAATACTTTTTTTTTGTAAATACATAGGTACATACTATACATAGAAAACACCCAGATTATTTCAAAACAAAAAATCTCATATTATCTACCTAACTGCTGTGTAATCAATGGCATACTAGTAATAATTAGATCAAGTTTAAGTATACGTATTTCTAATATTTGCTGACTTCACAAGTTTATTTATAGCATAGTAGTAAGTGACATCATCTATGTCACCGTCTGGTCATGTCGCTATGATAATACAGATTATGCTCGTTGTTGTCTCGTCCTCGATGATGAAAGATAACTAGTGTAGTCCCGGCTTACATCCTCTGGCGTCACACAATTTTAAAGCTAAAATAAAATATTTCTGAACGCAGTCGTACCTAGGTCCCACCACGCCATCTATACCTGTCAACTCATTCGGTTTTCCGTGTTTAATGGCGTCACGTTTGCGGTCGTGAAAAATTTGTTATTTTATAGTGTTTTTTGTACTGAATATTCGAAATAATGGAAATAAAAAGGAAAGGAGAACATAAACTTCCTCTACTGAAAAAGATTCGACGGTTGGAAAAGAAAATAATCAGTTTACCGGAATCCGATGACGAAGGTGAGGTTATGAAAAAATGAAGAATCTGTTCGAGGCTCTGGTTTATTGGTAATAAACTTACTTATAGCAACCATGGGGGTGTTCTGTGGGAACACACGAGGTTGGCGATATAAGTAGAGCACTTTTTTTGCGGCGATGTACGCATTTGTTGCATGACGCAATATGGCGGCAAGGCACGCTACGACAAAACAATACTTGTCTATTTATGCAACCACTGGGGTGTTCTGTGGGAACACACACGGTTGGCAATAATTACCAAGGGCATTCTTCGGGAATGCACGCAACTTTTATGCATGACAAGCTATGCAACTATGTTTTCTATGATGGACCACACGTTGTCGGCAAACCTCGATGCATCCGGAGGGAATGCATGTAAATTTCGCGGTACAATGCAGCACAGTACCAGGAGCTTCCATTCAATAGTGTTTCTTTTACAGTTAAAAGGAGATTGAAGGTGAAATTGAAAGTGAAGATGAGAATGATCATCCTGAAACAGAATTCCTTGAGGATCTTATCCTTGACGAGGATTACAACAAAAAGGAGGAATTAGGGGATGAAGTACTGAATATACTAGGAGTGGCTCCCGCTCCAACCCCTAAGAATGCACTTCTGCTCAAACAAATTGCTGAGAGATGGTGCGAGATCCTGGAGAAAGGACTGAAAAAAGATGAAAAAGAAACAGTTACAAAAGACAATCCAGCCTTCCAGAATGTACTCAAGATGTGTGCTCAAAAACATAATAAGGAAGTTGCTGCTGCTCTAAATGACAGGGCTAAGAGAAGGGATCAAGTAATTGAAACCCGACAGAAACAAATGTCCACAGCCTTGGCCTGTGTAGGCCATGCTGTACAGATGTGTATCGGAGATCATTAACAACTAAAACTGTAATAAGAAGCTGAATGAAGCGGGTTAGCAGCTAAGTGATTCTATATGTTCCGGAAACCAATTGATGTAGAAACTTGGCACTCTCAACAATAAAAAATAACAATCTAAGGACTCATTACTTGAAACTGAGAATGGAGATTATTTGTTTGGTAATAATCTGATTGAAAAAATAAAAACTGCAAGGGCAGTTCAATAATCATGAAAGGAATTAAAGGTGATAGTGAATGAGAAAAAGGAGAACTTCATAAGGTGATCTGAAATCTGCTAAGAACGAGAACAATCGTGCTTCAAACTGGTGAGGCCCTCCTCGGATGTGATCACAGAGGTTCCAGAGGTCAGGCGGGCCGACATGCAATCGTCAAAACCAGCCAGCAAGGAGACGAGGGTAAAAATAATGCTAAGGTAGGCAGAATCAGTTTTTATTCTTAACAATTGGAAGCAAATCACTAGTGATCCTGTGATATTATATTGTGTCCAGGGTTATAAATAATTACCTCAACAGGGGTCTCTACCCCTAAACAATAATTTGCTATTGGTAGACCAACGGCAGATTAAATTAAAATTTAAATTGTTACTCAGTACGAATGCCATTGAAACATGATGGTTACAAGTGATCGATTCTGTTCTCCAGTCTTTGTTATAAGAAACCAAATGGTACCTATGTTTCATTTTGAATTTGAAAAACTTAACACTTGTGAATACTGAACATTTTAAACTAGAGGATTATCGCACAGTATGTAAGCTTATACAGAATAATTATTACCTATTTAGTAACTTTAGATCACAAAGATGCATATTACCTGACTAATATAAATGACTGTTGTTAAAAAGTATTTAAGGTAAAGTATTTATTTATTTTTATGAAGGAAAACATTACTAAGTAAATGTTGTTGGACTTTAGAAAATTACAGCAAATTACAGCTGCTCTATGAGAGAAAAGTTGCATTTCAATTATTTATAATTGACAATTATCCGGGTATTGGTAAAGACTATATTATGTTTTAATAATATGAACATGATTTTAGATCTTATCCACATAAAGTTTTATTGTTAACAAAGAAAAGTGTGATCTGATTCTCAAACAGTAACGTTAACTTCAGTAAGGTTTCTTTAATACAGTACAAATGACATTAATGTATATTATCTAACTAAAAGAAAGTAAATTCTTTAAATTGATTAAAGAGTTATAGTCAAAGGTGATGTTCACAATAAGTTCATGTGCCAAGTAAGCTTGAAGCTATATGTCTAGCCATAAAATACGGTATTTTATACACCAAATAATTAACTAAAATTTCTTGCAGTTAAAAAGTAGGTATAATGATAAAAATGAATACAAAATTTCTTTTAACAATCAACGTAGAGAGGCGGAGCAATAGTGTAAATGAATCTAAGAATACTATTAGAAAAAACACTTAAATATCCGAGATATTTAGTGATGCTTCTATGACAGTATGGGGAGCTTCATGTGGTACAAGTCTTACAGACGTAGTATGGTCAGAGGACAAACTAGGCTCTCATATAAATGCTCTTGAATTAAAAGCTGCCTGCATCAAAGTTAACAAAATACCAAATACTTCTTAGAATAGACAATGTTACTGCTATCCATATGTATAAACAGACTAGGTGGTATTCAATATCTACATTTACATAGCCTTGCAAAACAAATATGGCAATGGTGTGAATTAAGAGATATTTATAATCAGTTTATGTACATAAACATCAAAATTAATGTAATTGCAGTTTTTTGAACCAAGGAAACCACCAAGTAACATAGAGTGGGAAATTAATTACATTTTGAACAAATAACTTCAACCTTAGGAACACCATCCATAGATCTCTTCGCAACAAAGACTAACAAGAAATGTCATTGATTTGTATCACCGCGTCCTGACCTGGATGCATTTGCAATTGATGTATTTACACTTTGTTGATATCAACTGAAGTTTCATATTAATTTCCAACATGATCCTTAAAACCGTGGAAAAAATAGTTTTCAGATAAAGGGCATAGGGGTAGTTCCATATTGGAACACCATATTATGTTTATGAGATAGCTAGTTCACAAACCATCAATTTTGAAACTTACTAAAGATTTACTTATATTACAAAATTCCAAAGAACCACACCCCGTGCACAAGAACCTAGACTGATGGCAGGAGTATTATCAGGCAGGCCTTAATAAAATCTGGAATCAGTGAGATTATGAGATCCGAGATCATGTCAGTTTCTATATCTGTTAATACATTAAAACAATACCAACCATGTATTGTAGTATGGACTAAGTATGCACAAGAATTATGGCTATCAACAAAATAAGCCAAGCTTTCCAGATGTTATTACTTATTTAACTAAAAAGTTTCACGAGGTATTGTCATAAGGTAGTTTGAATTATATTAGATCAGCATTGTCATTAATTTTATAGGTACTCACCTCGACGAAACAGATGAAAATATCAAAAGATTGTTTAAAGGATTCTTTAAGTTAAGACCTAGTGCTCCTAAATATAATGATACATGGGATGTATCCACAGTTCTTAAGTATAGGTATTGAAATGGAATATAAAAATAGACTGCTATATTGTAATTTTAGCCACATGTCAAAGAATGCGAACATTAAATTTAATTGAAATAAACAACATAGTTATTAAGGATGATTGTGTAACAATTAAAATTGATAAATTAAATTAAAATTAATAAAGACCTCTGGTCAAGTCTGATACGTGTCAGCCATTTACATTACCTTTCTTTAGGGATAAAGTAGAGATCTGTCCTGCTCAAGCACTTAGTGATTAGTTTGGTGCAATAAAACATCTTAGAAAACCACACAAAAAGGTTTCCTCCAGCACAATCAGCTGTTGGATAGAGACGTGCATGACAGAAAGTGGTATAGACACATCAATCTTTACCATACATTCATAGCATTAGGCACGCTACAACATCTGCAATGTTAAAAAAAAAAAAAAAAATGTGATAATATTGAAGTTATACGGAGAACAGCTGCTTGGTCTGGGGAATCCACAAACAGTATTTTGAAGGTGTTACAATAGACTCATTATAAATAATAGTTACTTTGCAGTGAACATTTTTAGAAATTAATAAGTTTATATGAATGCTATTTAGCTCATAAGAAAAATATGTCTGATTAAGTAGTGATAAGGGTAATAGTTACTAATTAATGAAACTTTGAATAAAACAATACTTTTTTTACTTGAACATGTTTGTTTAATTTTACAATTTGAACATGTTTGTTTAATTTTACAATTTGAACATGTTTGTTTAATTTTACAATTTGAACATGTTTGTTTAATTTTACAATTTGAACATGTTTGTTTAATTTTACAATTTGAACATGTTTGTTTAATTTTACAATTTGAACATGTTTGTTTAATTTTACAATTTGAACATGTTTGTTTAATTTTACAATTTGAACATGTTTGTTTAATTTTACAATTTGAACATGTTTGTTTAATTTTACAATTTGAACATGTTTGTTTAATTTTACAATTTGAACATGTTTGTTTAATTTTACAATTTGAACATGTTTGTTTAATTTTACAATTTGAACATGTTTGTTTAATTTTACAATTTGAACATGTTTGTTTAATTTTACAATTTGAACATGTTTGTTTAATTTTACAATTTGAACATGTTTGTTTAATTTTACAATTTGAACATGTTTGTTTAATTTTACAATTTGAACATGTTTGTTTAATTTTACAATTTGAACATGTTTGTTTAATTTTACAATTTGAACATGTTTGTTTAATTTTACAATTTGAACATGTTTGTTTAATTTTACAATTTGAACATGTTTGTTTAATTTTACAACTTTTATCTTTGAACATCTACACTAGTTATCTTTCATCATCGAGGACGAGACAACAACGAGCATAATTAATAGTCAAACGAACTTACCTGTACGTGAAGTTCGACTGTAATTATGCGAAGTTGTTGTCTCGTCCGAAGATGATGAGTCCCACCCAAACCCTTGGTTATTGTAATAATTAAGAGTAAGTAATTACAAAACGCCCCAGTTGTAAAATTAAACCTAATTACTTTAAACTTGAATGAGTTGACAGGTATAGATGGCGTGGTGGGACCTAGGTACGACTGCGTTCAGAAATATTTTATTTTAGCTTTAAAATTGTGTGACGCCAGAGGATGTAAGCCGGGACTACACTAGTTATCTTTCATCATCTTCGGACGAGACAACAACTTCGCATAATTACAGTCGAACTTCACGTACAGGTAAGTTCGTTTGACTATTAATAATACTTCACAAATATCAATGGAAGGGCAATATAATTTAGGAGGGAGACCGCTAAATACCTTGTAAATTAGCTCAATTCTTATGACAGAATACAAAAATATACATAACAGACAAATCTTTACTTGAATACCGCGTATCTACACCATGCTGTCACAGAAACCGAGAAAACGCATCACACATTATCATACCAAAATTCCGAAATAATAATAGAAGTCTAAATTAATTTTTTTTGGTACATACAGATCGAAATTATAAATTTTTGATTTTTATACATACTTTTTTTTAGTAAAATGACAGTCCTGCTGTCATTTTGGGGCTAACTTACCCCTTTTATGCGAAAAAATAGATCAATCACAAATAAAAAAAGCCTTCCCTCCGTTTTAAATGAAAATTATTGTAAACAAACCTAAATGCATCACTATACATTCAATAACAAAAATGTCTACATATAAAATGTTCTGAAATTAATTGTTAGTCCATAAAATTGATCTAGCATAACTGTTCATCAAGATAATAAATTTACAATACATTTATTGTATTTTGAGCTTTTAAGTTGAAATCCAATACTTTAAATTGAGTTTTCTCAATAATAATAAACAATATGCATAGCAATAATCATCATTTCAGAATGTAGCAGTCCGTAACTGGACGTAAATTATAGTGTTGCTCAAAATATCCCATCAATATAGATCGTTTCATCCACTCGGACGCGCCCCACCAATGTTTGATCTCGGTCGCGCGGGGTGCGGGGAGTGTGGTCCGAGCAATCCGTAAGGCATTATTGTAGTGCGCGTGTGCACTCATGGATGATTTAGCGTGTAGGTACTGATAACACTCAAACATTAGAGGAAGAATGGTGGGGCGCGTCTTCGTGGATGAAACGATGTATAGTACAGATAACTTTGCATAACCACAGACAAATACTGGAAGCCACGCCCACTACTCGATTGTACAGGGTGTCCATACTAAAATGCCATATTTTAGAAATGATAGACTAAAAGGGTGTGCAATTTTAAAGTTACATTTTAATTTCAATTAAAATTTAAAACAAAAAATCTAGTAAAATTTAGGAAACAGATTAGTTATTATTGCAAGTTCTAATAAATTTTACATTTAATAATGATTATATTACGGAATTGCTCTATACTTTTCCAAATTTGGCCTTTATCAATAACTTTAGCAATACATTTTTATTTACATTGATATTTTTCTCCAGTTATAAACCCAGTGTATCTTTTCTACTTAACTTTGGCACGATGTTTTCGGGACACCCTGTATTAATTGTCTATGTCATAGACAAACTTGTTCAACTTCCCCATACATAATCCTACCGAGATGTTCACAATATCTTTACATAACTAAAGTCAGACTTTATTAATATATTTTACATTATAGGTATATTGCATAACTCAACCAATGCATCAAGTAGAGGGGTGACACTGACAATAATATGACGTGAAAGAGCATACAAATCTGAAGCACATATGAAGTAGGGATGTTATGGATATGTAGTTTCGGTTATGGATACGGTTACGGATATAGGAATAATATTATACCGGTTACGGTTACGGATATTTTTTTATTTCGGATATCCGAAAGTTTCGGTTACGGTTACGGATGTCTGTGCTTTAGAATGCAATTTGCAATAGTTGTCCAACACGGTTCATACATGGCCGCACACTTTACATCGAATAAAAAAAATTATGCTAAAGCCTGGTCCGTGAGCACGTAGAATTTTGTCCAATGACCCCAAGCTACCCATCCTTATCGCTCGCGCGTAATTATATTGCTGTCGCGACTGAGCGACGAGCGCCCGCAGTGAGTGTGCGAGCGCGACAGCAACATAATTACGTGCGAGCGACAAGGATGGGCAGCTTGGGGTCATTGGACGGGATTACACGTGCTCACGGACCAGGCTTTAGATGGAATTATAAAGGTAAATCAGGCTGGTATGCCTTTACATATTTTATAATGCTATACAAAAAACAATTGAAACTGGCTACATCCGAAACTATCCGAAACTTTTGAATCGGTTACAGTTACGGTTTCGGATATCCGAAAGTTTCGGTTACGGTTACGAATATCCATAACATCCCTGATTTCGCCCCCATACCTGAGGCACTGATTAAGTTCAGCGCTAGACCAATAGTTTCTCTTCCAATAGGTTGTGTGGAAGAGACCGCTTTTAGCGGTAAGAGCGCCTCAGCTACAATAGGGATGTTTCCTGGGTCAAAAAGCAAGAGTTTTAATTAGTCCGTCGGTTAACTTATCAAAAAATACTCTACACGTTTTTCACTTTTTCAAACTAATGAAAATTTAAAGAGATAAAGCGCGCCAAAGTTCATAAGAAGAGGCCCGTGACGTCAATGCGTGCATAAAAGTGCCGCACGTTGTGACGTCGTGCGGAACTTCAACGCACCATAACTATGTAATTATTTGTTAGATTGACAAATAAAAATATATGTGTCCAATATTTTTTGATATTAAACATGACGGACTAAAAAAATTTTTTTAGGAAACTAGCCTATTACATTTGCGTGTCTATCGTGTTTTTTAGTGTAAGCAATAAAGTATATTTTTGTGTAAAGGACAACGAAGCAAACAATTTATTAATCAACTCTGATCAAGTAAGATTGATATGTCCAAAACCGGTAAAATAAGAATCGATAGCACGTCAACAAAACAAAACGTATAATTTCCTGATTATAGTCTGGTCTGCGAGCACGTAGAATTTTGTCCAATGACCCCGAGCTACCCATCCTTATCGCTCGCGCGTAATTATATTGCTGTCGCGACTGCGACGGGCGCCCGCAGTGAGTGTAGACCGGGCTTTAGACGTTTACTTTTATAACTTCAGTAATTAATATTCATTTGCTTTAAACGTGGTATTAAATACTGAAGGTGTGGGTTTTTATACTGTTCTCGTGTTTAAGCAAGTATAGGTTTTACAGAAGTAAACTAAAAATAGTCTTTCCAACTAAAAACCGTTAAAAATTCGGCATTTTACGTACCAAATATCAGCTTTTACATATCTTTATTATGACATCACCTAGGCCCGATTCGACCGAACTTTTATCCGAGAATAACTCCTGGTATAACTGTCACATTGACAGTTTCAGTATGGGAAATATGTCAAAACTGACGATTTATTCTGAGATTAATATTTACTCTTGTTTGGTCAAAAATATTGGCATTATTAAGGTACCAACCAATACCAACCTTGAAATACAGTATACCAGTATACCAAACTCACAGACAGACACGCGGCGCTCTTTGTGTATATCTACGAATAATTTACGTAACTAACTGTACAGAATACTGTTCAAACCGCGCCCTGGTTGTTCTCGGTGCTCACTATCTGGTATGTGATGAGGTACTCTGGGTATGCCTGGAAAAAAACGTATTTTAATTAATTTTAAGCCTTTATTTTTAATGAAAATGGGCGGGGAATACAGCTACGGGACTTATACCTCTCGTTTTAAACAAAGGTTTAAGGTTTTAAACCTTTGTCACCTGTCATCCGCTTTGCAATGGAGGGAAGTCGAACCTCAATTTCGAACTCCTCCTATGTTCTGATTAATTTCGTTGCGGGTCCAATGACGGTTTAACTTTCCCCCGGGACAAACTTGACCTTCATTGGTTGGGTTTTTATGGCGGTCAGCTGTAGATCCTGGCTACACAGGAGTTGCAGTGGTGGGAACGAGAGGTGGGAATAGTCCCGTTGCCTCTCGCTCCCACCGCTGCAACTCCTGTGTAGCCAGGATCTACAGCTTGATCGCCAATAACCCAACCAGTGAAGGTCAAGTTTGTCCCGGGGGAAAGTTAGCTGTGTGTAAAGCCCGGTCCGTGAGCACGTAGAATTTTGTACAATGACCCCTAGCTGCCCATCCTTATCACTCGCGCGTAATTATATTGCTGTCGCGACTGTGCGACTGGCACCCGCAGTGAGTGTGCGAGCGCGATAGCAACATAATTACGCGCGAGCGATAAGGATGGGTAGCTAGAGTTCATTGGACAAAATTCTACGTGCTCACGGACCAGGCTATAGTTCAAAAATCAAAATCAAAATAAAAAAAAAAAGTACCTATCGGTTGTCCGCCCTTGCCTTGCCCTGCGAAGGTAATACACGAAAATGTTTTACAATGGCGCTAGATTCCTTTTTGCTATGTAGACACCAGGACATAGTTGTGCTACTAACAGTACNTAGATGGCGTGGTGGGACCTAGGTACGACTGCGTTCAGAAATATTTTATTTTAGCTTTAAAATTGTGTGACGCCAGAGGATGTAAGCCGGGACTACACTAGTTATCTTTCATCATCTTCGGACGAGACAACAACTTCGCATAATTACAGTCGAACTTCACGTACAGGTAAGTTCGTTTGACTATTAATTCTAAACGATGTAATGTCACTGCTTCTCAAAGTGTACGACTCCCATTTAGAAGTGGAAGTTACTAAGAAAATTACTAGGAATATCAAGACATGTAATGAATGTATGGAAACAACTATAACAGCACACTTGTGATGGAAAACTCAAGTCTATTCAACAGTCTCCCTGTCGGTTAGAACTGTTTCATAAGACAACTATAGCTATGTCCTGTAAAATTCCAAGAGGATTTTTTTTTATCCACAACGAGGGAGCTCTTGGCCTGCATCTCATCCTGATGGAAAGTGATGATCAGGCCGAAGGTGCGAGCACAGGAACCCTTTGTTGGCTGTCCTACCTATAACTATGGAATGCTAAAAATGAGACATTAAATATGAAACCTAGCCTATTTCTTCACTAACGTTTATTGAAAATAAAGGAGGTCTGTAAAATGAAGTTTGAGAACCATCGTAAAACGATGCCATAAAACAAAGCGCCCAGATGCGAAAGTCCTTGACATGATTGCGAATATTCAACCACGTGACGACTGTAACCTGAGATTTATAGAGCAAGATTGATTGAACTGGAGTTGGTACTTGGTATGTACTTGAAATATTGTACGTAATACCACAGAATAATAATAAGTACTACGTACAGAAGTTTTACTTCGCGAAGGTATTTAAAAAAATGTATGCTCAATGTCATTAACAATATGGTGTAATTTAGCCTGTCTCAAGAGTCAAGCACCATTTTGCTGACAAACGTCAGTGATCGGCACTGCGCCGAAGCTATAGGGCTGACTTCGGTAAAATGATGTGACGTGAGGTGCCAAACTGCGGAAAATGGCGGAGGAAATACATGATTTAGCATGAATGATCATGAATAATATTAACTACTTATTTACCTCTCAGTGTCTTGAGACAACTTAAAAAAGTACATTCTGTGTTTTTATTATTATTTAGGCAGTTAAATACTGCACAGTGTTTAGTACACCATTTTCTTTATTTTCTTCCGTCATACACAAGAATACGCGTGCGTGAGTCAATATTCGCTCGTATGTGAGGCCTTGTCGAATAGTATCCTGTAGGTGGGCCATCGTGCGTATTTTGTTTTCGATGTAAACTCGCGGAGATGAACAGGCCTGGTAATACTTAACCTCAGAAAATTCTGTAAGCGGCGTTTCATAACTTTCTGAAATCAATTTGATTTGAATTTAACTTGAAGAAAATGTCGATAATTTAATCATCACTATAGAGTTGTTTGTAGAGTTATCGTTAGGTAATTCAACTAAAAAACTGTTTTGGCCGACAGCTACTACGTGTCTCTATATTTTTTGTTAATGATTAAACGAGTGTTATTAATAATGGTTTTCAAGTTGTTGTTTTACAATATTACTCTCAAATCTTCATGAATTATGAAATATACAAAATGTCTCATTACATACAACATGTCCCAAAATTCAAGGATAAGCCGGCGCCGCAGGGTGGACATAGTCATGACTACTTTAGGAAAAATAAGAAAAAAAATCTATCTCAATTATTTTTTAAGTTACACAATAAATTATGAAATTCGTCGAAAATTGACACCCCTTATGATATTTTACATTACCACGACCACAATTTTTCAAATACTTCTGTTTTTTTGTTTGTATCGGCAACTTAAGTAGTGCTGCTGTCCACTCCAATTCTTAAAACCCTCAGAATCCTTGCAGTTTTTACACAAAAGTTAATCAAAATATGATATTTCCTTAAAATTTTGAACGATTTTTACTTTCACTCCACTTTGACTCGTCTTTTTGTAAAAAAACAGTATGAACACTACTGCGGCAAGTTTTTTATAAAGTTGACGCAACTATCCAAGATGCCAAAATGGTATAATACTCTAAGAAAACTAGTCGCAAAAAAGATATGCGTACCATTTTTACAAGCACTTCGCTTGTTAGTTAGTATGGGATAAATCTTGCAATTAAATTTAAAACCAGTTCTCCTCAACCAATTGAGCTGAAATTTGGTATACTTATGTAAGTACGATGACATTGCAATATTATGGTATCATTGAGCTGGATGGAGTCTGGAGGTGGCCATAGGAACTTCTAAACGAAACGGCGGAATCGCATCTAGTTTGGGGTCGTTGGATATCTTTTCGAGCACTTTAGTGCTAGATGATGTCCAGGGTCCTGATGATGAAGTCAAGAGGTGGCCAGGAGCTGGCCAAAGGAACTCCTAATCGAAATGGCGGAAGATGATCGAGTTTGGGTTCGTTGGATTTGACTTCCCGAGCACTTGGACCATGAGATTGAGAAACAACTAAAAAGTGTAAAATAAAGTTATAATAAAAAAACTTTTTTAAAAACAAGCATTAATGCGAAATTTTACGAAATAATTTAACGATAAAAATAATTGTATGCAAGGTTCAAATAATTTCGAAAGTTTGTAGCGCAAACAGAAAAAAAGAGGAATAAATTCCATGCGCGATTATAATAAAGTAAATAAAGTTTTTAGTTGTTTCTCAATCTCATGGCCCAAGTGCCCGAGAAGACAAATCTAACGAACCCAAACTCGATAAGCTTCCACTATTTCGTTTAGGAGTTCCTATGGCCAGCTCCTGGCCACCTCTTGACTTCATCATCAGGATCCTGGACATCATCTAGCACCCAAGTGCTTGAAAAGACAAATCTAACGAACCTAAACTAGATGCAATTCCGCGATTTCATTTAGAAGTTCCTATGGCCACCTCCAGACTCCATCCAGCTCAATGATACCATAATATTGCAATGTCATCGTACTTACATAAGTATACCAAATTCCAGCTCAATTGGTTGAGGAGAACTGGTTTTAAATTTAATTGCAAGATTTATCCCATACTAACTAACAAGCGAAGTGCTTGTAAAAATGGTACGCATATCTTTTTTGCGACTAGTTTTCTTAGAGTATTATACCATTTTGGCATCTTGGATAGTTGCGTCAACTTTATAAAAAACTTGCCGCAGTAGTGTTCATACTGTTTTTTTACAAAAAGACGAGTCAAAGTGGAGTGAAAGTAAAAATCGTTCAAAATTTTAAGGAAATATCATATTTTGATTAACTTTTGTGTAAAAACTGCAAGGATTCTGAGGGTTTTAAGAATTGGGGTAGACAGCAGCACTACTTAAGTTGCCGATACAAACAAAAAAACAGAAGTATTTGAAAAATTGTGGTCGTGGTAATGTAAAATATCATAAGGGGTGTCAATTTTCGACTAATTTCATAATTTATTGTGTAACTTAAAAAATAATTGAGATAGATTTTTTTTCTTATTTTTCCTAAAGTAGTCATGACTATGTCCATTCTGCGGCGCCGGCTTATCCTTGAATTTTGGGACACGTTGTATATGATTTTAGCTACTTCCTAACTTGTTACGCTCGGAAGCAATTTTAATACCTGATTTAAACTATCGATATAATTTTATGAGTCAGTTTGTCACTTCTCTAATCATAATCATGTCTCCTCGGTTATTGTCAATTGTTAATGCTTTTTGTTATGTAAATGGATTACTTTCTAAGGAAGTGCTTGTCTGAATCGCCCACAAATCAATTTAGTGCAAATAACTGCAATTTACTGCACTTTAGAGATCAATTTGCAGTATTGCAGTTGCAAACTACAATGCCTTATGTAATAGATATTGGGAGTAAGCTTTTGTTCTTACTTAAGTACAGAAAAAAGAATTGTTATACATACAAAACTGTCATCTGGCTGTTTCAACCTCGTGGATTTGAGTAGCCTGACTCAAAAAGTTGTAACGCCGCCTTTTTAACACATCCTGAAATTGGGAATTAATCATCTACCTATCAACCTTCACTTTTGACTTTTAAATGAAAAGAGCATATTTTCTAGACAAAGTTCCTTCTCGATTTGACAATCTCGATTCTCTATTAAAATTCAATGGTTAGGTGTGAAACTGTAACAAACTGAAGTCTTTTGATTTAATATTTCTTTCATTTACTTATCAGATTTGTGTGGCGTGCCATATAGAGTCTAAGTAGTCTATTTTTGTTCTTAAACTAATGAACACGTGCGTTGTTTGACAAATGATTCTGATCCACTCGTCTCTAGCGCCATCTTGCAAATTATCGCTACGAGGCGTCGACTATTTGATGGAATTATTTATAGTTACCAATTACCATTTGTACCAGTTCGTTTAGTACAGTTTGTTGCTAAGGTCAACGTACTTACCAATTGTATTTAGTCCCGCTACCGACGGTCATAAGTCAATCGGTGACTGAACGATTGACACTTTAACTTTAGGTAGGTAACTACTTACTGTTGTAACTTATCGATAGGTACTGTTATACTTATCGATAGTGAAAATATCGTAAGAGGCTTAAAATATTGTTTATTTAATATGTAGTTCAATAAACAAGAATAACCATAGCCTTCATGAGATCAAAATAAAACCTTAATTTATCTCTACATACTAAAAACTGAAATTCCACGATTTATTGCTACTCGTAATTATGGTCGTCAACATTTACTGTATGGATTTTTGCCATTCAGATGGATGCATCTGAAAAAAGTAGTTTGAGATGTCAAACTACTTGTAGGTGGTACTTAACAGATTTTTCGTTTAAAAGAATACTTCATGGGACAATCCTTAACGCCCTGTATGAAAAATACATTATTTACATAGATAAAACCAAAAGTAATAAATCTATAAAGTCAGAACTTCCCTTATCTGCACCTGTGTGTATGTACATAATAGCATGTACGGGACTATTCCCACTTCTCGTTCCCACCGCTGCAACTCCTGTGTAGCCAGGATCTACAGCTTGGCTTGGCCGCCAATAAAAACCCAACCAGTGAAAGTCAAGTTTGTGCCATAGTAGCATGTAGGTAACAGGGTACACTGTTACTTAAGACCATGTTAAAAAAATCTCTTACGCCGTGATGTCACAAAACAAAGAACACGACAGCTTTTCCTAACCGTGGCTCTAAACTTAGACAATTCAAATGTAATTTTCAGCGGCATTTTAATTAGTTGGAAAGTAATTATCCAAACATAGGTACTGTCTTGAAAAACATTTCAGAATTTTTCATTATAGACTTGTTTTAATTGGTTTTAGTACTATTCATCAATTAGCATTTTTAATTAGTAATTAGCATTTTATAATTATTCACTACTTCTGCTATTTTCACCGTTTTTTGGACAAATTCTAGTTAAGAAAATGTTCGTTTAAAAGGTTTGCTGTAAAAATTTAAATAATTTAATTGGTTTGTCACTATTTCTTACTACTACTACTGTGGCTTCGCAATACATATTTGATAACATTATGTATGTCCGTAAACATATACATTTATTTACTAAGAAAAGTGACGTCCACTCATTTAACACGAGACATAAGAATAAACTTGCTGTTCCATCATTTAGGTTGCATAAGATAGGTAATTCATTCTTGGGGAAATGTATTACCATATTTAACAAAATACCACACAACCTTGTCGAATTGCCAATAAACAAATTTAAGATACATATAAAAAATACCCTTATGTCCAAAGGGTACTACAAGGTTCGAGACTATATTGATGACAAGGATGCGTGGTCAGTTCAGTCTGCACATATTTGATGTACTTAAATTTGACTATTCTTACCGTTAGATAATTCCTGGCAATAAGTGGTGACTGAGTTTGTTCCGGCGTTTCTTCTCAGCACTTGCCATATGTTTGTCTCGAAGCGCTGGTAGGGCCCAAAAGATAAGGAGACTTGTAAAGTGCCCCATAAGGGCTACCTTTTTCTTTTTTTATTATTTTCTATTGACGTTCATAAGTGCCACTTGTGGTCTAAACTGAATAAATATTTTTGATTTTGATTTTTTGATTTTACAAAACCTCTCTTAGGTTCTACAAAAATAGTATTTTCTCATCGGACTGTACGTGCACCCAATTATAGATTTTACCGGCATCGCCTTTTAGGGCATGCATCGATCCTGCCATTTAAGGGTGAAAGCGTTCTTTATGCCAGCGCCCGCGCATCCGTTGACGCAAATCGCAGACGTCATGACGTCACGCTGACATGTCTCGTAAGAGTTAGCAGAACTGAACGCGGCGATGTGAACTGAGGTTGTTGAAGTTCAGTGAAGTGCAATGCACGGCATTGGGTATCCACTTGTTGAATCTGTCAAAGAGGTTGTTTCACATGGTAATTTTCTACTCATGTGGCGGTCTGACGTCAGTTAAGGAACAGACTACAAATAGACGCAAAATTGTGATATCTTAACTTCTTCTCCGATGCAAGGATACTTTTAATCAGGCGCGAACCTACTTAAGTAGGCATTATGGGCAATCACAATCACAAGTACACCCACAAAGTGAACCGACGACCTCATAAAGGTAGCAGGAAGGCTCTGGATAAACAGGCCCCTACCAACATGTGGAAACCATTGAGGATGGCCTATGTTCAGCAGTGGACGTCCTGTGTTTGAAATTATGACGATGATGATGACAATCACAAGTCTATTTTTGCTGTAGGTATAGAAAAATATACTTGTGACGTCACGCTTATAGTCTATTGAGATCATTTATCGATAAATTGATGGTAGTATTGGTTTTATTCTATCGATACTCAACTCTGACTCATGGTCCCTTCACGCTTGCATGGACAAGTCCCAGTGGGAGAATGTCTGTTGACGTCAGCTAACCACGTGTGCGCTTGGCACCCCGGCCCCAATCATATTCCCACGTCTTTCCACGACGGTGACAGCTTCTTAGGCTGAGTTGCACCAACTTACTTTAACCGTAACAATGACAATGACCGGTGTTTTTTGTATGGAGTTTGTCAGATTTTTGACGTTTGTCAATGTTAAAATAAGATGGTGCAACTCAGCCTTACTCATTCGTCAGCTCTTTAAAATATTTCACTTGTTTTGTCTTTTATTTTCATTGGCGTTATGGTGGCATTACTCCTTGTCATACAAGAACTTTAGCCTGACCTTTTGAATGATGGTATGGTGGCATTACCCGCTAGTCATATTATTCGTATATGGACATTAACCTGACATTGTTGGAAGCAATTTGTAGTAGTTACTATTATGATGTTTACAAAGTATTCGGATGAATCTTTTACAAATCCACAATGGAAATACTTTAAACTTTATTAGCTTGGCCGTTATGTAAGTAGATTATGTTATTTTATTTTGAATAAAAGATGTTTGAATGTATAATGCATTGAAGAGGTTAAATGAGGTGGAGGAACTAATGTTACACTGAATCAAAAAGAGCCTTCACCCTCTCGTGGCAACAAAGCACACAAAAATAATGAATTCCAATATGATTTGCTTCTCAAACTCACACCAACATAACCCACAGCCAAGTAATTCCATAGTTCAGTTATATTTACCATTGACCTTTGAATGCTAAACAACCGTTTACTCTACCTTACCGCTATAATACGGATCTGTGTTACAAATATTAATATTCTAAGTACACTGGACAATGGACATCAGTGTGACGTGAATCAAGGAACGACTATGTCCAGAGATAGATTATGACGATGACTTATATCATCATTAGTCATATTTAGGTCACCACAAGTCATTTAATGTTGCATTTGGATGTTTATTTTGGCTCTCAAGATCCTTGGCAATGCATGGTCCCGAACCAACTTTAGCTGTCGTACAAAACGATGTCGAAACGACAAACGGAGTACACTGAAATGATATTCCAAACGTGACCAATTAAAACATGAAAAGCGAAACGTGTCGGTCTCTTTGGCCCCTGATAGGAATTAATGAGTGGAACTAGACCGCTTTGGACTTTGGGTTTGGAGCAACTTTGGACGTTGCCCAATACGAGCAAGTGCGAACGTACTTACATTGTTTGATTTGTAAACGTAGCGTGAAATTCATGAATAAGTGATTAAGCGTCTCGTCACGGGAAATCCTACATTGATGTTACAGATGTGCTGTCGACTCTACAGAAAACTATTAACCGCTTTCAATCAACGTCCCTACTAAAATCCGCATTCAAATAGTCAATATAGCCCGCCCGTAAAAAAAAAAGATTGTTTCCTATGACAGATGCCAAAATTTTGTAACACTCCTCATGTTAGTTCCTTTATAACTGTGTTTTGAATCGAGAAATCAAGGTTGTTCTTTAACCATACATTGAATCTTATATCACCACATATCACAGTTATTCAAATTTTGTAGCGTTAAGAGTCGCATCTCAAACCAAATTTTAGATAACTTGAAAAAATATTTCAAGACATTTAAAATCTAATAGCACATATTTCAGCCTGCGTCTGATATATTGGCGCCGAAGTTAACTCTATCCATGCCACAATTCATTATGCTGTCAGGTTCAATTGGAGTGAGGATATTACCCTTATCAGAGTGCAGCCCCACGCAGCTCTTGATCCTAACGAGGTTTCCTCCCAGATGCAGGCTATCAAGCGCAAATTCGATCACTGGGGGGACAAGTTAGAGGAGCCAGCGGAAAAATGACCATAACTCAAGAAGAAGAATACAAAACAAAAGAAAGAAGTGCTATAATGGTATACGCCAATTTTCATAGCATTGAGAATGACATCGGCCGTCAGTTCTGCGTACTATGTGCCCTACCCATTGCCACTTCAGCTTGCTAATCCGTCGGGCCATGTCAGTGACAATAGTTCGTTTACAGATCTCCTCATTTCTTCAACTTTGAGCTTCTTTATGAGGCTGAAAATGATGATGATGATTATGAGAATGCCATATTTTCGTGGCACTACAATGATTTTAAATGACAAGTGTTTAATTTACAATAATAAAAGTAACATGTTGGTCATGCTAGTAAAGCAGATTTGTAAATGTTATAATTTACGTTGCAAACGTCACAGTTTGATCAATGGGCTAGTAATGGTAAGATTGACAGAAATACCCATTCATATACTGCATAAAATAATAACCAATATTACTTCTGTGGCGAGACAGAATAAAACGAGGTTTTATTACAAATATTATCGATGGAGCATTGAGCTTATCGCTCTCGTGTATCACATGAGGCGAGTACCGATTTGTGGGCGTAAATGGTTCTAATGAATGTCGATCAATCCCACACAACTCTATTGTCGGAGAATCAATCAGAAATCTGGTGTGGTGAGATATTACTTTCTTAAATGAATTTAAATACAAATGCCTTTTAAAAAGGCTTTTGTTAATATGCATATTTTCTTAGTATTGTTACCTATGTGATATGATTCTGCTGGAAAGAGCTCAAAGAGCCGTTCTCAAAGTTGCACTAGGTCTTCCTTATCGGTTCCCAACAGAGCATCTGTATCAGCAAGCTAGGGTTCTCCCAGTCCGTAAATTATACATACTATTAACCTTATGTAGATTCCACAACAAAATAGTCCCACATACAACATTAGACAAAAGGAGAGTCCCTAGGTTCACTATTCCCACAACACACTCAGGACTCATGAAACGGCATTTTTCACACATGGCCCCTAGACTGTACAACAAAATACTTGCAGTAAAGATATCACACAACTTGTTTCGGTAACGTTTAAAAAACTTATTATAAAATGGATGGAACAATATACGTACGACACTTTAGAAAAGTTAATCCAGACAATTACTAGTTTCTCTTAGCACACTTATTCACTTACATACAAAATCACACTCCCACTATCACACACACATTTTTGTTTTGTTTTTCTATTTAAATTATTTTTTAAATTAAAAGATAAAATTTAATCTAAACACTAAATTTTAGTCTTATGTTTTTTTGAGGAGGAGCCTGACTCTCGTTACACAGGTTAACCTTATACGAGAGCGGCACATATCTCGTAATTGTAGTGTTTATTTAATAAAAGTATTTTCATTTTCATTTCATTTTCATTATGTTAATATGATTGAAAATGGTTATGACTTGGTAGAAAACTTGTTGTTCCTTTATACTCACCTTTAATTGAATCAATGTAAATTAATAAGTTACGTTTATTTACATGAACGTTACGTTTATCCCGAACCTCGGTAATATAAACCTTTTTTATTTTGTGTTGTGTGTTTGTTATTAAGTGGGTAATATTTTCATAATGTAAGTTTAGAACATCTATGGATGTGACGAAAGAGTGGATTCCTCTCAATACAGGTTACTTAAACTTAAAGAGAGGAATTCCTCAACTACTTGTAACATTCGTACTAAGTGTCAATAAAATATTTTTCATTTTCATTTTCACATGAAATATTTGTTTTTGTGTTAAAGGTCTTATTAGCGTGAAGCACTTATTTATTTGTTCTACATAGTAGCGTCGTTTTCTTACGCGTTGTTTTGGAAATCCTGTCAAAATACCACCCTATAGAATCACAATATTCACAATTCAATCCTTGTCAAGCAAACATCACTACGTTTGCTCATTGATTTGACTTTTTATAGCTTGACGAAAATAGCATCGTTCCGTCCAATGTCAAGATCGCACAGACGCCGTCGCAGCGCATCCAACGTATCAAGTTACTTTTAATTTGCGTTTACTTGTTTGACATTCATGTCAAACATTTACAAATACCAAACCATTATTGCTTTATGTATTTTACAATAATAATTATTGAATCTTACTTCTAATCATTTCATCTATTACAACTCCAATCATTCTATTATCATTGCCTCGTCCTTTTCATGTTTATTTATTAAGTCTACTGTTATTACGAATTCAAATTGACTTAGTAAATTCTACATTTAGTTATATTTTCTTGGTCTTTGATGTAGAAGTTCTACAATTTAAGATTTATCAAATTCTTCATCGAGCTCTAAATTGCTTACCTCTAAAATCAAGTCACGTTCCCGTCCCAATTAACGAACTAAAAATGTCCGTTATAACATTCGGGCTGTAGACAATAAATTAACCAATGGAACGCTCGGATTCTTATTCCGAACGTTTGGTGCGGTTAAATTTAAAACTACGTCACATGCTTGGGGGCTTGGCTCGATCTATTCTGGTACTTGTGTGGTACGCTTGATGTAAGTGGATGTCAAATATGTGGAATTTGATACATTCATTGCAATTATGTCTCTTATGACTTGTTCATAGAGCTGTCAAAAGTAATAGAAGGTGGACTCCTGCCAAAAAGCTTATGAACGTAACAATTTATGATGTGTACCTACTACTCAATGTTGTTTGTTTCTGTTAGAGTACGTATTGTGACTTCATTATTTATTTACCTCTATTTCCTCCCTTTCTAATTGTTGCTAACTTAATTATTGGCTGATGTAGGTACTCGTATGTGTAATTCATTTAATTTATTATGTTTTTGGCCCTATTTATCTTTTTGTGACAAAGTAGTGCTCAAATAATGTTTTTCACACGTCCATATTAATTGCACACGGGTAATTAATTAAACAATGGTACATCGCACCTCTGCTCGTGAGTTGGCGTATCGTTTAGTCAGTACAAAACACCTCGTGACTCCTTGACGTCGGATCTGCCTGCGCAATCTACTATTTATAAGTTCCAATTTTTACATTTCTTCAAGCATAAAATTTTGCTGTTGGTGTAAACCATTCTATGTAAATGATTGACGTAAACGAGAGGTATATTATCTAATATTAGATACCAAAGTTCAAAAGTTAGTAGATAGATGCGAGGTTTTTTTTACCGTACGGGCACGGTAATACTATCTATACAGTACTCCAACTCGACCATATTTTTGAAATAAATGTCAACAGCCGCGCGGTACGTCACGGAATGACAACATGCGATAGGGCTGCCCACCTGCAGACCCTATTTTCATTACAACTGCCTACTTAGAATTTCTATCTAGTTTTGTAAATGTTTTTTGTGATTGTAAATTTTTATTTTATGTTGACAAACAAAATACTTTGTGAATGAAATAGGATAAAAATGCATGTTGTTTTGTGATTAGTAGATTTAATTAAAAAAATATATTTGTGTTAAGATTTAGTAACCAATCTTATTTTGCGACCGTAAAATGTATGCGCCTCGACTGAGACGTACAAAATGCTTGATTATTATACAGGGTGTTAGGTAAATGGGTTTATAAGCCGACACTAGCCCATGTGCATATAAATGGTATGGTGAAGTCAGAAAATTGCTATCATCATTTTAAAAATTTTAATTTTCATACCAATCTGATTTTATAAATGTTATATTGTATGAAAATTAAAAAAAAATAAAGTGGTGAATATGATGATATCACTGACTTCACCATACCATTTATATGCATATGTTAGCATGGGTTAGTGTCGGCTTATAAACCCATTTACCTAACACCCTGTATAAATAGGTACTTGTAATTATATTTATAAAAAAAAGAGCGCTTACTGTTTAAAAACAACACATCGTCCGTTTATTACTGTGGCACATTCGCGACACCCCCGACTTTTGCATGTCGAGCGCATACCGAGATTTGAATTTCGAAGGAAAGCTCGCGATTCTTCGGTTTATATGAAGTTACAATACTGTATGATAATATTACCGTGGTACGGGAAAGCTCTTGGCCTGCATCTCACTCAATGCGTGATGAAAAGGCCGAAGGTGCAAGCGAGCTTCATCTGGGATCTTCGACAAAAGAGGAACTGGCTTTTCCTCTTTTGTCAAGGATCCTCCAACTGCCGAAACACAACAATATTGCTTGGTGATGCGAGGTTTCATTAAAACGTCCATATTTGGTTTTACGCGTCTAGGTTAATTGTTTAATTAGATAAATCTCCGCTTGAATTTTCGAGTTAAAGCACGATGATACATTTGGCATTTCATTTGGAGGCTGACAAAACTGATGCGTTTCTTCCGCCACTTCTTCTCAGCACCAGCCCATATGTTGTCCCGAAGTGGTAGTAGGGAAAGTTATATTTGGGACGTGTATAAGTGCCCTGGAAAAAGCCTATGCGTACTGACTGAATAAACTACTTCATTTCATTTCTTATATTATTCGTATTTGCCATTATTATGATTTATTTGGCAGTCGCTGTAAGTGCAATTTGTCAAAAAATTGCAGCGTAAACTCGACGCGACCCTAGTCCCTACATTCGCGGTCTTACTAAAATCAGTTTTAGTTTTACAGCTTCCATTCCATCCCCCAATAATATCCCGACTAGGGCATGTAATATCGGAAGGTTTTCAATTCCGATATTGGATTCCGATATTAGATCTCAATATCGGAATTCCGATATTAATATCGGAATTGAGTTCATGTGCTATAAAATTAATATTTGGTTATATTCGTAAGAATTCTGGATTGTTTACAATAAAATAATGATTTTAGTCAAAATCTTTAATTTGGTACAAAACAGCACTTCATAAAATTGAAGTATTTTAAAACCATTTTTACGTTATGGGTATCCATTGCATTTGGTTTTTTATGTGACAAGAGGCAAACGAGCAGACGGATCACCTGATAATGAATGGTTACTGATAATGAGCCTATAAGGACTAGCAAATAATTAAAGTGTTTTTGTAAAATCACAGGTATCAAACAAACTTTTACTCCTTCATTATATTACCCTGTTTTATGTTGGTGGAACGAATTTTACAGTCATTCAAATCACGTGTTACAAAAATTGTAGATAGTGGTAAAAACTTGAATATGCTTGTAATTTGTTCCTTTGATTATCGATGTACAACTCACAAAACCACTAGCCAGCCATATGTCAGCCATAGGACGTCCACTGCTGAACACAGGCTCCGATGCTGATTTTCACAATGGCCGGTTGGTGGCGGCCTGTATCCAGCGCCTTCCTGCTACCTTTATCTTTATGAGTTCGTCGGTCCACATTGTGGTTATGAGTCCTACGCTGCGCTTTCCGGTACGTGGCCTCCACTTCAGAACCTTGCTACCTCATCGTCCGTCTGTTTTTCGTACTAAGGCAGAACCGTTGGAAGACCTTATCACAATGCTCGAAGACCTTAATCGAGTTTCCCAACAGGTAGGCTTTCGGATGAATATGGAAAAAACGAAGCTTATGTCGAATGTCCATGTTGCTCCTTACCCAGTTTCGGTTAGGAGCTCGATTCTCGAGATTGTTGACAAGTAAGTATGTCTATCTCGGACAAACGATCAGTTAGGTAGTTAGATGCAATTTCGAGAAAGAGGTAAATCGTCTAATACGAAGACGAAAGTCTTCAATTAGTGTGTGTTACCAGTGATTATACAGTGTGAGTCACGCTAAAGTGTACATATGAAAATAGATGAAACTAGACCTATTTTTATCGACAAAAAAGAGGTCAAAAAATGTTTGAGATTTTTTTTTAATTATTAAAAATGTTATGGCAGGCCTTTGTTCAAACGATCGTTGCAAACGTTGTGATAGGGATAGAGACATGCGATTTTTGGTTTTACGAAATTAACACGAAAGAAAATAATACAAAGTGATAAAAATTACCGGTTATAGGGGCATTTTTTGGAGAAATTTATCAAAAACCAAAAAAACACGAATTTCAAAGCAGATTTTTTTCAAAAAGTATATTTTTTTATTATTTGTTGGCCTTTTTTGTGTATTTTATATATTTTTTTTAGTATCGCCTATTATTTAACATTATTACTGTTTTTATTTTATCAGGATTTACCGCTTAGTTTAAAAGTTATTACGTTTTCTTTACAATAAGTAATTGGAAGAAAAAAAATTCTATAAAAAATTAAAAAAAAATCTCAAAAATTTTTTGACCTCTTTTTTGTCGATAAAAATAGGTTTAGTTTCATCTTTTTTCATATGTACACTTTAACGTGACTCACACTGTATACGGCTCGAAAACGTGGCCTTTGAATATAGGGCACAACGTGCTATGGACAGGGATAAGATTGGTGTTTCTTTACGAGATCTAATCAGAAATGATAGAGCTCCGTAAACTAAGGTCGCTGACATAGCATGCCGACGGATTAGCAAGCTGAAGTGGCAATGGGCAGGACACATAGTACGCAGAACTGGCGGTCCATAGTCCAGTAAAATTAATGTTTGAAAGGGAGTTGAGATGTCGTTCTTTGTTGACCACGTACCTATGGCAAATGCTAAAATTGATTTGGAACAAGTTAAATTAACCATAAATAGTAAAGATATTAAAATATTTGCAGTGGAACAAAAAGTGATGGTGAGAGACATGAGAAAATCATTGGTCTTTGCCAATCATGTACTTTGGGCTTTGTGGCAGGTTGTGGCGAGTTTAAACGCTTTGTTTAAAACCTCAATTAAAACTTTTATCTGATTCCGATATTACGATATTGGGTCGCTCAATATCGGAATTGAAATATCGGATCTCGCAGTCCGAGATTCCGATATTACGAGATTCCGAGATTCCGATATTCATGCCCTAATCCCGACTAAGTGTCCCGACATCTATAAAAATGCTATCTGTCTAGACTGTAATGTTATCGCCTCTGCTATTCCGATTGTGTCCCTCACCCGAAACTATGACGTCAATATATTGAGTCCAATATGTATGGGAGAAAGTATTTTCAGTTATTTTGTCGTTAGCTATTTTTGTATCCTGACTATTAATAGGCGTGGGTGTTTTGACGAGAAAGCTTATTGTTAGATATAATAAAACGTATAAAAGGAATCTTTGAATTAATAATATTGTTTAGTAATTAAAAGGGCCTTGACGTCAAATTCGTCTAGCACTAAAATAATCGCGCAATACGTGCTATATTTAATTTCAGGCGAATTAATTAGCTTTGTTGTGGATTTGTTGTGGATTTCACTGTGAAACCTATGTGTGAGCCTCGTGTGTATGGGAATAAGAAGCTACTTTAAAGCAAACACGAAACTTTACGACATAACAAAAACCGTGTATTCATTCACTTTTTTATATCGTAAGTCCACAAGACGTATCAAAAACAATAGAAATAGAAAAAAAGTATAAAAAGTAAAAAATACATATAAAAAGGTTTGATGTCGCCAACAAGCTTCTTGAGAGTTACTTGCTGTTTTTACAAAAAATAGTTTTATAGATCTGTTACAATAAATAAACATACAATATGATTGACTTTATGGCTATCTGAACAGTTAATATCCTCCAATATGTTATTAATCTCCTACTGATACTATAACAATGTAACGCAATATAAAAACGATCCAATTTTCAGAGCCATTGGACACAACTTTCTTATGCTTTATGATGAGACAATGTATTCAAATGCCCAGTCAGCCGTATTTTCAATTTATTATCATGTAGGTACCTATCAAGAAAATAACTAGCTACTCCATAATCTTTTCAAAACTATTTTGTATGGTTTCCTGAATACTTTTTTTACGCGCAAATGCGAGCTCGTGTTTTTACAAGCTTTTGAGTATCAAATCATTATCTATTTAACCGACGAAAGACTTGATAGAGTCAAATAAGTGATCACACATCAATAGCTCTTTCAAAAAGCAATATGATACTTTCGGCATTCATTTACATTCATAACTTCCATATAACATTGAGGTTTGAAAATTGAATTTTTAGAAGAAAAGTGTAGTGCAAATAAACCCGAATTGAAATGTGAAAAGCAGATGATTTTTTATCGTCAACATTCCTGTTCAATAATATTTTATAACCTCGTTTAAAGTGACTTTATAAGATCATAGAGTACATTAAACCAGCGCTTTCCACAGGAGCGTGTGGGCAGGACCGGTGCATTTTGAAAGTAGACGCCGACTGTACAATACATTAATATCTATCCACTATACAATCAGCTGCATAAAGTCCAAGCCACATTACCATTTTGACGTTGAACCTTATGAACTTGCAAAAAATTGTCTAACTTCACATTGGAACAAATAAACATCTCTCTACATTCAGGATTAGTACTGATTACAGGCTCAAGGTCACCCAAAGGGCGATGGAGCGTGCTATGCTCGGAGTTTCCCTGCGTGATCGAATCAGAAATGAGGAGATCCGTAGGAGAACCAGAGTGACTGACATAGCCCGCAGAATCGCTAAAATCAAGTGGCAGTGAGCGGGGCATATAGCTCGTAGAGCTGATGGCCGCTGGGGCAGGAAAGTTCTTGAGTGGCGACCACGAGCCGGAAGACGTAGCGTGGGCAGGCTTCCCACTAGGTGGACCGACGATCTGGTGAAGGTCGCGGGAGGTGCCTGGATGCGAGCGGCGCAGGACCGGTCTGTGGAAATCCTTGGGGGAGGCCTTTGTCCAGCAGTGGACGTCTTTTGGCTGAAACGACTGATTACAGATTAAACTGTTCCATTATACTGATTAGATGAACTAATGTGCATCCAAAAACTAACCATGAATGTCTTGCTTTAAAGAGTAGGTACCTATTGATCAATAAACAAAAGAAGTTAAATTGACCGTCGGTATAGATAGAGTAGGGTTTCTGCTCGAGCTTTCTCGAACTCGAGAAAACTCGAGAAATTTGGCTTCATTCGAGACGAGAATAAAATTACCGAAGCTCGAGAATTCTCGAGTTTCAATTTTGAAGCTTTAATATTCTTGAAAGCCTATTTTCTTAGACAAAAGTAAGTTTTTAATTATTTAATAGGTCAACGTTGCTTTTAGACTGGCCCATTCTTTCTTTTTTTAACTGATTTGATTGAGCAAGTAATGATCTTAATTGAAACTAAGTAATAATGTTCACTAACGAGTATGCTATATTTATTACATGTATGTTTAATGTGACTGATTTAAAGACTGAAAAAATTGTTAATTAGACAGTTACCTTACCTAACAGACGTTAGGTTAGGTACTCGTGCTTCCTCGTAAAGTTTATTCAATTCGTTATAATATGTAAAAAAATAAAAAAAATATTAAAAAGTTTTTTTTTTGTTCATAAAAAAAACTATTTATCGTAATTTTGCTACTTGGACTTGTGTTCTTTAAAAAACAAGCGATTCAATTGTAGCTCCAGATTTTTATTGTTATTTATCCTTAAAGTACAGGCGACTTTATGACTTTTGTTATGATTATTGGTAAATATTAATTATGAAAGAAGATTTTATTTTTTGTTTATTTCCTTACCAAAATAAGTGGTACAAAATTCTAATATTGATTGTTGTGCATAAAAGTAGGTATATGAGATTAAAAAAACCTGTGTTTTTATCAAATTTCAACCGATTTCAGCAGTTTTCATTAAAAGACTCGAGACCCGAGAAAACTCGAGACTTTGGCCTCGAGAATTCTCGAAAGTCGAGAAAAAAAATAGGTCGAGAAATCAGAAACCCTAAGATAGAGTATGGACTTTCAGGTGCATCTGACTGTACGTACACGGCATTGATCTACGAGCTACCATTCATCCCACTTATATCCGAACGCATTGCACACTTTCTCTATGCGGATGGTGTTTACATTTAAATCAAACCATGATCATTGTTATTATGTTAATTAATAAGCCTTTTCCTGCAATAAGAAATTGACTTAATTTTGATATTACTGTGTGTAGAGAAGGATTGTTCTTTTAGCTCGTATTTACAGCTTCCCAATAGATTTGAATGGTTTATTTAGATTACAGTGGCCGCGAACATTATAAAGGTTAAAAATGCCAACTTTGTTGTAATTTTATTAGCTACATCACGGTCTTCTATTCTATTCATTTTCAATAGAAAAGAAGACTATGATCATGAAGTGTAAATCACTCCAGACATTAACTTCAGTTATTACAAAGAATCTACTACGCGGCTTGGCAAGGCTTTTATTTAACAGTGGTCTTTAAAACACGTACTTCTTCACATTGTAGATGCACTTTTTATGCATCACATTGTTAGGCAAGTATCCGCAAATAGCTTAGTAGTTTTTGCGTCGTTTATGCGCAAGGCGACTCCTGCGCCCAACCGACCGTTAAATTGTTCTGCGCCATAATCGCTAGTGTTATGAATAACAATCGGTCTAGACAGGTAAACCAGATTAGAAAATAGATTTCAATTAAAAACAACAGTTTTTGTTGGGCCCAGTAACAGGATAATGTTGATTGGAAATCGTTTTATAGTGGGCACGTAATGCAGGGCGTTGTTTAGTACTTGTTTTACTGGTAACGTTAGCGATCAAAGATCGTTTTGTCGTCATGTTTTTCCACACTTTTCCTTTTAACTCTTATGATAACCGTCTGTAAAATATTTCATAATACAAGTGATCTCACTTATCTAAACTATGCAAGATATCGAAAATGTAATCTTTAATGCATCTAAAAACCTGAATGAGGGTAGGAAACGCCTGCGAATGCGGGCAGCGCAAGACTCGTGGAAATCATTTGGGAAGGTCTTTCTCCATCAGCGGACGAAGACGACAGACGAAGGTCTGTCTAGATGAGGCGAAAAATGCTTTTTTTTTTTTTCGAAAAGTCTACCACTGGTATGCCTGTCAAGACACATGGAGCTTTTAAGTGATGTGCAATACAATATAAATAATTGATCTTTTTTTGTCCAACAGGTGGTGGCCCGTCGCTCGGACCTGAAGCTGATCGTGACGTCAGCTACCATGGACTCGTCCAAGTTCTCAGCGTTCTTTGGAAATGTCCCCACCTTCACCATCCCGGGGCGGACCTTCCCTGTAGAGACGTTCTTCGCGAAGAATGTCTGCGAGGACTACGTGGATGGGGCTGTTAAACAGGTAAGTCTTGATCCATCACTAGCTAGCTCGGACCTGCAGGTCTATTCCGAAACGCTGTTTATGTAGTTTCGAGTCTATTTGTCACCTACGCTCATGCTGGCATCTCGCTTTGCGTGAGAGTGATGGCAACATTCGAAAGTTCTGACAACGTTTTTCGGAGTAGTCCCCCCTGAAGCTGATCGTGACGTCAGCGACTATGGACTCGTCCAAGTTCTCAGCGTTCTTCGGAAATATCCCCACTGTAGACACTTTCTTCGCGAAGAATGTGAAGACTACGTGGACGGGACTGTTAAACTGTGTTGAATTTCGGTCTGTCCAAAGATATAGCTGAAATTCGGTATGTAATTGACATCAAGATATTTCTATCCTGAATAGACCCTTTCTATGTGTTTACTACCGGGTTAAATCTGTGAAACCGTCATGGATAGTAAAACTTTATTGTGTGTATGTACACTGAATCATAGAAAATTTAAGTTTTTTTTTAAATGTAGTTAAATTATATTATACCTTTTGTGTGTGAACGTGTCCCACCCGAACTTAGCCGAAGATCTTATTGTAGACATTTCCATACACACAAATATATTTTTGTTAGATTATTATTAAGCTAAAAAAAAAATATCTTTTAGTTACTTAAAATTAAAACAAACATAGTAGTAATGTGTTAATGTTTGGTTTAGTGCATTTACATGCGTATTCATAGCGTTGTTAATTAATGCAAAACGCTCACGATTTCGAACGGCTCGCTGTTTTGTAGAAACATTCCTGCGATTATTACAATTACAAATTACAATCTTAAATGTAGCTTTGCCTCTTAATATTTGTGTGTAAAATTGTGTTTGTGTTCACACATTCATGCATAACAAGTCTGTTTTTAGGGTTCCGTAGCCAAAATGGCAAAAACGGAACCCTTATAGTTTCGTCATGTCCGTCTGTCCGTCTGTCCGTCTGTCCGTCTGTCCGTCTGTCCGTCTGTCCGTCTGTCCGTCTGTCACAGCCGATTTACTCGGAAACTATAAGTACTACAGTGATGAAATTTGATGGGAATATGTGTTGTATGAACCGCTACAAAATTATGACACTAAATAGTAAAAAAAAGAATTGGGGGTGGGGCCCCCCATACATGTAACTGAGGGATGAAAATTTTTTTTCGATGTACATACCCGTGTGGGGTATCAATGGAAAGGTCTTTTAAAATGATATAAAGTTTTCTAAAAAACATTTTTCTTAAAGTGAACGGTTTTTGAGATATCAGCTCTCAAAGTCGTAAAAAGTATGTCCCCCCCCCTCTATTTTTATAACTACGGGGTATAAAATTCTAAAAAAAATAGAGGTGATGCATGCTAATTAACTCTTTCAACGATTTTTGGTTTGATCAAAGTATCTCTTATAGTTTTTGAGATAGGTTGATTAAATTGACATAATAAGTTTATTATATTTGCTGCTACGGAACCCTTTGTGCGCGAGCCCGACTCGCACTTGGCCGGTTTTTATTACTATGAAAGAACGCAATATACAAAGCGTTCATTAGGTATGCGTTTTTTATTTTTATTTACTTAATTTTTTTTTCTTTATGTTATTTTTATTTAAAGCAAAGCCGGGACCACTTCATAAAACCAATTCCTTTGTATTTTGTTGCGAATTCGATTGGCTGATGTTTTTCGAGCGACAATTATTTTTTTTTAATGAAACGTTTGCGCTGAATTTAAATCTATTTGTCGACTGACGATGTGGCAACCCTAATTTAATTAGAAACGGTTCCATATAATAAACGCGCGTTTTAGGAACAATCAAGTGGGCATTTACAATAATCGCTTAAACGGTAATGCGGCATGTTTCCTGTTGCAAACTGCAATAACATTAAATTAAATTAGTATTTTTAAGTGCGAAGGAGAAAAAAAGAAAATAAATGCTTAACTATATCTGTAATGACTTGTTTCTTTTTATACTTAGCTACACAATATATCACACAATAAGTAGGCTTATAGCATATACGTATCACTTAACTAAATCGAGAAATAAATATCCTTGGACACTTGGTTTGAGAAATGATGCGTTTTACCAGGGCAAATTGTTCGTTCGATCGTTCATTGCAGCCAAATGACGTCCACTGCTGGACAAAGGCCTCCTCGAAGGATTTCCATAACGACCAAACTTTTATCTCGTCTTATTTCAGCTCTTTATGGTTTTTTTTTTGGCTGATAATACCGAAAATCATTAAAGATGGTTCAGCAATAGCCACGAAAATGTAACAAATAGATTACATTGACCAACCTTTGAACGAAACGAAAGATTTGCCAATTAACATCGATTTGCATGTTACTTGTTTATCGATATCGGCTCTGGATTACGAAACTAATCGGCACATTCTTGCCGCAAGCGGGAACTGCATGGGTCGACGACCCGTTGCAAACGTGGTGAACTGTAATTGTAAATGTAACAACGTAAAATGCATCCTTTTTTGGATGACATTTTTTTATGCGTTCTCATGTTACTCGTCTGTCTTTTGTTTTCGTACGCCCGTTATCACAAACGATGCTTCCATAAGTGAAGATAAGTAGCGTTGAATAGAGCTCCATGATTGATTCGTGTGTGACTCTGTGCGTCAACCAGCATTGTGAGACCTCATAGTGATGTTAGTGAATACGGGCGTCAGTCATCCTTGCATTGTGTTGCTTTGGGGTCATTGTGGTGTAAATAATGTACTAGCGTACATTATACCTCAATGTTTCGGGCAGAAAAGTTCTCGAGTAGCGACCACGGACTTATTGTTGGCAGGCATCCCAATAGATCATCTGGTAAGGATCGCGCGAAGCTCCTGGATGCGAGCAATGCTGAATTGGTATTTGTGGAATTCATTGGGGTAGTCCTTTGTCAAGCAGTGGACGTCATTTGGATGAAATGATGCTTGCACGCCCTTTAGACGTCCATGTCATTATTTTGTGATATCTTTTTTATAGTTATTTACTTATTAATAAAAGCGAGAACCCTCCAGCTGATCTTGGACTCTCCAAGACAATTCGACTTAATTTAGAAGTTCGTTTAGTCATCATATTTACAAATAATTTATTAACCTGTTCGAGCCCGAGGGGAAGACAAATTCAGCGAAATAAAAAGTTCATAAATCGTTTGATTACACGTCAGATTTATGCAAAAAAGCATTCCGCCTGTCGTCGCCTTTGCGTGTTTATGAGCCTTGATTAAACGAAAGATAAATTCAATTTTTGAACGTTGGCATTGTTTTTTTATCATAAGTTGAACGAACTCTTTGGCTGAGTTGCACCACCTAACTTTAACAGTAACTTTACGGTAACCGGTATGCATTTACACGTTTGTTAAAAGACATGCATGGGTCGTTGATATTAATTATCGTCTAATACGATCCTAAATAATGGTAGTTGAAATTATCTACATCTATTGTATCAAGAGCTAGACACACGACTAAGCTAGACACACGAGTTATAGTAATTTATCTTTTGTGTTTAATTATTTTTTGTTCTAAGTTTATCGCGCTGAAAGTATTTTTTTATGCGGGGTACTTAATATGTAAAACTTAAAACATAAAAAACTACACTACCGTGACTATGCGGGGCATAATAATTGAACAAAATTAGTATTTACTAACAGACTAGCAAAACTAAAAGTAAAATCGAGTGTTTCGGTTCAACATAGAAAAACTTTCGTGCATTGCCCTAAAGTTGCTGAAAATGTCGAACTATGACTATTCCATTTCCACACTCCGATTTTTTGGTTGTTTCTGATATATTATTAAACATTGACGTATCATACGTATGTACCTGCTTTTTTTCTAAACAACTGAAATTGTGGAGACCTGTTGCATTTTAAAAGAATGTATGCAACTGTGCAACTGGTGTAAGTTATAACTATAGCAGCCTAGTAATTAAATGGTGTGATAAATAGCGCTTTTGCGATTGATCTACGCCACGCCATTAGAACCACTAATGGGACAAGTTGTCCGTGGTCCGGTTTATGCAACGCAGAAGCAGCCGACATGAAGAAAAAAATGTAAAGTAAAAAAAGTATACTCTGCACTAAGCGTATAAGCTTGGCATAATATGACACGAGGCATTATATCTGATCGCAGACCAGCCAAGCGATTCTTTCTCAGTATATCAATATTTCTTTAAAGGACTTGTAAATTACTCATAAGGGTTTTAAAAGTTAATTAAGACTATATCCGCCTTTTAATTGATCGTACAGCCCACACGCGACATGCCCAGTTGCCCACACACAGACAATTTCAGGCGTTGACTGAGTCACTGTCTAGTGCATTTTGTTTATTCTTTACCATCAAATAGCTGTTATTTACTTTTAGTTTATTTTGATGTTACATAAATATAACGTATTTTATTTAGGAATATTGAGCCGAACATAGTTTATAAACTATGTTCGTCTTAGGATAAATCCTAACTAAATACTGCTCAATAGGCATTAAGGTGTTACTAATCTATCACCAAGATCCGAGCCTCTTCAAGGCGAGAGTGAATAGGCATTTACGGGCAGGTAAGTTCCACCTTAAAATGCACAAAGTTTTTTCAGTCTATTTTTAATGATAGCGGTATGCGGTACGTACATCTACTCATCTCGCTAGCTTGCAATTGTATGTTGAACTTATATCGACATTGAGCAATATCTCAGCTAGTATCCTGTGTCTGCAGGTGCGATTGCAGTCAAATACTTACTTGGCGTGTTGTATCTATCTTGCATAGCCCGGCCCACCACCTCGATCTAACAAATGGGTAGGCGCGGCGTGTTTGCAACTGCGTTCACTGCCACTAATTAAATTACCTCGGCTACAATTGGCAATGATTCGTAATGTAGCCCTTAAGCCGCCCCAATAAGGTGCACATTACCACCTGACTTGGTGGGTTGTACGACGTTCGATGACCGGCAAGCCCAAGTTTGGGGTTCTTGAATGAGCACAGTCGATCCAGGTTTATGAACGTATTTTGTATTTGTTTTGTTTTGGTAACAAATGTTAAGTCGGCAATAACATTTTTTAAAAGCTAACCAACTACTAACAAACCCTTAAAAACAGGAAATACAATAACATTTTAGAACTTTTAAACCTTTGAGAATAAAAGTTAGCCAGGGGGGGCGCTCAAAGAAATGTATGTAGTGCAGTACCCATGACTGTCTCTGTCTAGCCTTGGATTAAAATGACATTTCCATACTAAATGACAATTTAAACCAGAGTTCAACTAGGGTGTAAATTTAATTAATTAGGGCATAAGTTCAGGGTATAATTTCAAAAATGTACAAATTACGATTGATAATACAGACCACCCACAGACGTAAATTGTTCGTCTGCATAGTAATAAAACACTCGTTTTAATTAATATTCTTGTAGTTGCCTACGCACACCTAATTGTATTTGCACACAATGCGTGGAACGCGCAATATCCGATCGAAACGTTCTAGAAACGCACATCCTGAAAATACAGGCGCTTTTAATAATTTCAACTACAATAATCGCGAATAGTCGTGAAACTCGTGTTGATCTAAAATATTTACAGTTTTATGAATTCTAGTGAAATAATTAGCACTTTCGTTTCAATTAAACCTACAGTTTTATTCGAAAAATGATAACTCTACATCATTGTGTCACTTCAGAAACAAAATTAATAAATTACATTATTCATGTTACAATATTCTTCTCCTTATGATTTTTTGATTACTGTGCCTGGTTTATTTAAGATTTTTGTCACTGATCTAAAATTCTGCATTCCCCTTACCGACTCTTTTTTTTATTGTTTCAAATTGCATTTCTTAATTTATCCTCAAGAACTTCTATAAAGTTCTAAACGAACCGTGAGCAAATTACAAATAAAAAACTTGTTCAATATACTTGTTTAAGCAACATGTTTGCAAATGAATCCAAACAATGTAAGTGGCGCACGATAATTCTAGATTACCCCAGTTCATGGTAAATGTTATACAAACCGGCCGGGCCAGATTTGTAAACAATGGTCTATAGAAAGATCCCACGTCCGATGAAATCGAGATGATTGTGCATACCAATTTGATTATTATGTACGCAAATTAGGAAAAGAAGGGTCTATCACGCGTACCATGGTCTATACTACCATACTTTATATTAGGTCCATGATGCTATATCGCAAAGGAACAGCGTTTTAAGATGCACTAAAAACTTGCGATTTATGAGCGAAATGAACCAGTTATAGAAATAAAATATTGGTGTAGCTATCGGAGAAAAAGATAATCTAGAATACCTACATAGAAAAGATGCAGAACGCCCACTATGTTTGCCATAATTATTTCGCAGTTCCCAAGAAAGTGGAATGATGATACGTGTGTTGCTGTAAGAAGTTATGATCTTCGAACCTGAAAATCTAACTTTACATTATGCTCCATAAAATAGAATATACGTAACCCTAATTTGAGACACAATTTCTAAATGATAGAGTCTACTGTTTTGTCTCTAACTCATAATTAAATAAACAGAACCGTGGTAAGCACACGCTGTGAACTGAACATCCCATTGACGACCTTTAACATGTAACCCTCTTTCACTAATCAGCGTCTGGTGGCCATAAATAGTGGTTATTATAATAGTGGTGTAAAGTAATTAGCTTTAATTAACATAACACACCTATGATGGTGCTGTAAAGTAATTGACCTCAAAGTCGTGGAATGTAGGTTTGACTCTATCAATCCGGCTAATTCGGAGCGGGCTAATCACCACATAAAAGCCTCAGAAACAATGTAAAGTTAGTCTATACAGAAATTTTCTTCACACAATCTATGTAGTTAGATGTCAAATTAACCTACCTTCTTACCAATTTGAACAAAAAAAACTATAAAACTTATGAGTCGTAAACTACAACAATGAAAGATAAGTTGTTTATATTCCAGTCATTGTCGTTTGTTTCAGAAGTAGCTTTAATCGTGTTTGTGATTTTACTGAAGCCTCTGACAGTAATAAAATCTGTCAACGTCGCCTCCCCGCAACTTTCATCTTATTTGATAAATTGAACAAACTTGTGAAATTGAATTCGACTGAGTTATTTACTATAGTAAACAGTCTTCAAAGCTTCAAGTTCTCGAACGTTTGACCTTGAGGACTGCCTCAGGGATGTCCTCTCTGACCTCAACTTTATTAACTCGATACGCAGACTTTTCTTGACGTCAAATATGCATTTATCGCTCGTTCTAAATGCAAATGGATTCTGTTTGTTGGAATTCTATACACAAGTTCAAAGTTATTATGTTTAACATGACGAAAAGAAGAATACATTTTATTTATTTACTTATGACATTGTTGCAGTCTGTAGACTACAGTCACGTTCCTCTACAGCACTTAGGTGTTTATGCTTTTTCAAATAATACATGCGGAATTTAATTTATGTCATATAGGGAGAAATTGTACCACGTCTGAGTAAATAAATGATTTAAATTGAAAAAATAAAAAAACGTTTTTATAGCGATTTTAAAATTAATCCCTGCAATAGGTATAATTTGTTATTGGTTATGGTGGGTCGATGGTCAGTAATATTATCTTGTATTTTGAGACGTATACTTTACAAAATATTTTTGAGATTTAAGCAGCTGACATAGCTAGTTGTCAGTTTACACTAAAAATCAGTGAATTCCATATCTCTTAGAACTTTTCTCCCATTCACGATTCGCACAGCATCGTCTCTTATCTCATTTCTTAAGTACATTGACGTCAAACTACGCAATAGATGTTTATCTTATATGTTTAGATCAGTGATTGCTATTTGGATAAAGATAGCTTCAAATAAGGTTGCAGGTACGTGCATCATAGCAAATATGAACTGGTTTAATGCAGAATCTTATAAGCTTAGGCTCGAATCAAGGCAATAGTGTTTTCGCAATAATAGCTGGTTATATACTGACTCATCCACCTGTGTCATGTAGGTACCTGTGTGTTAACATTGTCCAAAACATCGTCTTTAAAAGTCTTTATGCCCTGTCACACTCATTTTTTAGCGAATAAAGTTAATTTGTATTTTTTTTTCGTGAGGGTTTTAACCACTAGATCATATCTTTTTATAGGACCTCTGAGACGATTATTCTTAACTGATGAGTATTTTATTAGACGTTACCAATTTGGGAAAAAAATTACGCAAAGCAATTTTTATTCGTATCAAAGAATCTATCATAAGACGAGCGTCCATCGAGTTCGTTCAACTTTTTGAATTCTAGAGACTAGATCTGTTATGAGTTTAATGCGACTTAAAACTTTTTTTTTATTCACAACGAGGAAGCTCTTGGCCTGTATCTCACCTGATTGTAAGTTACGATTAGGCCGAAGCAAGGTGGAAGCGAATTAGAGAGAAGCGAGAACTGTTATTATCTGCGCTTTTTTATGCATTTCTTTTTAACATCAGTGCCGTAACTAGCCTTTTATGCGCCCGGTGCGAGAAATATAAAAAAATGTAACCTTTTTGAATAAAAAGTAACCTTCTACGGGGGGGGTGCAGAGCGTGCATGATACAAAACTAGATACTGGTCTGGTCATTTCTGCGCCCCTCCAGGGTCTGCGCCCTGTGCCCTGTGCCTGGGCACCGCTGGCACCGCCCTAGTTACGGCACTGTTTAACATTAACATTCTTGTTTCAGGCTCTGCAGATTCATCTACAGCCTGACGAAGGAGACATCCTAATCTTCATGCCTGGTCAAGAAGATATTGAAGTTACTTGTGAGGTAAGTAAGAACCTCATTTGTTAACACGTCATTAAACCTAGCAAGGACTAACAATGGGAAACGAATACGGCTTCCTTTTTAGTACATAATTTTTCTCCTTTCTGATTTTGCATAGCAATTTGTTTGATCTACAAAGGACAATGACCAAAAGTGGTCCAAATGTCCACCACCAATGAGACCTATATTGGCTTATAGTCCATTAAATAGAGATTAACTTTCAGTATGGGACGAAAAAAAATAAGCTGTCAGTAAAAAGTTATGACTGTTTGAAAAAATGTAGTAATTTACGCGCTAATCTCAGGAACTACTGGTCCGATTTGAAAATTTTTTTTTGTTATGGATAGCCCATTTATCAAGGATGGTTTTAAGACAAATAACATCACCCAACAACCAATAGGGGCGGAGCAGTAAAGACAAATGTTGTAAAAATGGGAAACATTATTCTAACAATTCTCACGCGTACAAAGTCGTAGGCACAGCTAGTTCATCTATAACCCCGCGCCACATGCGACATGAACATAACATGCGTAGATTAGTCCAAAATGTGCAATGGGTAAAATGATACGAAGAACATTTTTTGGATGAAAAGGTAAAAACAGACTTTTCATTCAGTCATAACTTTTTACTGACAGCATATTTTTGATTGCGGTTTGGTTATAATGAATCAGTATTTAGTAGACTATTTTACTACATAGGTCTCGTAAGTGGTGGACATTTGGACCACACTCCATACATTTTTGGTCATTGTCCTTTGTCATCTCTATAATATAAGCGTTTTGTCTTTCACAACTAAACTTTATAGCCGTCAAATAGAAATACAAATGGTCATAGATAGTGACTATTTGGTATAGTGATACTGGGCTACTATGCCAAAGGACGCAGGTTCGACGATCCTCGAAAGAACAAATTAAAATACATGATCATTATCATTAACATTAACGGCTATATTTCACCGGGACACCATGGCGGCGCAACCAGTCACCGCTACCAACAAAATGTATACAGCTTTGCGCAACCAAACGGACACCAGGTGAGTAACTCTATAGAGCTGTATAAATTTTGTTGGTAGCCGGCGACTGGTTGCGCCGCCATGGTGTCCCGGTGAAATATAGCCCTTACAGTGCGGATAAGTACGTTGCACTGTGAAGTTTCATACAAAGAATACTTACTGATCGCCTCCAGTTGATACGGTTAGGATCTCTTTCCGAATTAATAAATGTGCTACGTCCTTTAGTCTTCGTGTTTTCTATGTTTAGATATGTATTCACAAATCCTTTGTCTAGTATCCATAGAACAAACTTTGCTTAGTTTGAGACTAAATGGCGCAGTGTAAAACGCCCATTTATTTATTAATTCTTCCCCAGGTTCTCACAGAGCGTCTAGCAGACCTGGACAGTGCGCCGCCTCTAACGGTTCTGCCGATATACTCTCAATTACCAGCTGACCTGCAAGCCAAGATCTTCCAGCGAGCTCCACCTGGCCAGAGGAAGTGCATCGTGGCTACCAACATTGCTGGTAAGGTCTCATCATCATCATTTAAGCCACAGGACGTCCACTGCTGGACATAGGCCTTCCCCAAGGATTTTCACAATGACCGGTCCAGCGCTACCAGCATCCAGGTACTTCCCGCGACCTTCACCAGGTTGGTAAGAATTACAGCTGGTTTATTGAACTAGATCTCATACAGAGTCTACAGCGCGCCGCTTTTCATAGTGCTCTCGATCTACTCTCAGTTACCAGCTGACCTGCAAGCCAAGATCTTCCAGCGAGCTCCACCTGGCCAGAGGAAGTGCATCGTGGCTACCAACATTAGTGGTGAGGTCTTCGTTCGTTCGTTCTGTTACAGATAGCCCTCGCACCCTATATTGCTTACTTGACATTCCGCCTTTTGCCGACTCATCCTTTTCCATCCATAGCCTGCGATACCTCGCATTTCCAAGTCAGTCTCATTCCACCATCCGAACTAGACGGCTGTCTTATCCTTTTAATCTCGTGTTCTTTTTTAAAAACCCAAATCCCCAGAGGCTCATAACAGTTCGTTCGTTTCAGCCAAATATCGTTCACGGTTAGACAAGGGCCTCCCCAAAGGATTTTCAAAATGGCCGATCCTGCGCTGCCCGCATCCAGGTCCTTTCCGCGACCTTCGCCTGGTTGGTAAGAATTACAGCTGGTTTATTGAACTAGATTTCATACAGAGTCTACAGCGCGCCGCTTTTCATGGTGCTCTCGATCTACTCTCAATTACCAGCTGATCTGCAAGCCAAGATCGTGGCTACCAACATTGCTGGTAAGGTCTCATAATCATTTCAGCTACACAGGACAGGACGTCCACTGCTGAACATAGGCCTCGGTTGGCAGCGGCCTGCATCCAGCGCCTTCCTGCTACCTTTATGAGGACGTCAGGAAATCCTGTGGAAACAACTCCTGTGTGTACTACTGGAAATCAAGCATACAGCTACATCGCAGAAAGTTTATTAAAATTGTTTTTTTGTTTCCAGAAACGTCGCTGACTGTCGACGGCATCATGTACGTGGTGGACTCCGGTTACTGCAAGCTGAAAGTGTACAATCCAAGGATTGGTATGGACGCTCTACAGGTAAGTTACCTCTTTATTTCTTTCCTCTGGTCTTAATCACTCTCGCAGTTCACATAGTATTGTTTGCGCGTATAGAAACTGAAATTTTGTAAATCTACATTAAAATTTCTAGATCATGTAATCTGCTTAATCGTGATTATTACATAGCGTTAAGATGTTGCAAATTCGTAGCCGACTCCACACGACAGCAGTAGACGCATGTCGCCGCGACACACTACTTTCTATTCTACATTTTTCTATGAAATGCTTTCAGACGACGTATAGCTAGCAACGGATGCTATCTCATAGAAATACATAGAAAACAATAGTGTCGCGACGACACGTTGCATCGTCTGCTGCTGCTGTATGGAGTCGGCTACGAACTTGCACCTTAAACGTCGAGTTTGCCGAAGCCTCCTACTTATCCTTATTTTGTAACCAAAAATTAGTTTTGATATTTTTTTTTATTTGAAAAATGACCAGTATCTTTAGGCACAGACTACAAGTTATACAATGGACAATTTGACAACATTCTCCACAGTAGCGGCGTGCAAAGCATCAGGGGGTGACACAAGTCGCGAAGATTAGTACTCACTGGCACATCTGCATGGCAAATCTGCGGTCTATGTCTTGATACGGGGGGTGCGATTGTCTTTGAATCGGTATAGGTACCTAACCCCAAAATCCTGGGGGATACCAGGGAATGCCTTAGGACTAATCACAACTTTTCTAAAAAGACACTTCATTCTGGTCTTAAGAACTTAATTAATTTTAAATTACCTGTTAATTACGATTATATTATTGGTCGCATTGTAATTGAAAAAAGTAGTATAATTGAGTTGACAAAATAGTGACTTTACTTGCTTGTAGTGCCATACAAAATCTATGGGTGAGTTTCGTTTTGACAGTTTTAAAAAGTACGTCAATTGATTGGTGGTGTCAACATGTCTATTTCCACAGATTTACCCAGTGAGCCAGGCCAACGCACGCCAGAGGGCGGGTCGTGCGGGCCGAACGGGCCCGGGCAAGGCTTTCTGTCTGTACACGCAGCGGCAGTACCAGCGCGAGTTGTTAGCCGCTACTGTGCCGGAGATACAGCGGACTAACTTGGCCAATACTGTACTGCTGCTAAAGTCGCTTGGAGTTGAAGACTTATTGGCTTTTCACTTTATGGACCCGCCACCGCAGGTTAGTATATTTCTCCTCCTTTTTAGGCAAGCACGGCAAGGCGTTCTGTCTCTACACACAGTGGCAATACCAACGGGAACTACTAGCTGCGACTGTACCGGAGATACAGCGTACTAACCTGGCTAATACTGTACTACTGCTCAAGTCATTAGGAGTCGAAGACTTATTGGCTTTCCACTTCATGGACCCACTACCACAGGTAAAGCATTATCTTTCTTCTTCACAGCCCTTTTCAGCTACATGGTCCTCCTAAACATGCCGCTCAATAAATTACTATCGGGAGCGTAAGGTGCACGCAGCGGCAAAACCAGCGCGAGTTGTTAGCTGCGACTATGCCGGAGATACAGCGGACTAATTTGGCTAATACTGTGCTGCTCCTCAAGTCATTAGGAGTTGAAGACTTATTGGCTTTTCACTTTATGGACCCGCCACCACAGGTCAGCATACTTCTCCCCATTTTCAGCTACATGATCCTCTTGCAGATGCCACTAGATAACTATTGAGTCAACTCTCACCGTACAAACAAGGTAAAGGTAAGGTTAAGGCATTCTGCCTCTACACGCAGCGGTATTACCAACGCAAATTACTAGCGGCTACTGTACCAGAGATATAGCGCACTTTGCTGCTCCTCAAGTCATTAGGAGTTGAAGATCAGCTGGCCTTCCTGGACTTTATGGACCTGCCGCCACAGGTGCACTTAAGCTTAGAACAGGAGAGAGAATAAAGCCTGTTTTCTGTTAAAGCGGCAATGAGGCGAGAAAAGACGATAATAAGAAAGTAATTGTTCTTTATGACATGTTTCGTCTCCGCTCAGCGTCAGTGGAAATGGCTGAGCAGAGCTCATATCCCTTAAATGACACTTGAGTACAAATCTATTATGCTGTCACACAGAACTTATGGCTTCTGGACCAATACCCCACATCTAGAATAATTAACAAAAGAAAAATACTCAACATCAAATAAACCGCACCTTCCGCGACGCGAACTTTAACGATTTTCTTCTGACACAATCATGGTGCCCCAACAATATTGGTGTTATTTGAAAGCCCAATAAATATCCTTAAAGAAAAACACATTTAATTTCTTAATAAATGATTAACATATACCATAAATGTGACTTGAAAAAATACCTCACTTTGGGCCCACCTATGGGACCAATTTTTATGGTTATAAAACCAAATAATGATATCACGTGTCCTCTTTAACAGATGGATAGCAATTAAACCCAACTTAACAGTTTTATAGCCATAAAAGTTGGCTCTAGCGTAACTACCTATTTTTTGAAGAAGTGACTCTGGATCCTTCTAAAGACACATTTTTGGTGTAAAAACCTTTGCTTTAATGAAATGAAGGTTAGAACTAGGCTTTTAAATGGTACCAATATTGGTGGGAAAGTGGGGATGCATACGTTTGAAAATGCTTTTCGCGGGAGGTGCGATTTATTTGACTTCGAGTGTATTTATTTTTTCCTGATACAGTTATTAATTATACAGTTATTAATTTTTACTGATCATCAAGGCTTACGTTTAAGCTAGCCGCAGCAATTGTAAAGTTAAGAATAGCCCCATTGATTCATATCGTTATTCCCCAGGACACGATCCTGAACTCCATGTACCAACTATGGATCCTGGGCGCGCTGGACGGCACGGGCGCGCTGACGCCCCTCGGCCGGCAGATGGCGGAGTTCCCACTCGACCCGCCGCAGTGCCACATGCTCATAGTGTCGGCTGAGATGGGATGCAGTGCGGAGGTGCTCATCATAGGTATGTGCATCCCAGGACAATGTCCTGTCTCCATGTGCAAGCTGTGGACCCTAGGTACCTTAGACAGTAGCCGTGCGGAGGTCCTAGGACACGACCCTGATTCCAAATACCATTTGGATTTTTGTACCTTAGACACCAGGATGTAGTGCAGAGGTGCTCATTATAGATATGCATTCGTACATCCCAGGACAAGTACCTGATTTCTTGCACCAGCTGTGGATCCTAAATGATATAGGCAGACAGCAGGATGCCTTGACGAGGTGCTCATTATAGGTATGTGGATAGACTGGTAGATTATTTAGGGCGAGGGTTTGATCCTTTTAGACGTAGCTGAAGTCGTGGAGGATGGTGGACATGGCGAGGCGCCTCAGGGGATCAGATAAATCTTAGTATATGCCATGGTCTATAGGTACACGGAGTCGTTAGCGTGTATCAGCAAGTAGTAAATAGTTTCCGTTAGTTTCAATAGATGTCACACTCACTCTGGTCACAAATAAACTGAGTAACCAAGATATCGGCGATTTTCATTGGGTCTAAAACCTAACACCCCTCGCTAGTAAACAAAACAAAATGCTGATTTATTTAAATCGACTCATTCAGCGCGTTCGGTTAAAATAAGTGTGCGTTTACCTTAAGAGAGTTGTTATCTGTGAGCGTATTATTGTCAAATACACTACTGACAAACTGTCACTTTAGTGGGGGTAGTCAAATAAAAAAGGATGGTAGATCGTTTAGTAGGTAGATCTGTTTTTATTGGAGGGTAGTTGAACAGGAAGCGTGGTCGATCTGTTTTAAAGGTTTTAATTTATTAATTAATGAACTTTAGTGTACAAATCTGGTGTTATTTTGTGTTCTTAAGTGCAGTGAAGTAATAAATTTAAGAAAACATTGAAACACTTCGAATTTGAGCGCGCATCGAGTGTCAATTGGTCTGTCCTTATGAACAACCATTTTTGAAACCGATGATAGTGGACACATGTTTGTACCCATTTTCGATTTTTTGTCATATTGAATCCACATCAAGTAAACTAACCTAGTGAAAACTTTCTTTAGACCCTATGGCGTCTAACGAAAGTTAATTTCGAGGAATTCATGAAAAACAATAAGACACCCCGCAGACTGCAGACTTTGTCGGCCGATAGTTTGGTAGGGCTGTTAATCAGTATGAACATGACGTATGGAAGCGCCCACTACACCGATTTAGCCGTTTCCTCATACAAATTTGATACCACCTAATATTATGTTTGTGTCTCACATCCTAAATATGGATTACTCATCATCATCATCATCATCTCAGCCATAGGACGTCCACTGCTGAACATAGGCCTCCCCCAATATGGCTAGTGCAGGGGTCGATCATGGCAAGGCAAAAAATACTACATGATTGTGTACTAAACTATGCTGTTTCATTTAAGATTTCAAGAAGTATGTAAGTGGTAGATCGCCCTGGGTTTCGTTAGTAAACAGTAGATCTTATGTCTAATCAAGTTGGCCACCCTTGGGCTAGTTCATTCAGTAGACTGTTTTATTTATGAATGTTGCTGTTTATTTCCTTAATAAATAAATAAGTAAATTAACCCTTATTACCTTGCAGTATCCATGCTGTCAGTCCCATCTGTATTCTACCGGCCGCAAGGACGCGAGGAAGAAGCGGACTCCGTCAAGGAAAAGTTTCAAGTGCCTGAGTCGGACCATCTAACACTGCTGCATTTGTACAACCAGTGGAAGGCTAACAAGTGAGTTTAATGCCCATACTTGTACTGGATGCTTTGAAATTAATTATTGTACTTTTTTTTTATCCACAACGAGGAAGCTCTTGGCCTGTATCTCACCTGATGGTACCTAAGTGATGATCAGGCCAAAGGTGGAAGCGAGCTTCACCCGGAATCCTCAACCACGGAGGAACTGGCTGGAACTGGCTTTCTCAAAAGTAGCAGCTTTCTTGTATAATAAGCTGTGATATAAGCTTTATAATTTTGTTTATTCGACTTTATTTATTCTAAGTATCTATTGCATTACCTACTCAATCACACACAAATCATTGCACAAAACAGGTTTTAATTAATTTTACTTGGTGTGTTATGGCGTGATATCACTTGGACTACCATTTCCGTTGAAATTACGTCATCGAATATTAACTGAAATTTGTATTTTGAGTTTCTTTGCAATTAATCAATAGTTAGTCAATTCATTTGGTAGAATCATACATAATCCATAACTTAGACATGTTTTGACTCATAAAAATAATGTCAGTAGATTGGTGGTGGTATCAACTATAAGATCGTTTCATCCACTCGGACGCGCCCTACCAATTTTTGTTCTCGGTCGCGCGGGGTGCGGAGAGTTTGATCCGAGCAATCAGAGCGTCATTATTGTAGTGTGCGTGTGCACTCATGGATAATTTAGCATGTACCGATAACACTCAAACATTAGCTAAAGAATGGTGGGGCGCGTCTTCGTCTATGAAACGATTTAATACCCTATTGTTCTATGAATCAAGTGTCAACATTAAATTCTCCCGCAGATATTCCAGCCAGTGGTGCACCGAGCACTTCGTCCACGGCAAGGCCATGCGAAAAGTGCGTGAAGTGCGACAACAGCTGAAGGACATCCTACAGCAACAACGCCTGCCGCTCGCGTCGTGCGGGACTGACTGGGACACTGTTCGCAAATGCATCTGTTCTGGTGAGCTTATATCATCATCATCGTCACAAATCATTTCAGCCTTTGGCCACGAACGGACTTTTCCCATGTGTCGTATCTAGCGCTGCAAATCCTGGTATCTATGTATCTAACTTAAATTGTATGTATTTTTTTAGTACCGCCTGTTATTTTGCATTATTACTGTTTTTATTTTATCAAGATATACCTCTTAGTTTAAAAGTTATTACGTTTTCTTTAAAATAACAAATTGAAAGAAAAAAAATGTAATATTTAAAAAAAACTCGGATATTTTTACCTTTTTTTCGTCGATAAAAATAGGTCTAGTTTCACCTTTTTTTCATATGTGCACTTTATCAAGACTCACACTGTATGATCTAGCAGTGGTTAAATGAAATATTGAAATTAAGATTTGAGATTTTTTTTTACCCATATCAGAGAAGCTTTTGACCTTGACTTGCGTTTCACGGTAAAAGCCAGCTTCATCTCAAATCCTCAACCACAGTAGAGCTGGTCATCTTAGCTCGAACTGTACAAGTCAAAACTTTATTTTGCTTCCAAGCTCATTTGTCTACTGCCCACTTTCAGAATAAATTATTTTGAGCGCCCCCATTAAATTTTCAAGAGTCAAATGCTCAGTCGGTGTCTAAGAGACCTCCTAAGTAGATGAAATTACAAATGGCCTACCAAGCCTCTACACCAGTGGTTCTTAACCTTTATGTCATGAGGGACCATTTTACCAAATTTCTGTCTTGTCAGGGACCACCTAATAATCGGTCAAAACCAGTTTGACTGCAAAAATCTGTTAAAAGTGGTTTTGACCAAGGTGTGCAAGTGCACATCGTGGATCACTTGGAATGCCTCCAGGGACCACCAGTGGTCCGCGGACCACCGGTTAACAACCATTGCTCTACAGTGTAGAGACCCCCTTTAAGCCTGCAGCGCCCACAAGGGGGCGTTATCGCCCACTTTGGGAAAGACTGTTATAATACCTTAGAACTAATCAAAATTTCCATATCTTCCAGCGTACTTCCAACAAGCGGCCCGCCTCAAAGGCATCGGCGAGTACGTAAACTGTCGTACCGGCATGCCGTGCCACCTGCACCCGACGTCGGCTCTGTTCGGGCTGGGCTCGTCGCCGGACTACGTGGTGTACCACGAGCTCATGATGACGGCCAAGGAGTACATGCACTGCGTCACAGCTGTTGACGGCCGCTGGCTGGCCGAGCTGGGGCCGATGTTCTTCTCGCTCAAGGAGACTGGCAAGTGAGTGGAGTTTCTTCAGGATGTTATTTTTGCAGAAACATGTCTGGATTCTTATCGCGGAAGGAGATAAGCGAGGAAAAATATTTCTTCTCGCTCAAGGAGACTGGCAAGTGAGTGGTGGACTCTTTTTGCAGAAAACATGTTTGGATAGATTCTTATCGCTGAAGGAGACAAGCGAGGAAAGATGTTATCACCAGACGGGAACAGCTGTGTGCTTCCCAGCTGCATTCTTCGCGCTCACTTATGGCGAGTGACGGAGCATCTGGGTCTTATTAGTGGGAATGTCTCGTACTGCTGGTTCGGTGTGCCTCAAAAAACCTACCGTTGATGCAAAATAGAATGCATTTTCCCCGTCAAAAAACTACTCTCTAGTGTTACTAGAGGGCGCTAGGTTAATGATTGCAGACGGACGCTACATGATCTAGGGACGCCTCTTGAGGAGCTGTGGTATTGAAGGCTTCTTCCGGAATCCCAGTTCCCTTCCACTTATGGCGAGTGACGAAGCATCGGGGTCTTATGGCTCGTTCTTTTGACTTAGTGAGCCTCACATAATCTTCCCTGTCCCTGCAAGGTGGGATATGCCTTTTACCCTCGTCATAAAAAGGTGAGTATGTGACCTGCCACCTGCACCCGACGTCGGCTCTGTTCGGGCTGGGCTCGTCGCCGGACTACGTGGTGTACCACGAGCTCATGATGACGGCCAAGGAGTACATGCACTGCGTCACAGCTGTTGACGGCCGCTGGCTGGCCGAGCTGGGGCCGATGTTCTTCTCGCTGAAGGAGACGGGCAAGTGAGTAGACTTTTTTGTCATTTTTGCAGAAAACATGTCTGGATAGATTCTTATCGCTGAAGGAGATAAGCGAGGAAAGATGTTAGCATCAGACGGGAACAGTTGTGTACTTTCCAGCTGCTTTCTTCGCGCCCACTTATGGCGAGTGACGGAGCATCTGGGTCTTATTAGTGGGTATGTCTTCACCTGCTGGCTCAGTGAGCCTCAGAAAACCTACCGTTGATGCAAAATAGAATGCATTCCCCGTCAAAAAACTACTCTCTGGTGTTACTAGATGGCGCTAGGTTAATGATTGCAGACGGGCGCTACATAATCTAGGGACGCCTCTTGAGGAGCTGTGGTATTGAAGGCTTCGTCTGGAATCCCAGTTGCCTTCCACTTATGGCGAGTGACGAAGCATCGGGGTCTTATGGCTCGTTCTTTTGAGTCAGTGAGCCTCACATAATCTTCCCTGTCCCTGCAAGGTGGGATATGCCTTTTATCCTCGTCATAAAAAGGTGAGTATGTGACGTGCCACCTGCACCCGACGTCGGCTCTGTTCGGGCTGGGCTCGTCGCCGGACTACGTGGTGTACCACGAGCTCATGATGACGGCCAAGGAGTACATGCACTGCGTCACAGCTGTTGACGGCCGCTGGCTCGCTGAATTGGGACCGATGTTCTTCTCACTTAAGGAGACGGGCAAGTGAGTGGAGTTTTTTGAGGATGTTGTTTTTGCAGAAACATGAGTGGATTCTTATCGCGGAAGGAGATAAGCGAGGAAAAATATTTCTTCTCGCTCAAGGAGACTGGCAAGTGATTGGTGGACTCTTTTTGCAGAAAATATGACTGGATAAATTCTTATCGCTGAAGCAGACACGCGAGGAAAGATGTTAGCATCAGACGGGAACAGCTGTGTGCTTCCCAGCTGCATTCTTCGCGCTCGCTTATGACGAGTGACGGAGCATCTGGGTCTTATTAGTATGTCTCGTCCTTCTGACTCAGTGTGCCTCAGAAAACCTACCCTGTTGATGCAAGATAGAATGCATTTTCCCCGTCAAAAAACTACTCTCTAGTGTTTCTAGAGGGCGCTAGGTTAACGATTGCATACGGGCGCTACATGATCTAGGGACGCCTCTTGAGGAGCTGTGGTATTGAAGGCTTCGTCCGGAATCCCAGTTCCCTTCCACTTATGGCGAGTGACGGAGCATCGGGGTCTTATGGCTCGTTCTTTTGACTCAGTGAGCCTCACATAATCTTCCCTGTCCCTGCAAGGTGGAATATTCCTTTTACCCTCGTCATAAAAAAGGTGAGTATGTGACCTGCCACCTGCACCCGACGTCGGCTCTGTTCGGGCTGGGCTCGTCGCCGGACTACGTGGTGTACCACGAGCTCATGATGACGGCCAAGGAGTACATGCACTGCGTCACAGCTGTTGACGGCCGCTGGCTGGCCGAGCTGGGGCCGATGTTCTTCTCGCTCAAGGAGACTGGCAAGTGAGTGGTGGACTCTTTTTGCAGAAAACATGTTTGGATAGATTCTTATCGCTTAAGGAGGCGAGCGAAGAAAGATGTGAACAGCTGTGTGCTTCCCAGCTGCATTTTTCGCGCTCACTTATGGCGAGTGACGGAGCATCTGGGTCTTATTAGCATGTCTCGTCCTTCTGACTCAGTGAGCCTCAGAAAACCTACCCTGTTGATGCAAGATAGAATGCATTTTCCCCGTCAAAAAAACTATTCTCTAGTGTTACTAGAGGGAGCTAGGTTAATGATTGCAGACTGACGCTACATGATCTAGGGACACCTCTTGAGGGGCTGTGGTATTGAAGGCTTCGTCCGGAATCCCAGTTCCCTTCCACTTAGGTCAGGCCGAATGTGGAAGGGAGCTTCACCCGGAATCCTCAACAACGGAGGATCTGGATAGATTCTTATCCTAGAGTAGACTAGTATCAGACGGGAACAGCTATGTGCTCCCAGCTGCTCCCATCACTCCCCGTCTTAAGGGATTTATAGTTTTTTCCTCCCACATATGGCGAGTAATGGAGCATCGGGGTCTTTTTAGTGAGAAGGTATTTTTCGTCCTTTTTCTTCCTGTCTCGGCAAAGACGCATGCATTTTTCTTCACCTGCGCCCGACCTCTGCTCTGTTCGGGCTCTGGCTGATATTGTGTTCTGGAAAGAGGCTTAGTTTCTAGGAATTGTCTAGCTAGATATCTGTTGCAAGAGACTGGCAGAGACAGTGTTTATGTTCTTTAAAAAGTTCCTAACATTTATTGACTCCTTATGTGCCAGAATCATTATTTATCATTTATTTACTCATCCCAAGGTCCAACCGCGACAAGCGGAAAGAGGCAGCAGTGCACCTCCAAAGAATGGAAGAAGAGATGAAGTTAGCCGAACAGAAGATGGCCGAAGAGCGGAAGAAACGCGAAGAAGACGTGCCCGTCACGCAAGAAGTAGCGACTCCTGGTCTTAACACGCCGCGACGCGCGCCGCAGCGGTTGGGACTTTGAAGCTTACGCCTTGGGAATAAGGGATATAATGGCTTCCAACAATGGACTTCAATAGTACACTACCAGACAATCTGTTCAGAATAAAAATCGTGTCAAAAAACGCGTCAAATCAAGTATACAAAAAGCGCACGTAAATTATTACGTCACCATAAACAAAAACATGAACTCTATGTTCATAGGGCAACAGTTAACATTAACGTTTGATTCTTTGAGAGACGTGATTCCGTTTTAGGTTTTGCAGCAATAAGAAATTGACGTCACGTCTGGTTATTTGAGATCAAAAACAAATCGAATTCAATAATTGGAAACTATTTGGGTTTCCAAAGAAAAGCAATAAAATTCAATTCAATTCAATTCAAATTCAAAAAGCAATAAAAGAAACCTATACTACATCAACGCTCAATTTAAGACTAACTCAATCCACGTTGTATCGATTAAGTTATTATTATTATAAATTAAGATTTGTACGTACAATTCAATGTGTATGAAATAAAAAACCATCATTATTTTTGAAACAAAACTTTTATTCAATATAATCACCGTCGAATAAACTTAATATCTGAACAACTATGTATAAGGAAGCCGGTTGGCAGTACCCTAGTATACGATAAGTCGGGCGCGGTAGCGTGCGATTATGGCCTTTGCATCTGTTGGATTTAGGTCCAATTTCAGTCTAGTACTAGCTTATTCTATTGCTGACGCTGTTAATACAGGGTGTCCCAAAATTAGCACGTCACACTGACACTGGAGGTAGCTGAGTCTAAGACGCATCGAACAAGCTTAATGTCCATAGAAAGTTTCATAAGTTTTAAGATATGATCAATTTTATTTATTCATTTCCATAGAAAAGTGATGAGTTTTGAAATATGACTCATATTAGTTATTTTTAAAAATGGACTTAATATACTTTTTAGATGCGTCGTAAGCTCATTTACATCTGGTGTCACACTATGGAGCGAAATTGAGATTTATGGACATAGCGTTTTTTTTCACAATTTCTATTTGAAAAAAATACCTATCGATAGGTTATGTTATTCTGATGAATAAATGCTTCACAAGTTTTTCTCTAAAACCAATAGTTTGACTGGAAAAAAATATTTTCCATTTTCGTTGTATGGAATGAAACATAAAGTGGTCGATTTCGACTAAGCCTTGACAGATCTTGCTTTGAAACTACTTAAGCCTTGTTCTATGGCTTGTTGACTGTAATCCTACGCTATCAGCGCGCATTCAAATTTGCCCGTTCACAAGTTATGAGGTTCTGAAAAATTAAAAAAAAGTAAGTAAAAGTGACTTTTTTTTGGAATATCTTTAAAGATTTAACAAAAATATAAAGATTTTATACGTTAATAATGTAAATTAACCTTAAATTACTGCTAAAAACACATTTTACTAAACTTAAAAGGAATTAAATCAGCGATTTTTTTTTATTCCATACAACGAAAATGGAAAATATTTTTTTCCAGCCAAACTATTGGTTTTAGAGAAAAACGTTCATAATATTTATTCATCAGAATAACATACCCTATCGACAGGTATTTTTTTTAAACAGAAATTGTGAAAAAAAAATCGCTGATTTAATTCCTTTTAAGTTTACTAAAATGTGTTTTTAGCAGTAATTTAAGGTTAATTTACATTATTAACGTATAAAATCTTTATATTTTTGTTAAATCTTTAAAGATATTCCAAAAAAAAGTCACTTTTACTTACTTTTTTTTAATTTTTCAGAACCTCATAACTTGTGAACGGGCAACTTTGGATGCGCGCTGATAGCGTAGGATTACAGTCAACAAGCCATAGAACAAGGCTTAAGTAGTTTCAAAGCAAGATCTGTCAAGGCTTAGTCGAAATCGACCACTTTATGTTTCATTTCATACAACGAAAATGGAAAATATTTTTTTCCAGTCAAACTGTTGGTTTTAGAGAAAAACTTGTGAAGCATTTATTCATCAGAATAACGTAACCTATCGATAGGTATTTTTTTCAAATAGAAATTGTGAAAAAAATCGCTATGTCCATAAATCTCAATTTCGCTCCATAGTGTGTCAGTGTGACGTGCAAATTTTGGGACACCCTGTATTATAATTTATTGATGTGGATCATGACAATCGATTTCTGCGAATTTATTTCTTTAAGATTACCGTACAAATATTATTATTAGCATGAGGCCACCGTCACACTATACTAACGCCAGTTATAAAATAGTTTAGATTGTTGATTATGAAATCACTCAGCTTGCATAATTTTGGGTCTAATGCACAAACAAAAGGCTCAACCCTTTAAAACTACTACTCGAACACTTTTGTCTCAAAATAAAAACACTTTCCCAATCTAAATTGCCGACAGCTCTATTTTCTTGAGACTTCAACGATTCATCATCATCATCATCATTTCAGCCATAGGACGTCTACTGCTGAACATATGCCTTCCCCAATGACTTCCACATCGCACGGTTGGTAGCGGCCTGCATCCAGCGCCTTCCTGCTACCTTTATTCTACAACGATTATTTCATTGAAATTGTTGTAATTTATAGGATCAACCCTCTTGGTTTGTGCATTATATCCAAAACAATTGTTTAATTGAATTTTAGCCGGTTTAAATACTCAACGTATCGTATATTAATTACATTATGAATGTTTTAAAATAAAATACATTTGTCTTTCGATGTGTTGAGCATAAAAACCGCATTATATTAGAAAGACCGAGCGATTTCTTTACTGAACTCAATGAACGACATATTGCTTTATATAATATGTACAAATGTATTCACAATAACCACGTATAAACGGCACTGTATGTCTGTGATATATGAATTCTGTACAATGAGATCTAATAATGAATCAATTAGGCTACATTAATTGATGTAACTTTAACAGTCACATTTGGACAAGTAAGCGATGTCAGTCAATATGAATGAAAGAAAATGAAATTAGTATCAAAATATACATTAGGAAAAATATTTAATCAAACACGATACGATATCAAACGACTAAAGTATATAATATAAATTATTTGTTTCAATAAACAAGCTTATTTATGTGTTAGCATAATATTGTGATATCTTGTAAGAAAAGCCTCATTGGACTAGAATTTTAAAATCAGTAAAATCTATTACTTGGATGAGTTAAAACAATGACTGACACCAGTGAAAATAAAAACTTAATAATTCAAATTAAAAGATAATAATGACGCTAATCTAATTGGATTAATAAAACAACCGAGTTAAAACTAAATTTAAAATAATAATTATGTCTAACCAAACAGATATGTATGTAAAACACTAACCTAACAAAGGTTAAAAAGAGCCGTTATTTTCTTAGTCACTAACACGTTCAGCTAGCGTTAAATACCAAAATATTACTTTAAAAGGCCTGTTAAGGACATAGAAATAAACATTCTATACTATTTGGAACGATTCGATACAAAACATATTTTTAAACCCTCAACTGTTTATAGAATATATATTTTCAATCACATATATTTATACTATTTAAAACCACTAATATGAGTACTTATACTCGTAGCCATTTCTTTATGCGAATCCGTTATAACTCTTAGGAATCGATGCCATACGTAAGAACACATCAATTTATTGCCCAGCTCAACCACAGATTGATAAAAATAAAATAATGTGTTCTGAATGTTGACAAAAATATTTTTTTTTACAGTTGACAACCCTGTCTGGTACGACAAAAAATCAAACAAAAAGACTGATAAGCAAAAATATGTCGCATTCTCAACATATACCTACCGTTCACAAATTATAACGATGTCAGGCGAATTACAATCGTGACTTTAAAATTAAAAACTGTAGGATGATTCTCTGTTCGGAACTCACGTAGCGATCATTATCTGAAGTGTTTAAAGTGGCAAAAAATGGCAATAATCGAGTACATAAAGCATTACAAGTCACTCGAATAATTCGCCAGAAATCACATTCCTAAACTTACGAGAAAGTAATGCAGACATCGAATCTATTAGGCACTATAATGAGTAATGTATCGGCGAATCCTTTGACTGCTATGTTCGTCTCGCGTTCCCCGTGGGTAGTAACATTTATGGATAATTTTCACGACCAACCCTCCTCTAGATATAATTTTTACACATCTGAAACATCTAACCTCAACAACACTTCTAAGATTACAAAATAATTTATAGTAACCCTTATTAGTACCAAATTGGTGTTTTACTACATTTTTAAACTAAAAAGAAAAATCTCAGCGTCTAAATCTAAGGATACAATTGAAAGTTTTAATAACAAGATACAAAAATAGTCGAAAATATAGACTTGAAAAATTGTGATAGATCAAAACGGAGCTATATAATAATTGTATTATTTGCGAAGACATTAAACAAGCAAGAATTCACTTTAGGGGATTAATTGGCTCAAATTTATTCTTATGTTTTGCGAGGACTTGAAGAGCTATTGTCGAACAATGCATCAACCAATAATAATCTCTACAAAATAGCCTAAAGCAAAACATTTCTGAACTCACAGCATCGTTACATATCGTCAGGGCTAAGAATTATCGTCTCAAATTCAGCGATTCCCAATCTTTTTTACGGACTACAACGAGACTAACGCTCGTATTCACAAACATCACTATGAGGTCTCACCGTGCACGTGGACGCACAGGGTGACATACGAACCAATCACAGAGCTCTATTTAACGCTATGCGTTCGATTTGCTGCTTCATTTAAACAAGCATCATTTGTGAATACGGGTGTATAGATGCCCTCAAAATGTAAGTCGAACGCTACTTTCGACTTTGATATTTAACTTTTCTAGCACTTCGTCTGCATTAAGGCACATCTGAATCTCAATATTTCAGCACAAATTTCAATAATTGCAACGTGACCAATTAAAAAAGTGATCATTGCGAAAAATTTAACGCGATTGGTGCCCTAATGCCGTCGAGACTTTATTACTGCATTCTCTACTTCTTTGGGACTTCACCCCGAAGATTGGGAACCACTGTACCTTCTTAGCCCCTTTAAACAGCCTTCTTCCTCAACCGTCGAAGACAACTATCCATAACATTACCCCCTTAACCTAGCACAGCGCCGCATCCAGCCCGTGTTTCTCTATATACTTGCGGCGAGCCTCCGCTATCATATTAGCCTTTCTCTCCTGGAAGCTGAGTTGTCTATCGCGCGCATTCGTGGAGAATACTCCGGTAGGAGCCGGTGTGACGTAACGCGGCGCGGAAGGCCCGGGCGTGGCTTCGGGCGTGTAGGGACTCACGCCTTCGAGGAAGTTCGTTATAGTCACGTCCACGCTGCGGGTCGTTGCTGTGAATAATTGGGATGTATTAAATTAAAATACTTAGTGCAGACGGGTAAGTCGGTAAGGCGATGGGTGTCAGTCCTTTAGTGTCCGTGTAGGGAGCCAAGTATATTTTAGAAGTAAAAATGCGAAATAATTACCCTTTTCTAAAGTCCCTGAGACTGAAGGATTTTTTATTTTATTTTATTTTATTTATTTGGTTTACCAATAATTGTTACACCAATGCTTACAAAAAATTAGATAACAATAACTTAGAACTAAGTGCACAATAATAGTACGGTAAACACTGCATGCATGAAAGATTGACACGGTACACTTTTAAAGGTGTATATAATAGATATATATATAATATTAAAAAAGTGAGGCTCATCAACATTAATTTAGATGATGAAGTTGGTATTTAAGCCTGTTCAAAGAGGTACAAAAAATATCTATATCCCCATTAATATTGTTATTAAGATTTCTAGAAATCGTTGAAGCGTCACTGGCACTTTTTATAGTGTCACCCCTTGAATGTCTTAAGTCCCTAAAATACTTTATGACTCCTTGATTATCCCTGGAAATCTGGAATTCCTGGAAAGGACGCCTCAAGTGTTTCTGGGACATCTTGAACAGTAATAATTAAATTTATTTATTTCAAAAGTTTACATGTTAGCAGTAAAGTAAGGCACTGGTTCCCACACTAGGATTCCCTGTGTTGTGGGATCCAGTCTCTCTGTCCAGTCAGATCTGATTAAGTCAATACATATAAGTTTTAACAATAAAGTTAAAGAAAAGAAGCAATGGAATATGATAGCCGAGTGTAACTTGAAATAGTTGTAGTGTATGTGTGTTTGTGTTGCTACGGTACGGCCTACGGTACATTTTAGTGACACTGGGACTGCTAAAGTGTAGCTGGGATTCCTAAATTGTACTTGTGATCCCTGAAGTGTTCTTAAAATTCCTTTAATCTCCCTGAAACCTCCTTTAAGTATCTCTTAGTTCAATATGGCTCCATAATGTATCCATAGATAGTCAGCCACTCACCCAGGTCTCGCATGATGTCCCTCATGGGCACGGCGGGCAGCACCTCCTTGACCTGTCGCGCGAGGCGGGCCAGCTCGGGCGGCGGCTCGCGGCGGCGCGGCGCGCGCCCGCCCGCGTTCAACTCCTCCCACTTGTACTCCGCTAGCTCCACCTGGGCAGTAGACGATGAAGGAACGTCAGGATTATGAAACTCTGTATCGTTCGTTCGTTTTCGAAAGACGTCCACTGCTGGACAAAGGCCTCCCCCAAGGATTTCCACAAAGACCGGTCCTGCGCCGCTCGCATCCAGGCACCTCCCGCGACCCTGTATAGTATAGTCCGTATAATCTGCTAACTCCTTCGGCAGGATATAGTTAAAGAATGGTAGAATGAAGCTGAGTAATTTAAGCAAATCAGTGTGAAAGTGGTCTTGTTCTATTGGACTACGGAGTTGACCGTAATCACGCAAACGTCAGAGTGGCCAGTGCAGCGTGAGACGAAATAATGCATTTGCCTCTAGTAAATCAAAGGAAATCGTGCTCATGCAGTGAATTACGATAAGTAATGCAAAGCTCAACTCAGGCCTCGCAAAGTCGCATACTGTAATCTAGGAATTGTGTATCTCTTTCAACGTGCCTGAAGAAGAGTAAAACGTGAAAATTTTAAGTAAGTAAGAAACGCTGCTCTATCCTCTCAGCGAAAGAAAATTCATAACTTTCACAACTAGTAGCCAACTTCTGAGTGTTTTAAGTGACTGACCTTTTTTCCTCGCCCAGTCACTAAAAATATCGTATCCACTCACCCCGAGCCCATCAGCGATGGCCTGTCGTATCCTCGCGGCGAAGGCAGCATCGTCATCGTCGTGCCTCTCCAAAGCGGGTAGAAGCGTGATACTAAACACGGTGGCCGGCGTCCACAGGAACCACCAGGCGTCCGACCAGGGGAACATACATACTACGAGGGTCTATTCAATACTTACATACCACCAGTCTGACATCAGTGTCCCAAACCCGATAGCTTTAGATCAGTCTTTCCCAAAGTGGGCGATAACGCCCCCTTGTGGGCGCTGCAGGCTTAAAGGGGGGCGGTAAGAGACCCAGAAAAAAAAATCGGGACGTTGTGTAGAGGCTTGGGAGGCGTCATTTACTAGGAGTTCTCTTAGACACCGACTGAGCACTCGACTCTCGACTGCAAATGGGGGCGCTAAAAAGAATCTATTCTCAAAGTGAGCAGTAGACAAAACAAGTTTGGGAACCGATGCTTTAGATCACTGGTTCCCAAAGAGGGGGGCGCGCCCCCTAGGGCAGGCGCAAAGACCTTTAAAGGGGGACGCGGGCCTGTGTGCTTAAGTATAAAAAACCTGGGACCGCTGAGAGAATGTATTCCAGACTGCTCGATACGACCAATAAATAATCTTGACTGGAGGAGGGGGGGCGCGGAATTTTTTGTATGGTCGAACCAATGCTTTAGATCGAAGGTTAGGGAGACCAAAGGATGTTAGTCAAAATTGTTTGACACAGCCAAAATGTGTCAGCGACTGATCTTCAGCTCTTCCAATTTTCCATGTTGCCTTTCCTCAACATTTGATACTCTAAAGCCTGGTCCGTGAGCACGTGGAATCCCGTCCAATGACCCCCAAGCTGCCCATCCTTGTCGCTCGCATGTAATGTTGCTGTCGCGCTCGCACACTCACTGCGGGCGACCAGGCTTTAGAGAAGATTACTTTTTTTGACTCACCCCAAGCCCATCAGCGATAGTCTGCCGTATCCTCGCGGCGAAGGCAGCGTCATCATCGTCGTGCCTCTCCAAAGCGGGTAGAAGCGTGATACTAAACACGGTGGCCGGCGTCCACAGGAACCACCACGCGTCCGACCAGGGGAACATACATACTACGAGGGTCTATTCAATACTTACATACCACCAGTCTGACATCAGTGTCCCAAACCAGATAGCTTTAGATCAGTCTTTCCCAAAGTGGGCGATAATGCCCCCTTGTGGGCGCTGCAGGCTTAAAGGGGGGCGGTAAGAGACCCAGAAAAAAAATCGGGACGTTGTGTAGAGGCTTGGGAGGCGTCATTTACTAGGAGGTCTCTTAGACACCGACTGAGCACTCGACTCTCGACTACAAATGGGGCCGCTAAAAAGAATCTATTCTCAAAGTGGGCAGTAGACAAAACAAGTTTGGGAACCGATGCTTTAGATCACTGGTTCCCAAAGAGGGGGGCGCGCCCCCTAGGGGAGGCGCAAAGACCTTTATAGGGGGACGCGGGCCATTTATGTGCTTAAGTATAAAAAACCTGCGACCGCCAGAGAATGCATTCCAGACTGCTCGATACGACCAATAAATAATCTTGACTGGGCGGACTTTTTTGTATGGTCGAACTAATGCTTTAGATCGAAGGTTAGGGATACCAAAGGATGTTAGTCAAAATTGTTTGACACACCCCAAATGTGTCAGCGACTGATCTTCAGCTCTTCCAATTTTCCATGTTTCCTCAACATTTGATACTCTAGAGAGAAGATTACTTTTTTTGACTTACCCCAAGCCCATCAGCGATAGTCTGCCGTATCCTCGCGGCGAAGGCAGCGTCATCATCGTCGTGCCTCTCCAAAGCGGGTAGAAGCGTGATACTAAACACGGTGGCCGGCGTCCACAGGAACCACCACGCGTCCGACCAGGGGAACTTGTCGCGGGCGTCGGTTGCTCGATGTACCGTCACGTTGGTGAATGGCCGCTCGACAGCTGATGAAGATAAAATAGGAGTTTACTCATCACAATACCATCATTTGAGAGTAATATTTTTTTTTATGCATAACAAGGTAGGTATTTGACCACAATCGCACCTGATGTTAAGTGGGATGCAGTCTAGGATGGTACATATCTGCCCTGTAAGTGCCTATTCACTCTCGCCTTGAAAAGGCCCGGATTATATGTAGTTTTCGGGAAAGACAGCAGCAGGCAACGAATTCCTGTCCCTAGCTGTTCGCATTATAAGAGTCATCGAAACGCTTAGTGCGAGCTGGTGGAATGTCAACAATATAGGGATGGTACGCTAACCTGCGTTTGGTTCCCCGATGATATTAATTCGTGTAATTCTTTCGCACATTCTATTTTTTATTAGACGGGACGTCACAAAAATAAATACAGGTATCTACAGTCGACATAAAGCAAAAAGTCACTTATGCCCGTTTTCACCATCAATCCATATCAAATCCATCCATCAAAGTGACCATAGGGGTCACTTAAAAATTAGGGATTGATGGTGAAAACGGGCATTACTCACTCATCAAGAAATCTCAGAAACTACAAGCGCTAGGAGTCTCAAATTTTGCATGAGGGGTTCCTTTTAAAAAAATTCAACCCCTAAAAAGGTTTTAAGGTTTGTCGTCCGTCGGTTGTGTGTTGTTGTTGTGTCGGTTGTCCGTCTACTCCGAAAAACGTTATCCGAAGTTTGTTACCATCCCTCTCTCAATGCTAGCATGGGCTTTAGCGAAAGATAGGCCCGAATCTACATAAATAGCGTTTCTGAATAGCCCCCTGTATTGAAAAACAGTACTATAAGTAGCGCATGCGTATGACGATTCCATCGTCGAGTGCTCGCCGTAAGTTTTAGCCTAGTCGTACAGACTAAAGCCTGGCTATTACTAAAGCGATGAAGAATGTGGTATACTCACTGATAGCTAGCGGCTGCACGCGGTTGCCGAGGGGACAGGGCCAGTCGGTGAAGCGCAGCACGCCGCGCCCGTTGGCGGCGCCGCCTTCTGGTTGCAGTAGAACCGGCTGGCTGGCGCATTCGCCGAAGTGCTGTCTGCACACACAATTAATAAATAAAGGCTTAGGCATACCAAACGCGGGGCAGTAGCAGCGCAGTTTGAATGCGGGCCCGCGCAAGTTGTAATACAAGAAACTCTTTGAAGTGTGTCACATCAAATCTGAACACGGGTACGCGCTCCGACCGCGCCGCACTGCAACTGCCGAACGACAAACGAGGCGACGCGGGAGCGGGACAGAAGCGGCGCGAGCGCGGGCCTGCGCTGTTGTATTACTATGGCGGCCATATTAGCATGACACACCGGACGCAGGCCGGTAGCAGCGCGTTGAAAGCGGTTTTCGAATATTTAAATTTTTGACAACCGCCCGCGTTGCAACTGCTTTGAAACTGCGCTGCTTTCAGTGTGCCTCAGCCGCGCTGCAACTGACCCGCACTGCTTCTGACCCGCGTTTGGTCTGTGGAAGCCTTGAACGTTACTCATTAAACCTATAGGCTAAGAACTCACGACGCGCGAACGTGGCGGGCGATAATCGCAAGACGGGCAGTTAAGTCACTGGTACAAAATGGTCGCCCGCCAATCGAACGCAGAGCGCGCGGGCGAAAACCGCCGAGGCTGCGATTACCGCGGCCCGCGCGATTCTACTAGTTGCCCGCCGGTGTCGCGGGACCCGTATACAACCGCGCCCGCTGCGGGCGAAAACCGCGTCGTGAGTTGTGCTTTATTTTTTTACATAAGTATCTGCATTCTACAGAAGCTGTGGGCCCGCAACCGCCGCGGGCGCGGGTGAAAATCGCGCCGTGAGTTCTTAGCCATAGTGCGCTTTCGCATTTACTTGACTGTCGCGCGACTCGTAATTTCATACTATATGATAGCGCGGCATCAGCATTTTTAATGTAAATCCACTCCCTAATGTGAGGTGGTCTTAGAATGAAAGTGAAGCGTTATGTTTAACAGTTTCAAGGACGTCGATACCGCCGTATCAGGCGTATCAATGATACGGGGCCACCAAGGCCAGATTAAGGCAACCGCCTAGGGACCCCACATAACAGTTATGTCCCACGCGAAATTTAACGGCGCTTGACGCTTCATAGAACTAGTGTAAATTCGTCGAGGTCGGACACGAATTAGACCACCCCTTAAAAACAGCGGCTGTCCGCAAAATTTGAGGCAGAAGCTTTAGGCTAAGATTTTTTAAGGTTAATCACTCGCTTACCTGGGCCGCGTGATTAAGAGGAGGAAATTAAAAACGTTATAACAGGGCCCCCAACATTTGAAAAGTGCTCAAACTTCAGTAATAATTATTTTCCGCGACCTTGAAACCGCATAATAGCGTTGAATGAGCCATTAGCCATGACACAGAACTGTGACCCGGTAATTCACAGGTTAAACAACCAAAACCATTGTAACTATAAAAAGTATACATGAAATATACACATTACTTATTGTACTTACTTCCTAACAAACTGCGCAGCATTTCTTATACCCATCGTGGATGCAAAAAATGGAGGCACTTTCCACTTCTTTAACTGAAACAAAAAAGCTATTATGCTTAACTGAACAGCTGTAATAAATTATGTGATTATTGCATAATGACTTGTCCATTCGATAAAATCGCATGCATTAATTTTGTACCTCACTTTGCATTGCCTACAGAGTAATTAATGCACTAAAAATTTTTCACTATTTAAAAAACTAGAACAACAAAAAAACTATAAAAACACATCTTTTGGTCTTGTCATCATTGCATGCTTTACTTGTTTGAGTAAAGATGTGTTATTAGATCTTTGTCAATAAAAAAATAAACAAAACAAATCTCGAATCTCGATTTCATAGGGCATAAACTATGACGTCAGGCGCTACTAATCCCATACTACGCGGTACTTATCGTATTGTTTATCATCTGATTTGAAAACATTTATACATAAACAAAAAATCAGAAAGCAATCAGCACATTTTCTGCTATCATTAGCAGACTATGACTGAGTTGCACCACCTTATTTTAACCGTGACAATAACATTATCCGGTGCTTTTTGTACGGAGTTTGACAGATTTTTGACGATTGTCAAAGTTAAAGTAAGATGGTGCAACTCGGCCTATGTACTCAAAAATAACAAAGGATGGGAAATTATTTCCCACTTCCCGAATACATACACTTATGGTGCCCAGCACATGTGAGGCTGCAAGCGCGTCAAGACACGACACGCAGTTGGCCACCATCACGCTGCAGCGCGGATCTCTGCTGCCCTTTAGCTTGACGTACACTCCTGGAACAACGTTGTTGTGAAAACTCAGCGATGTAAATTATAAGTGCAGAAAAAATAACTGTCAACTTTTGTATTGAGTGGCCTTAGTAAGTGAAAACGGCAATATTGACTGTTTTCTATTAGCTATTAATTTCAGAATGTACACTCGACAGCAAATAAATCGCACCACCCGCGAAAAGCATTTTCNATAAGACCGAATGAGTATAAATATTCCAGAAAAATCCTCAAGGTTTCTATAAAAATTTCCTACAGTACACAGTCCTTTTCTGAAGCTTCCTTTTTCCGTTGATCAAACACAACACACCCTGTATATTTATTACATGCGGTCGCTTGTCGCATGAGGATTACAAACGGGACAGTGCGGCACGTGCGCGGGCGCACATTAAAGTGATAACGTCACGCACTTGACCGCAGCGTTCGAGAATGGACAATCAAGTACAGACGGCACATCAGTCTTTACTTTTTTTGTTGAAAACTCGGCCCTATTACAACGAACATAAGATGCCATAGAGTTTAGCTTGTCTGCCGTTGTTTTTACCAAAAGCAGTGCGTATTCTCAGCAATACGTTAGGCTTAACACGGATGTATTTTATGTAGTCGTAATAGAAGCGATTTTGCGACAAAAATGAATGGTCTGTAATGTGTAACAAAAGCAGTGCCAGTTCTCCAGTCACGAGTAGAAAACGACATGTGGTCTAAGTACATTTCAATCGATGAATGCGTTAAACGACAATTTAGGATAAATACTCGTTTTTGTATTAAGATCTACTTTCTTCCTGTCACCAACGCATTAGTGGCCAACTTTGGGCTTGCAGACAGGAAATTATAACATTTTGTAGTTTCAAAATGGCGAATTTGTTCAATTCTCTCAATCTTAACTATCAAAAAGAAGCACTTTTCTTGAAAATATTTAGAAAATCTTTACTTTGCCTCTGAAAGAGACATTTAAGGTGCTTGGTGAACATAGAGATGTTTCTGCTTTAGAAATAGTAGGATGCATTTACGTTATAAGATTCCTTGACCGTGTAAGAAAATACCAAAAATTCCTGTAAATTGCGAAGTCGTCCCGCCCGTCAAGACCATAAAAGCTTCCTAATTTGCGATTATTGCGTCCTAGCACAACATCCCCTTTCAATTCGTAATCAAGTAGGTAAATTGTTCTAGTACTCAGGCAGAGGACAAAGGGTCTAAATTGGCCTAGCCATCCATGGTAATTCAAGGTATAATAGCCCTAACGGTAGTGTTGATTGTGGCGGTAATTTTCATTGTTGTCATAAAATTTCATTCAATCCTCATTTCGACATTTAATTACTCATTAATACGTCGGTTAATGCGCTACGATAAAATAACCGTTAATACATTATGTATTGGGTTTTGTGTTAAAAGTCGTTAATTTGTTAGAATACAGTTTGTAGCCATGTTGATGAGGCTTTGACTATAACTAAAACTGAATGGTCTTGCCATTGAATGCTTATTTAGGCAATTAATCAATGATTAAATCTAGCATCAACCGTTTTAGCATTAACAAAACTATTGTAAAACTAGATATTTATCAAAAATTTACACTGTGTACAAAACTTTATTATAATCATTTCAAATTCATCACCGCCATTTTTAATTGTTGCTTTAATAAATATCGTTCATTGAACTCGTGTGAACTCATTTTGATTATAATCTCAAACGTTTCACACAAATACTGTCATACCCGTTACATTACCCAGACTTTACCGAAAACGGTAATAGCTGACAATAGTGATGTGTACAGGAATTATTATCACCAAACCGGTAATAGACTAAGAGCTAGTGAACGCCAGACCTACGTCATTTTATATAAAAACTGTCTGGCTGTTGGGGAAAATACTTTTAATTATTGCCCAAATATTATACATAAAAATCTGATTTTATGGTATAACGTAAGTCTTACTTTTACGGTGACTTTTTCTGTATATTCAATAGACTGTAATTCTACTAACGTTATACCATAAAATCTGATTTTTATGTATATTTGGGCAATAATTAGAAGTATTTTCCCCAACAGCCAGACAGTTTTGACAGTTCCAACTCCTTGCCAGACAGTTTTTTTAGGGTAGCTCCCAAAGCCAAGATGACCCAAACTTCATAATAATTCTGGCGTTCACTAGCTCTTCGTCTATAACGGTACGCTCAGATTCCCGCGTACTTCACGGATGGCGCTCGATTAATTCATCTGTCTTTGCGTTTTTTCCTTCATTTTCAATTAAAGTGGCGACCACTTTCCGGTCGGTTGGCTATGTTATCGTGCCTTTCCACTGCGAGGCCCTTCGGCAACACAATATGGGCCTAAATTACCCATCGATGGAATCGCTCAACGGCTCCATTGTGCTACGGAATTTGAGGTAACGGGGTAACGGGAGATTCGTGCACTTGACGGTTTGGGAAATGCGTGGAGTGCAACTTGCTGACAGACAAAATGTAGATTATGAAAACAGAAGAGCGTCAAAGCACTCGTTTCTGATATGATAGATTCGTGATTATTATTTTTGCCATGACGCATCGCTACCACTTCACTAGTCGTCTCAAAATTATTGCGCTCGAAGATATGAACTGGCATTCTGCGTGTATATAACAATTATTAATTAATAATGCAAATTAAAATCGATAAACACCTGTCAAAGTTCTTTAGAAAGTGCTAAAAGTTAAAACGTAAAAGCGTTGAAAGAAAAATGCCAGCGCGTAGAAATAATAATGAAGAGTCATTTTTAACTCGCTATAAATAAATTAGAAGTATGCTGCTTCATGTAAGCTCATGTCATCTATTAATTTGTCACGTTATTAAATAAGCATTACATATGCAACATGGTGCTTATGCAAATGTACCAGTCATGTATTCAACACAAGTTTTCATTTTATGCATTATTACACTAAACGGCTCAATTGGATGTGCATTCATTTATTTCTATGTTTATGTTGTAATAACACACGCTATTTGCTGATTTTATGGGCTTCACTTATTTTATGGTTTTTGCCGTTAGGTAAATAACATAAAAATATATCATGATCACCATGAAATTGGATATTTTAACCACAATAAGTTTTTTTAATTTGACATTGACTTTGACACTATTTTTTTATTCCGTGACTTGACAGCTTATGCTAAAAACAAGGCTAAGTATGCAATTCTGCGTCTATACTTTGCACCGGTGGTTCATAGAGGAACATTATTTCATTAACCACCGTTTTAACTTAAAAACCCATGATTATTTTATCACCGACAAGCCAAAGTATTTTGTTATTCAAGCGGCTACCTAGCGATGGATATTTTCGAGAAATGGTACATGGTGTTATGTTTATATTAATAAATTATCGTTTACAGGATTTCCTGGTCGAACGCGTATGTAATTGGCATAAACGCGGTACGCGCACTAGGAACTTGTATTAAGTCAGTGCCCATAGACTGTAGCAAGTTTTGTACGTCCTATTAAAATGAATTGAGAACCAGAGCCTGAACTGTGTCAGTGATCTTATAATTGTTTATTGTTGAAAACTTTATTGCACATAATTAAGAAGTACGAGGATGGAAAACGTCCAAGGAAAAGTCGAAGGAACCCAAGCGCGTGACAGGTCACCTATGCGCTGGACCGACCAAGTGAAATCGGCAGTGGGAGACGTCAAAATAGACAAAAATAATGGGCCATATTTGTAGGGTATTCCCTAAATTAGAGGGATTTATTTCTCTAAATTAGAGGCGAAAGCTATAATTATAGAGTGGATGATACATAAATACATGGTCACTATTCTACCTTAGTACAGTAGTACAGTGCCCTAGGTGAAGGGTTTGTAGGTCAGGCAGGTAAATTGTGCGAACGTGACTCCACACTTCGACCATACAAAGTCACAACGTTATGCTACTGCGCACGTCTGTATCTACGCCCGTTAATTCGGCCGAACAATAAAATCTGTGAGAATTCGATCATTCTATCCAATTTAGATATCACAAAGTCCCATTAATCGTCAACGATGAATTAATAACAGCTCGAGCACGGTTATTGACAGCTGAAAGGTATAAAGGCCGCGAGAAAGCTTTTGTGGGCGACCACATCGAGTTGTACAATGCTACCGATGCCTAATAACCCATCTGCGACTCAGTTTTACAACTGGCAACTCATTTAGGAAAATGAAACGCCAGCGTTTGAATGCAGCATCTTTATTGTACGCTGCTGCCACCGACAATAGAAGCTAAGGTTATCAGACCGGATGATGATGCTTCAGAATCAATTCTGTCGCTTTCACCCATTACCCTGCCTTTTGTGTCTTTGTCAATCGTTATATAATGATAACACTAATTGAAATAAAATGGTATCCTTTCTCGTAATAGGGTCAGTGTGAGGCGTACACTTTCTCTATAAGGCACATATAATTACGCCGCTTGAACCTAGGGCGATTATAACGCTTTAATACATCCTAATAACTGAACATTTTTCCTGAAATAGAACCTTTATGACTTAGTTGTTACAACTGCTGAATAAAACGCGGTAATTACAACTTTTATAGGCCAGCGGAAACATTTATAGCATGTTATTAAAGTTAATATACAGTGTGTCCGGGCATGTAGTGATCAAACTTTAAGGGCGTAATCTATGGACAATTTTATCGACGAAAATACTTCAAATTTGGGTCTTGACCCATTTATCGCAAATTTACAAGGATTTAAGTTTTAAATTTTTAGTTTTCACCTCTTCCTTCAAAAACAAGTGAAAGCGTGGGTAGCTTAACATCAATAAGCAAATATTTTATATCATGCGATAGCCAATAAAATTATGTATTAGTAGAAGTAGAAAACAGACACAAGTTTCATACATTTTATGGGAGTAAGAATGGATTTAATTAGAAAAATACATGATTTTTTTCACTTCTTTTTCAGTTATTTTCCAAGACAAGAAAAACCAGGTCGTTAAAGTATGTTTTATTTGCATTGTATTCTTAGTGTTTGAGCTATTCTACAAAACGAATGTAAATTTATTAGTCTACATCTATCAGTTTCGACGCAATTGTTGAACAAAGATACCCCTTCCCAGCCGGTTCCATAGCGCTGCTAACATGCGAAAATGCACTGCCTGAAAGAATCACACAACCTATTCCGATGCGCTATGGAAGCGGCTGGGAAGGGGTATCTTTGTTAAACAATTACGTCGAAACTAATAGACGTAGACTAATAAATTTACATTCGTTTTGTAGAATAGCTCAAACACTAAGAATACAATGCAAATAAAACATACTTTAACGACCTGGTTTTTCTTGTGTTGGAAAATAACTGAAAAAGAAGTGAAAAAAATCATGTATTTTTCTAATTAAATCCATTCTTACTCCCATAAAATGTATGAAACTTGTGTCTGTTTTCTACTTCTACTAATACATAATTTTATTGGCTATCGCATGATATAAAATATTTGCTTATTAATGTTAAGCTACCCACGCTTTCACTTGTTTTTGAAGGAAGAGGTGAAAACTAAAAATTAAAAACTTAAATCCCTGTAATTTTGCGATAAATGGGTCAAGCCCCAAATTTGAACTACTTTTATCGATAAAATTATCCCTAGTTTTCCCCCTTAAAGTTTGATCACTACAAGCCCGGACACACTGTATTGACAATATTTCTCTAATTATATTCGCGACGATTTTTTATCGTAGTTAAAACTAAATGATTTTCAGCTGCAAAAAATTATTATATATTTATTCAGGAAATCAACCGATACATTGTAAAAACACCAAATGAAAATGTATTTAAAGTTAAGGCTATATTGATTTCCAAAGTAAGACGAATTTATTCTTTGACACATGTGGTGTACGCAATTCTTCCAATTGTATGAGACCGCGTTGAAGCGTGGGCCTAGTCGCAACTGTCCATTCATACACCTTTATACATATTTATGTGTACAATATTAATTTTTATCCAATCATTTACATCTAAATGGTCCAAATGAAACATGTTGTTCAAACTGGTTCGTATCTATTGATCCAGTAAAAGCTGTAATTAAGGAAAAAAAATATTTTTGCTAGATTCATGAAGTGTAGGTCCCGTACATGTTATGATATTACCAGGAAAGCATATACTTCTCTGTATGATTGCTACGCATGTCTAGATTTAATCGCTTACGCCCTTGCAATCAGGATAACTGTAGTCATACGGTGCTTACACAGGGTGTGTCCATTAAATTGTTGCTATGAAAATGTCATTTTCTTGATATGTTTATACGACACATTTTTCCGACTTGTTATACTTAGTAGTTATATAACTATAGCAAGCAACCGACTGTAAAAAAATCAAATAATTCCAGGTAACCTTATTACGTTTTAACTTAAGCACAAAACAATACTTTCAATATTGTCTCCCAAATCCTAAAATTGTCTAACATTGAAATCTCTATCATATCCCGTTGATATTGTTACTTTTCATACTTTAGGTGTCTTATCTAAAAACATTTAAAACATCAATTTTTTCATCTTTCTCCAAGGTGTCACACGATTCTGCTTTCGAGTCACCCTGCATATACTTTAACGTCAGGTAGTGTACATTCAAATCTCACGATCATTACCGTTTCACTGGTGGGCAGTGCCGCGGCCCCATTCCTGTTCTCCCAATAAGGGCTCCATTATTCACATCTAAGGAGGGCAGATTGTAATTGTCTCTGCATTACTGTCCCAGTCTATCTTGAACTTAACCAGAGACTACCTCGATTATACAGAAGTTCGTGACCTCTTCTTTGAATAGAATCGGCAATGTACTCGTATTTCTGATTATCTGAATATCCAGGATTAATAAAACTAAAATCCTACATATCCATATAAAATTTTCCAGGCGCTTATGAACCTTTTAATTTAAAATAACTACTTATTTATGCTGAATGTCATAAGGTTTCGCCGTGAACACCGCTGAACATGATACCATAAAATCTTCTTTTCCGTATTTATTGACTAAATTGAATCCATGGAAGAACAACGGTAAGTAACGTAGCTCAATCGATTACCAATAGCTTACTTGAGTGGCAATAGGCTGGGCACGTAGCGCGATTTATCGCAGGCCTGTGGGGTAGTAATATTGTTGAGTAAAATTGAGCGTTGGCGTAATGTATGACCAGATAAAGGTTACGGGAAACCTGGGTGTAGGCTACCAAGAGGTTTGTTACAAATTAATAAGAAAGGTATATTTTCAACAATAGAATAGATGTCGTCTACTGCTAAGCTGAGATTAAACTCAAAAGCTTCAATTTCAACGACATTGTCACGAAATTTACCTTAGCCTAGGCGCAGATCACCGATTTTTAGCTGGCCGATAGTTGGGCCCGAATTTAATTTGTATGAAGAATTGGCCAATACCAAATCGGTGCAATGTGCGCACTTTCATACATCTCCATACTGATTAATAGCCCGACCCAACTATATCGGCCAACTAAAAGTCGGTGGTCTACGCCTAGGCTTAACGTTCTGAAGAGCCGACAGACTCATTACCTCAACAGACATATTTATATTGCTCACCATTAGTTACGTCTTACCGCACTTGGAAATGCTTAACTGGCCGCTCGCATTCTGTCACACGTGTTATGAAATACGTATTTAAGGCGGGAAGCAATTGAAAACAACCGATTATCATATGCAAAACTTCGCAAATCATTTGACAAGTCCATTATCCGCACGCAAATATAAATCACTAGGCGATTTCGGATAATGAGCAGCGCGTGAGCGACGAGAGTTAGATGGGATAGAAAGATTTGCGATGATTAGATTAATCCGAGGCGTGAATTTCTGCATGCGTGAGCGGTGTGTGCAAAGAAAAAGGTTTTCCATAAACCCCGATTTGTTGGCAGACAGATAGGAGTGTCACGATATAAACAAGACGGTCGTGAGTGCCGCGAGTTTCCTGATCTCCGCTGTGATACGAGCAGTGTTATCTGCCACATTCGCGGCGTGATGAAAACGCGGCACCGCGTTAGACAGTCGACATACCTTACATTGTTACTCAGATTATTTGTGTTTGTGACAAGTTACGTTTACCGTATTCAGTTTCTGTCTCTATTGCTCACAGTCTTGTCCTAGGACTTCCATGAATTAACAATCACATCCGTCCGGACAAAACGTTTTCTCGTATCATTTGTGGTGTGGCCAAAAACAAAATGGAGCCACCGTTAGTATGAAAGTAAATTACTCCCTTCACACCGCGGTTAGGGGTCGAAACCCCTGGAGTGGACTGTAGGTATCTGGTTTTGCGGTTTGTACTATTTTGCTTTGAATGACAATTGATCTCCATAAAATAATGAGAAATAAAGTGAACGTGGGCCAGCAAAACACATGGGAAGGATGGAAATTTGAAGGGTAAAGACTCACGAGAGATATTTGTAGGCACGATCCTTGCTATGATGAGCTGGGTTTTCCAGGCGTTGGCGTCCAGGTGATATCGTCTACGTGGACGTCTTCTTCGAAGATGATGATCGAGTTATGAGGTATTTCACACACCCAATGTACTGCACTATATGTGGTCCACGAAATGCACTCGCGGGAGATCTCCAAAATGCGATTAACACAATATAAAACGATAAATAAATTCAGTCCAGAGCTGTGGGACTGAACGCGGCGCGGGCGCTGCTCCTCCCGTCACATTCCGAGCCAAACTGATGTGCGGTTGTGTCCACGCAATGGGCGTAAACGTTGCGAATTCCTCGATGCTTTCTTCTCACTCGCTCAAGGGCACCTTGTATGCGTGCAAGGAAGAGGGAAGATAAGGAATGCGGTAGGAGAAGGAATTTTAGTGTTTTGCTGGCGAAACACCGATACTTATGTGATTAGAAAAAAAAAGAAAAACCTTAGATTAGGCGCGAAAGTTTAAAATAGAAAAGATTATATTATGGCGGCACCATTCCCCCCCGGCCTTAAAGGGTCACCTTTAAAGAAATGTATTATAATAAATATAGCGGTTAATAAAATGAATGAGGGGAATGGCGAATAAAATTATAAATTACTGCGTAGGAATTGGGCACAAGCGTACCACTGGTCGAATCAGAGTACCCTTAGAAGTGCGTACGGATACAACCCGTGTGACACCGTCCTTAGAAGTATGCAACTTCTCGATAATACCTAAAGGCCACGATAGTGGAGGCGCGTTATCATTAATTACTACTGTTCCCTCCCTAATCGTGTCTCCATCGGGTTTATTCCATTTAAGACGCGTTTGTAAACTATGAAGATACTCACTTCGCCACCTCTTCCAAAACGACTGGACCATCTTGTCCATAAGTGAGTGTCGTTCGATAAGGTTCTCAAGGGAAGGACCTATCTCCGCGGCGGGCAAAGAATAAAGCGGGAATGTGTGTAAAAAATGTGAAGGCGTAAGAGCCTCAGGTTCTGAAGGGTCAGAACTAAGAACGGTCAGGGGTCTAGAGTTTAATAAACACTCGATCTGAGTTATTATAGTAACAAGCTCTTCATAAGAAAGAAGTTGTTGACCTATAGTTTTAAAAAGATGAGTTTTCACTGTTTTGACCATGGACTCCCAACAGCCACCAAAGTGGGGCGAAGCGGGTGGAATAAATTGCCAACTTATGCGATGCTCAGCGAGCTCTTCCTCAAAATGCGGGCGGTAATCTTTATTGATAAAATTGTATAAGTCGCGTAAGTAAGAATTAGCCCCGCGAAAGTTGGTAGCATTATCCGAGTACAAACATTGTACCGGTCCGCGGCGAGACAAAAAACGTTTAAGCGCGGCGACAAACGAAGCGGTAGAAAGATCGGTAGCCAATTCAATGTGAATTGCGCGTGTAGTCATACATGTAAATATACACAAGTAGCCCTTGCGGCTCTTCGCACCCCTTGAGCGGATGGGCACATATTGCATAGGACCAGCGTAGTCACAGCCTGTATGTAAGAATGCTTTACTAGCAGCGGTCACTCTGTATTTAGGTAGGTCGCTCATTAACGGCGGATTTAGAGGTCGCGGTTTCCACTTGTGACAAGCGTTGCATTTATAAATTCTGAAGCGGATAATTCGCCTGGCCGACAAGATCCAATACTTATGACGTAATAATGTCATTACAAGTTCGGGACCGGCGTGCAAATATTTTTTGTGATAATAATCTATAAGAAGATCAACTACGCGGTCGCGGCGTGGTAACACCACAGGGTGTTTTGTACTGTAAACTTCAGCCGAGTGATCTAATCGACCACCGACGCGAATCAGGTCATTATCAAGAAATGGTCTGAGTTTTATAAGAGCGGGAGAACAATATTTGTTATCATTTAAACACTCTAAGTCTTTAGAGAAATGTCTTCTCTGAACGTGACGTAACAAGACATTTTCAGCGAATATTAAATCGCTCGCGGTGACTGCGCTAGAGCGGCGAGGTATCTTTTTCATAAAACGATACATGAAAACGATAATATGCAGTAACTTCGTCCACGATGACGTGCGTTCTGCAAGTTCGAGAATAAGAGAATTTTCAGGGTCGGAAACCACTGAGTATGCGTGTACCTTTTCCTCTGGAATGGCATTTGAACCCAAGTCGGATATTTTAAAAATAGGCCATTCAGATGGGTCACGCTGGGCCCAAGCAGGTCCGTGCAACCACAATGGATGCTCAATGAATTTATCGGGCGTCAAGCCACGTGAGAGACAGTCCGCGGGATTCTCAGTGCCAGCTACGTGGTAAAAATGCTCCGCGGGAACATTGTCTACGATGCGGACGACCCGATTGGCCACAAATGTATGCCAGCGGTGCGGGGATGAATTAATCCAACAAAGAGTCACCTTTGAGTCGGTGAATGCGTAAAGTCCGGTAATCTTATAACGCGGGTCATATGTGTCATGAACACGACGAAGTAATCTCGACAGAAGCTCTGCACCGCAAAGCTCTAGCCGAGCAATGGTCATGGGTTTGACTGGCGAAACCTTAGACTTGGCACAGACCAGCTGCACAGTTACTTGATCACCGCAAGTAACGTGAGCGTAAACGACGGCGCCGTAAGCGCGCTCGCTCGCGTCCGAGAAACCAATTATGCGAAGAATACAATTTTCAAACACACCTAAATGGCGCGGAATTTTAAAGTCATTTAAAAGCGGTAAGGCAGAGCGAAAGGATTGCCAAAGATTTATAATAGAAAGCGGGGGCTCATCGTCCCAGTCGAGCTTCAACAGCCACAGCTCTTTTATAAGCAATTTCGCGTATAGAATCACTGGCGCGACAAAACCCATAATATCCCACAGACGGGCGACAACAGACAAAATAGCGCGTTTTGAACACGTATCAGGGGGCGCGGTGATGAGAAATTCAAAGGAGTCGTTCGACTTACACCAGCGAAGGCCGAGAACCCTCTGTTCTACGGTCTTATCGAATTCTAGTTGTTCTGACAACCTGTGGGATGCAGGAATGTTATTTAGTACAGATTGGGAATTGCTCGTCCACTTGACCAAATCGAACTGACCCCCTTTGAAAAGTAGGATTAATTCGTTAGCGACTCGTATAGCGCGCGAGTCAGATAGTTCACTAAAAACTATATCGTCCATATACAGCGAGTCGGAAGCGACGGCGCGAGCGAGCGGGAAAATATGGCCATCGTCCTCAACCAACTGTTGTACGGTGCGGAGAGCGTGGTACGGGCTCGACTTGAGTCCAAAGCAAACGCGGTTAAATTGGTATAATACCAAAGGATCGTTCATGTCGAAACGATAGAAAATGCGTTGATAGCGACGATCGTTTTCTCTTACGCCAATTTGTAAAAACATTTGACGACAATCAGCCGACAGAGCGACTTCAAAAAGGCGGAAATTCAAAAGAATTTTAAATAAATCACCCTGTAAATTCGGGCCACTATGAAGGATGTCATTAAGCGAAAGGCCAGAACTTGTCTTAGAGCTAGCGTCTAGGACAGAGCGTAGTTTAGTAGTAGATTTATCTAAACGTACAACTGCGTGATGCGGGATAACGTAGTCAGGAAGACTGTCGTTGAATATATCGGGTGATACAAGAGATAGATAACCTTTCTCAATATACTCGCGAATGACGTCATTATAGGCGGCTCGTAATTCAGGCGCGGATTCTAATTTTCTCTCAAGCGAGAAGAAGCGTTTTTTCGCGACATCTACTGAGTTTCCCAAAGAGAAAACGTCAGAGTGAAACGGTAAGGCAACTGTGTACCTGCCAGTATTAGGATCACGTTCCGTGGTCGCTGCGTAGAAATGCTCGCACTCCAACTCGTCAAATGATTTACTTGTCGAGCGAGTGACGGGAGCCTCATCAATTTGCCAGAATTGTTTTAGAGCCGATTCTAATGAGTTTATGTCAGACGGACGCGGAATATAAGAACAACAAGCGAGCGATGTTTTATTACGTCGCGCAGGCAACGTGGGCACACTGCCCATAATTACGTAGCCCAGGACGGTCTGCACAGCTGCAGGAGTCGCGGAGGAGTTGCTGCTGACCACGCGAGGTAGCAACAGATGCGGGAAAAGCGAAGCCCCGATCAGCACGTCGATGCGCCCGGGGGTGCCGAACGATTCGTCGGCGAGCGGCAAACCCATTAGATAAGGCAATGCGGAAGTATCTACCGGAACGGTAGGAAGATCGTCGGTTATCTCATCGACAATTAACGAATCTACGTTATATTTAACGTTTGAATTAAAGCGGGACGCGAATTGGAAATATACGGAACCCTTAACGGATTTTTCCGTACCACCGATACCCTTGACAGAGAGAGTATCTGAAAATTGACTACTTAAACTTAATCGTTTACAACAGTCTGCGGTAATAAAATTAATTTGTGAACCGCTATCTAATAAACAGCGAACGAGGTGTTCATTATTAAAAGAGTCCCGAACAACTACTGTCGCAGTTGACAATAATATTGTTGAGTTCGTCATACATCGCTGCTTACACGCAGAAGTAAGATGATTGTTTACTTTATTTGACGCGGCGATGGATGCGTTACATTGAGGAGCGGCCGGAGTGACGTTTCCGCCCATCGGCGCCGCGGCCGGCTTACTATGAATGCACGAAGGCTGCGCGTGTGACGGCGATGGCGGCATAGACAGCGCGCTCGCGTGTAAAAGGGACGGCTGCGCCGCGATGGCGTCAACTACTCGCTGCGTGGGCGGCGTAGGCGCGCTCTGCGCCGGAATCGAACCCGAGCGGTTTCTAGCGACGGCTGATAAGCCACAAGGCACTTGCGGTGAATTAGAAGCGTTATCGCGGTTAGTGAAATGTAAAAGAGTATGATGTTTATTTTGACAAGTTTTACATCTAGACTGAGACTGACAGACATTGGTCTTATGTTTGTTACTCAAACAATTAATACAACCGTTTGTTTGTTTAATGTAATTAAACCGAGCGGTCGGTGACATATTAGAGAATGCGGGACATTTATACAAATGTTCATGAAAGAAATTGTCACATAAACACTTTGCGGGTTTATTTATAACAGCGTATGATTGCGGTTGCGGACATTTATTAGATTTATTTAAGTTAAATTGCCTTTTTTGTGATTGTTGTGACGTATTAACACGCGCCGTTGAATTATTTAAGTTATTAGTATTTTGTAAAACGCGTGACTGTTCCTTGATGAACTTGACTAAACTATTAAAATTAGGAATTTCGTCTTTTGAACTCATTTCGAATAATCTGGCGGTTTCCGAATCTATTTTCTGTATAGCAATGTGAAACAGAATGAAATCAGTGAGATTATCGATTTTAAGGTTTTTTAAGGCATTTGCGGCGGAAACAAAATTATCAGTAAATAATTCGAAATTATCGATAGATGCGGAACTAAATGATTTGTGGTTAAACATCTGATTTAAATATGTAGAAGCCAATAAACGCTTGTCTTCGTATTTATTAACGAGCGACTCAAGAATGAGATTATAATTATTTCCATCTGGATTAATACCCGAAAATGCGGTTTGAGCTTTGTCTGACAGTTTGCCCAGTAGATAATATAATTTTTCGGCGTTTGTCAAAGATCTATTTTCGTGGATTGTAGTTTTAAAGTTAGCGTAGAACAATGGCCAGTTACGAATGTCGCCATCAAAGGACATGATTTCTAAGGGCGGCAGACGCACTTGTTGTTTTTTAATGTCACTGCCAGTCGAAGAAGGCTCGATTGAGGACTTAGAAAAAATAGAATAAACATATTTAATGCGGCAATACATATCCTCGAAATTAGTCCATGACTGTTCGTCGATAACGGCGTTAGCGTTTTGTTTAAGAACAAGATAATTATAACGGTCTAGTGCAGCACTGAACTCGTTGCGAATTGCATCTATGTTGACGCATGCGGACATAAAACTTTCCTGTGGCTCAGCGCCGGAGTTGACCTTTGAAATAAGGTCGAAAGTGCGCTGAATGCGAGCAAATATTCTATTGCGACATGATAATGCCAATTGAATGTCCATAGCTAGAGAATCTCTGGCAGTCTCACTGACTGAGGNTTCTGGCTATGTATAGAATGGAAAGACGCCTCAGCGCCGGAGTTGACCTTTGAAATAAGGTCGAAAGTGCGCTGAATGCGAGCAAATATTCTATTGCGACATGATAATGCCAATTGAATGTCCATAGCTAGAGAATCTCTGGCAGTCTCACTGACTGAGGCATCTTCTTTAGCCTTTGGCATTTTAAATAAATGTATAATAAGGACGCGGTTAAAGTAAATGAGAAGCGGAATGAGCCACGAAACTGCAGTGTGCAGCTGGGCGCGGAGGTAGGTACTTAGAGACCAAGCGAGCGTTGAGTTTGGCAAAATGAGCGTAGAATTAATTATGACAGTACGCAGTGACTGTTCATAACGCGGTTAATAATAAATAATGCGGGATGGAGCACGATTGAAGAGCGATTGAAATATGTATTGAACGAAATATTTACTTATGAGCGAAAAATATTTATAATAAAGAAATATGGTGTCATCCAGGCAAAATATTGTTAAAATAATGCGTAGAATGTTAGAAAATGCGGAAATGTTACGTGAGAACAATAAAATATAATAAGTTTGAGATGATTTTTGCGGATAAAGCAAATCCGGCTCGAAGGACCATAAATATGGTGTGGCCAAAAACAAGATGGAGCCACCGTTAGTATGAAAGTAAATTATTCCCTTCACACCGCGGTTAGGAGTCGAAACCCCTGGAGTGGACTGTAGGTGTTTGGTTTTGCGGTTTGTACTATTTTGCTTTGATCTCCATAAAATAATGAGAAATAAAAGTGAACGTGGGCCAGCAAAACACATGGGAAGGATGGAAATTTGAAAGGTAAAGACTCACGAGAGATACTTGTAGGCAGGATCCTTGGTACGATGAGCTGGGTTTTCCGGGCGCTGGCATCCAGGTGGTATCGTCTACGTGGACGTCTTCTTCGATGATATTTCACACACCCAATGTACTGCACCATATTTNTTCACACACCCAATGTACTGCACTATATGTGGTCCACGAAATACACTCGCGGGAGATCTCCAAAATGCGATTAACACAATATAAAACGATAAATAAATTCAGTCCAGAGCTGTGGGACTGAACGCGGCGCGGGCGCTGCTCCTCCCGTCACATTCCGAGCCAAACTGATGTGCGGTTGTGTCCACGCAATGGGCGTAAACGTTGCGAATTCCTCGATGCTTTCTTCTCACTCGCTCAAGGGCACCTTGTATGCGTGCAAGGGAGAGGGAAGATAAGGAAGGCGGTAGGAGAAGGATTTTAGTGTTTTGCTGGCGAAACACCGATATTTATGTGATTAGNTGGCGAAACACCGATACTTATGTGATTAGAAAAAAAAAGAAAAACCTTAGATTAGGCGCGAAAGTTTAAAATAGAAAAGATTATATTATGGCGGCACCAATTTGCATAAGTGATTCCACACAATCCTCGGATTAAGAGTCCAGCAGACTCGCCGGCACGAGCCAATCGGCACGCGAATTTCGCTCTGCGCGTGCGCCGAATACCCATTGATTATGCTCACACGTGCACAGGCTCGATTCGCGGACAACCTTTGCATTCATTCCGCAATGCAGCACGGTGACATAAATAAAATTTGACCCACGTCAGTAGGGAAATTGTCAGCAATATATACGTGCCAGATCCTAATGTAGGTTGACTTTCGTCCGCTTATAGCCGCTTCAACCGCAATGCAAACAAGAACAGTGGTCACGTTCTCCAGATTGCCACCGGAATTTCTATTCGGATCATTGGCAGCGCCCACACAATTTATTTTAATTTGCGGACACACAATGCAATATTGCTCGGTCGATTCCCCGACTCTGAATATACAACTCTCCAATACAAACTTCCCACGTTCGCATGCTCCAAATACTGTTAATGACGTTTCTTACAGTATACGCTACCTTTATCACCTTCTGCGCCCAACTTTATTTAATCACTCTTTCTCGGAAACTAATGTACCCATTATTTCTTTAATATACATGTTAAGTGCGAAGAAAATTACTCCAGTAACAGTTTAAGACTGCAGTGAGAGTTATGCGATGCGAAGTACCCGTACCGTGCATTTAAGTATAGCATGCTGACTGTCCACTTTTTACGATTGCAAAGTCATTAATTTGAGGTATTAAAGAAGCTGTAGATTGAAAAGTGAGTTTGGTCATTATTTAATCTTTTTAGCTATATGTAACTTTAATCTCCAACTCTTGCTTTCTATTGTTACGTATTCTGTAATTTGTTGGCGATGTAGGTACTGAAATTGTTTTTGTGTGTGATGTTTTTTCGAGTATCGAATGGAGTGAGTTGACAAAAGAAAAACGAATCACGTTTATTAAGCGCGATTAAGCCTAGCTTATCGAATCGCAGCTCGGCGGAGCACGGTGGATTGGACGAGGCAAGGGAAAAAAGCGCATACCGCTAGCTGACACAGTGCTTTATTGAACACAATTCCGTTGGAGGCGCAACGGTAGGCGAGATACACTCATCTGGAGTACCACTGCTGCTCCTAATAGATACGTTGCTAATTTAACTGATTTGCTATCGATACTCTCTACAGATTGCTTATCTGTAATTTACTCGTGCGTCCGCCGACTGTCTAAAACAAAATTTACGGTACGTTCTATCTTTTTGGTTATTCAATGAACAAAAGAACAGTCTTTTGTTTTGCTTTTACTATTTTTATCGATTTCATCATCGTGGTTCTCTAAATTCCAGTGTTCACGTTCATTGACATATTGTTAGTCTACTGGTCTCCAGCTCCTATTGTATTTATCGTACGAAGCTTTACAATACAACTGTGTGCAAATTGTCTGTTCAAGTCCTTTAGTCACACTCGTCTGTACCTTCAAGTGTGTGCTCATCATCGGCCTTTACAACAACTATTTGTTTGACAAGCGTTTGCGCTTCGCCTACAAACTGTTAGCATGTTTGCTGTCATACTTAGTCACGGTTTACTATGTCAAGTTGTTCACACGTATCGCTTCTGCAAGCTTGTCGGTGTTTGCACTTGTCTGAAGTGTAGTATAAATTGCATGAACAACTTTACAAACGTCGACCTGGGGTATACAAATATACAGAACTTCTCACACCAAAGTAATAACGTTCAAAATGTTTCAATTTGGACCATGTCAACTCACTCAAATTGAGATGGCAAAGAATTTCTCTATGCTTAACATTGTAACATTCAAGGAAGAGGCAGTGTTAGAAATTGCGTGCATCATCTTATACTCTCTCATGGCTACATCCAGTATGAAATAGCGTGTACAATAATTATAGATTTGAATTCCTGCGCCAGTATAATGTATTAAACGTGCATTTAGTTAACTAAACAGTGATGATAAAAACTTTGAACAGTTAACTTTCTAGTGAGATCGTTACAGCGATAATGTTGATAGTCGTTGTTTCCATCACCGCACATTTTATGATATGATGCGTGCTGTTAGCATCAAGCAGTACTGTAATGATGTTCAGATACAGTCCAGCTGTAATTGTCTTAACGGTCACTGATAAGACTAAGGAAACGCGCAAATATTCGTAAATTTCACTGAGAAACTGGGGTAGAATGATTCGCAAATTTAAAACAAGATACGCTATCGTTGTTTACTATCCTAACTACCCAAGATTTTTATCTTATAATTTCTGCAGCACTTTTTTAGCTTTATGTTAGCGACGAAGAAAAGATGTGATGAGACTGGACACGCTTCATTTTATGCCTATTAATTCACACTTGCAGTAGTTCGACTAGTGGATTACTTGCCGCATCCATTTATGTATGCAAGCGCTAAACACGTTTTATATTATTAATAGTGATGCATAACTAGTTAGCTGGATCTATCTCCTATTCTCATCTATTTGATAATCTTTAGCGCTGCGCTTTATTGACTCCATTCGAGTGTTATTTTTTCGATGCCGCATCTATACATTTTTGTTTCTTTTCTTTATGAATCACGTCTAACCATCTTGGTCATTGCAGTTTCTAATTTTTTCGCTCCATCGATATGAAAAGTTTCGAATTGTTACTCACTTAAAGCATAATAGAACCATTACAGATTGTTACAAGGGAAATTTATCCCTAAAATGGGCATTTATACAACAACCATTCTTTCATTACTCCCAGAGGTATTTTAGATTATAACCCAGCAATTTGCGAAAGCTGTTACTTTTGATAGGAGGTTCTCTTACTGTAATTTCGCACTTCGCTAGGTCATTCGCAAGTCGAAGCAGAAAAGACGGCCTATTTAACAGACACTTGTTACCTATACATCCCGTAAACTGATCTTATGTCAACAGTAATAATAACAAATGTCATCTTCTTTTTTTTTTAATGTAGAGAAAGAAGTATACCATACCTTTACAATACCTTTTTTGCAAATCTAATAGAAGATTTTAATTAGGATAACCTCCCTTCAATCTATTAGATATCTATTCTCACAGAAAAGGCTGTTAATAACAATTAAATTACTCCTAAACGATTGCGTAACACTAAAATAATCGAGTGTCCGTTTCATCGCCGTTTCAATTAGCCTCTAATAGTACAGCTAACACGTGTCAATAAAATCGCCGCTGTCAAAACAATATCGATGCCGAATTAATTTTACTTTCGATTATCTTATAATGAATTGAGAGGTCAGTTATTCCGGTAACTTTCGCCCGAGGCTCCTAAACAAATACGTACGGTATTATGCGTACGAGTTGTAATTGGAACTGTTACGAAATCGTTTTGAATCTGTGCTCTACTGTTTCAGGTAAGCATCGATACGTCATCGTATATACGAGACGTGACGTAATTTGACTGACACTTTTAAGGTAAGTAATTCATGTAGAGCCCTTTGTTGAACTTTCTCTGCTATACAAGTTGACTGAATGAAACAATGCATGACATTTGGTACAAAAATCTTATGTAACATGAGTAATATTTTCTGCATTGATTGAGTCTTGTGAAGAGCGATCTTTCTTTAGACAAGCATTGAATAGTTAAATTAGATTGGCAGTAGGGTCAGAGGCGAAGAATTCTGAATCGGCATTTTGACCTAATAGCGAATCGATTTGCACTTTCACTTCCAATTAATGGAGATTAATAAAAGACAATGATTTAGCAACCAGCTCAGTTTGCTTGTTACGCTTGGCAAAGCTTGGCAAATACTTGATTTATTGACAATACAGTTAGTGTTACAATTTTCTCGCCGCTCTGAATACATTAGTATTTCTTCGCGATACACTGAGAGTGAAAATGTTTTCTACTAACAATTACTCTCTAATTACCATACCTTTGACTTTCTAAATGAAAATGATGCCAATTTAAATAACGATTCTGTTGACTACGATTTTACTTCGTCCTTAATGTAAAAGCATAACGTTGTAAACAATATTTATCTTAACTTCCACCTTTGGCTGCGCAAATATTGCTAACTGGTCTTTAGTTTAATAAATGATTTGGCCTTAATAGCCTGCCAGTAAGATGGATGATGTGTTAATATACACTCCTCACATAAGATTAAAAATAGCTTAATCACATCGCCCAATAATTTAAAGCATGCCAACCTATTCTGAAATTGACTTGTTTTTCGATTAGAAACCTTAAATACCGTATCAAACTAAGAAGTGTAGAAGTGTAATTGTATGTTGCCGTTTTAATACCAGCAGTGAATCAAACCTTTGAACAATCGCAGTACATTAAAACGCGATTGCTATTGCCATTACTGTTTACTTGACACATAGATATATAAAAAAATCAATTACGCACACTTTCTACGATTATGACTTGTTAGATTCGCTTTCGTACTGTTTGTTTGTTGTGTCTTTTGATGACGAAGCATGTTGTATTGCCGCTTGATATTTAATTAAATTGGTCAAGACTATTACCCAATCTATCAATCTGGTATTGAATGAGGAATTCCAAGATCTCATTCGCGTTGTTTTGATGTTATTGAGGAAAAGGTTTAATGGTGAAAAGTCTCTGTACGTTAAAGGCGTCTTCGCACATAGGGCACAGACGTAAACGATGTCTTAATTAACTATCTATTGTTTTCAATCCATCCATCCTATAATAATAATTATTAATGCGAAAGTAAGTCTGTCTGTTAGGTAACAAATAGACTTTACACTTTGACCGCTGAACCGATATTGTATTTTGAAAAATAGCCTCCATAACAGATTGTATATCTTTTGTTCTTGTAACAGTCAAGGAAGGTGAAGAGAGACTGAGACCCAGAATCAGGATAGTTTGATCCTTTTCTTTAAAAGATAAAGACGCGCGCGATAAAAAGCATTTCCAAGATTCACGCAGACGAAGCTGCGAGCAAAAGCTAGATCAATAAAAAACGGTAATTTATATCATTCTGTTTCGCGTGTGGCATTCGCGTGTTAAGTGTAGCGGATAAACACATTTTACGGTACACGTCGTGACGACAACCCTAATTGGCTTTGACTAATCGGTTATGTCATTGGACGCAGGTTCACGCAACTCGATCTAGTCTTTGAGATAGGCTGAGATGAAGATAGGATAGGCAACAGAATTTAGTACATAAATAGACGGCTAGTTACTATTTACAACGCTTCATCTAACCATGTTTTCCTTTTCTTCTCGTGCGCTTAAGAGCATAATATCCACCTCGTAACTCCGGTTAACTACAGCATATCTTTGAAATAAACAACAAATGGTCTTCTACCGATTCGTTTAAATAACAGCACTTCTGAGAGCTCATTACTGTAATAACGTTCTAAGCCAGGAAGTGCTAGTATTGGCTACCGCTGCAGATTCATATGTAGACTGGTCTTACCGGACCGGATTATTAAAACACACACTTTATACGTAACGCAACTGTAAACGCAATAGATATCAATTGATGCAAAAATGTTCACGTGTAAGCATTCGGAACCTGTTAAATGATGCATTTATGCAACAATTGATGGCCTTGAACGGTTCCGAGTCAATGTCGGTCGTCGCATGCATTCGAGTTCGTTTCATTATGACACAGCACGGAACTGGATTCGGGCTAGCTTGAGCTATATGATTCGTTATATCATTCGAACTGCATCCGACAGCTTTGATTTATCTGTGAAAACTGCTGCATTTACTTCGATGAGTTGAAAAACTAGTAGTTTAAAATTTACTTGAAGCTTTAACTCATTCAAAGTTCTCTCTGACATGTCAGGAATAGAAAATGCTTTATTCATGAGCGCTCTAACGAGACGTTTTTTAGTTGTGGTTGACAACCTAACGTTTACCGCAATAGTGATGCACCTTTCACCATGACACTTGACATTCGCTGCATATCATGTACTTACTAGCTACTTCGTTAGTTTTGCATGATTCCCATCCGCCACCCTTCGGCGGCGCCTCATTCCATGCAAGTGGTACATTATGTGTCATTAGACCTTATAATTGCCAGCTTTGCATTGCACTACATTCTATGGATAGTCATTAAGTAGTTGACCCGTTTCATTAATATTCATATACAATATAGAGTGCCAACAGTACTACTTGCCAGTCACTATAATTTCCTCAATCAAAAACTAAGTCGATGGCGAGTCTCGATCAAGATGGTTTTATTCCATGTTTAGTATATCAAAACTGTCGCACATACATATGTATATCTACTTAAAGAAATAAGTCACAGAATTACATATCATGAAACTGAATTGCTCTCCAGCTATTAAATGCATGATGCTTATGATCAAATGGATGATTGGGGATCATTTCTATCAATCATTTTCCGTAGTCTTTAAGTTGATCCAGTTTCGTGACACTACATTCAGTGCGCGCACATATTGGTGCCACAATTTTCACGCGGCACTGGGTCATTGTCACCATATGGTGATTTACGTGTACACTAATTTGGAATAAGCGAAAGTTTAAACTACTTACTTTTTCTCAGCGTTGTTGACAATTTGTTTCAAGTCAGTAACCGTGTGCAGCAATGCACGGCGAGCATTCTAAAATAATTTTTTCCTATGATTTTCGTCATCTGTTTTCCATGGGAAGCACTATGTTTGTTGCTTATTACAAAAAAGTTGAGAAAATTTAGCGTCGATCAAAGGTATACCTTTTTACAGAAAAGTATACCTGTTGTGTTTATTTTCATTAAACCTAAAGCCCACTTCTTTTCTTCACTGCGAGTTTTTGTTAATCTCTTTAGCGGACTTAATTTAACCAACGAAACCATGAGGTGAAACCATGGCATTTGGGTCACCAGCTTCGAAGTAATCCAAGAGTGGTACCGTAATACTTAATCTAAAAATATTCAATTTTTATACGTTCCTTTGTAACTGCTTCAGATATTACCCCAAACGCGTTTTAATTATAAAGCGTTTGTATGAAATCATCATAAAGACATTATGATTTAGATAAAACGTACATAATACTATTTTAGTTGAGTGAGATTAATAGTATGTAACAATGAATCACGAATGAGACCACGAGGCCAGTCCATTCATAATACGACTCTGCGATAATTCAATTTTACACTTGAGATAACACCGTAACTGCCATTTACAAAAAACTTATGCAATATATTATTTAACACCGACAAAAAAATAAAAGGAATCCAGTATGAAGTACGCTTTTTAGTAATTGATTTTAATGAAAATGTCACGAAGAATGACTTTGATTTGATACACGTTGAAATGAAAGTTATGCAATAGGAAAATATTTCATTTAAACTGCAAACTGTGTGTGGATCGTAACAACCTAACAACCTGCTGATATCGGCACACCTATAGTGTGATCTTGTCGATTTAATTAACACTTTATTTTATTCTTAGATGGTAGATAAGTGCAACTTGTGGACAATCTCCGTGCTGATCTGAAGGATGCATTGAGATGAGAACATTTTTATTCCCATAGAGTCGATTCTTGACACTTATTTATCCCTGCATTTCTTATCGCGAGCTATGTTTAGAGGACTATTTCTGTCGTGAAACACTTTCAACCGAAGTACATTTGATTACTACGTACCAACCTAGTTCTTAGGTTACGTTCCTAAGGTTCGCCCCTTTCTCTTCGGGCCATCGAACAGATCCGACTATCTATCCACTTTCTAACCGTAATGCGTACTGATTAATTAGGCACGAAGTATCAATGCAAACCTTGAGTATTTGCCACAACTCGCGAAAGTGAAATTTGTTACGATTTGATTAAAATTAACAAGGTGATTTAATTTCTAAAATTTTTGTTTTCACAAATTAACTGACTGCATGACAACTGATTCCAGACATTCGACCTTTTTTCTAATAGCAACGAATTCCAAGATTTCAAAAAGCGATTCTATTAAAATGCCAGGAACTTCTAACGGTATTAGCAACGCATATCAAACTGCCTTTGCTGTACACACGTCCTGTGAATGAACTACGCGAAGTAATTTCAATATCACTGAATTAACGAGAACATCGATAAACTGGAATAATTGGCTCGCGTGATGTAATGATGTAATAAAATCATAAATCGATGCAATATGACATTGTTAATGCAAATGATCCAGACCGCTAAAATACGGTAGCGTGTAGCCAACCGGCGCCGAGTTCCCAGCATCTTATTGGATTAGACATAAAGGGTAGAGTTGTGCAAAAACGTGTAACATGCAGTCCGGTTGGCCATACTAGCCGCAAGTCCGTTAGTTAGATATTACAAAAATAGAAGACAGAAGGCCCAGACCATGCTTTTCAGTGCACACGCAACGCGTGCAACTTACATCAGAAACCAGAAAGGTTCGACGGTTAAGTGGGGCCAGATTGCCACTGCATTGCAATTTCTTATAATGGTAATTGTTAGTATAAAGCAAGCCTTCTGCCTTTTCCTTGTTACTGCCCGTTACTTCAAGCCGGCGCCTGCGCACAGACAAATTTATGGTTCAACTGCCGAAGATCGCCTCTTACAGACTTCATGGGAACGACGGTCATTACTTTAACTGAATATCCATCTATAGTTTTAACTCACCGAGTCACCGATACATCTGTGCAAAATAATAATTTATCTATCAGATTTCCTATGGAGAATAAACATTTGATTTTATAAATAACGGTAGTGATTATAGTTATTTAGTACCGTCGAGTATCCAGTTATATTTAGAAGCGACCGTGATATTATAACGGCTATAAAATTTATCACACTTATTTATGTAACTAAATAAACAACGCGTAAATAATGATCGCAATGATTATAACTTGCTTTTAATCATTAAAATCTTTGTACGAATCTTCTTAAAGTAATAAATAATTACTAACTTACGTCACAAAAATGTCTCCAGCAGCCGAAACGATAACTGGCTGAGAAATTTCAGTCATTTCAAAGACAAATACAGATAGTAATTAGCGACAAAGCTAATGCCCTCAACAAAAGATCGGTCGGCTTTAGAAAATGTCTGACCATCCGTTACCTATGATAGATTGACTGTATAAGAGTGAAAGTTTTCTTAGTGAATAGCGTCTACTAAACTAAGCTAAATTTGTTTCTGTCCAAAAATTTTGCGGACTTCCGCCACTGTGGTTGAGACCACAAACTCACTAATGACAGGAAAGTAACGCATTTTAGATGATCTAGTGCTTTTTGCTTTGCCCTCGGAAGAGTAAGCTGAGAAAATAGAAATTGAACAACTAATGCAGTCAACCAGGTAATGATACCTCTCGAGATATCCGCTGATCCATTTTTGAAGAAATAAATCATCATTATTGTACTGCGATCAGTTTATAATGCTAAAGCGCGATTAGATGTTGAATTTGTTAACGATCTTGTTAATTTGTACTGGCAATTAACAAAACAAAAAACACGTAAATGTAAGGTGTGAAAACTACATCGCATATAACATCCCTGGTTTCCCTTTACGCAACTAATACATATTTCATTTTGTTTCTCACTTTTTGTTTTGTGTCCGGTGCTTAAGACTGAAAATGGGTAATAGTGCCTGATAATTGCTCCGCTTTTTGTAATACTCATAAAACTAATGGATTCTATTGTTGCATGTTTTTTGTGCGATTTTAAAGTAATGGGATTATGCAAAGCACTATTTTCATGTTTGCAGTATGTGTGAATAGGTTCCTCGGGAGATTTATAAGAGTTTTGACGGTGTCATAGAAATATTACTTCCGTCTTGTACGGAATTGTATGAAATTTAGAAAATTTCGTTAATATAAAAAGGGTTTGAACAATTTTATGACCTGTTTGATGTCTAATTTTTAAATAAAAGTTACATTGAGTTCCTACTTTACATAATTAACTACTTAAATTCTAGCCAAACGTGTTATCTTTTGCTATTAAGAGAAAGATGCAATTGCTTAAATTTGGGATTGCTGAACAGAGCACTCGATGACATAATGCATAAAACATAAATAAACATGTGCTCACTAATTGTGTGTAGGTACATACTTACAAAATTAACCACTGCGACCACGGGGCGTGAAATACTGTCGTGTTTTTACGCAGAACTTTTTCACAGTTCTTGAACATTTAATATCGCTGCTAATAAAAGCTTGCAAGAAGCAAATAATTTACATCGATCTACACGCGTAATGTGGGAACGCAATCGAAGTGATGAATGCACTTTAACCTTTCTTAAGTCTAATTAGTAGAAAATTATGTACCTACACCCCTCAACGCACCGACGTTTGCTATGGAAAATTGCTTTTTACCATCGGACGACTTATTATTTATGTGTGGCGAATGCGTTTGCGTCGATCGAAAGAAATTTACGAGCGCTCTGAGAAAATACAGTAACAGGAGCTAAGAAAGTCGCGGCTATTAGACTGTAACCGTTTAAGAAAAACAACGCTGGGGGATAGTATTTGTATGAAACCACTGACCTCTTTCTTTGTTTGATCGTTGATTTTGACGTGTGTCTGCTGAGGTTTGTCACGTAGCGGAAGATAGCCCTCGCGGCTGTCGGCGGCGTCCGTGGTTTCGGTCGGGGTGGTCGACTCCACGGTGGCCGTGCTCAAAGTCCCCGCGTCCGTTGACCGCTGATCTTCAGCAGTACTCAGCGTCGGCACTGTCTCTTTCGCATCCTCCACCGTTGTACCAGCGGTGTCAAACTCCGAAACGGTCTCCGTACTATCGCTACTCGTTGTCTCAGTATCTTGAACGGTCGGCGTCTCCGTCCTCAACACCGGCCGAATAGAATAATGCTTCGTGGGACGATACGCCGACGAAACAGTTGTAACCCTAACCGTCGGGGGTGGAGTTTCAATTCTGGTTGTTAGAGTTGTTTTGGCCTCAATGGTAGTCTCGACTGGGATGGGTTTGCGAGAGGGTTTTTTAGTTTTCGGCGGGGAGGTCGCGGTCACGGGGAGGGTGGATTTTGTTTTGGTGGAGACTTTTCTGGAGTAGGTTGTTGACCGTTCTTCGATGGTGGTAGGTGCGGGTGTGTTATCGAGGGTCGTTTCGGGGACGGTGGGTGGTGGTTTCCGGTCAGCGGGCGGTTCCAGACTGGATTGTTTTGGGGTGCGCGACGGGGGGAAGAAGTAGTCCATGATGGATGGCGATCTGTTCCTGTTGCTGGGGAGCCATGCGAAGGGGTTGAAGTCTAAGAGGCGGGGGCGCGGGGGCTCTGCGGCGACGAGGGCCGCGAGGGCGGCGAGCGCGAGGAGCGTGGCGAGCGGGCGGTTCATCGCAGCGAACGTGCGGCCGCGGCGACGATGCGAGCGGGACTGCGCGAGCGCCGCAGCCCGCAGCCGCCGCACGGCGCGCCTACTTAAGCCCGCCCTACGCTGCATCCGATTCTGCACCGGCTGCATCTATAGCCAACTGTCTTAGGAAATTGCTACGATACTTAAAGCCATTAGCCAGTCGTAACGTGTGATAGCTGGCACTCTCGGAATTATTACCTGTTACAAACATCCAACTTACAGTTTACTTTGATGGTTACATTGATTTTGCAATTTTGCATCGATTTAGAGGCGAATTAATTTTATGATTTCCTTGCCTGTCCCTCGTTATTGCATCGTAAGTTCGTAACGGTAATGACATACGGAAGCCTAAAGGATGCTTTTATTGGCTGAGAATTCATATTCTAATAAAGTTAATTAGTTGTAGCTAACGAGGCTTACAGTGTTTGATTATCCAGCATGCTGTCCCGTTACCTGGCGCGTATCTAAGTGCGTTTATTTAAATTTCTATGCAATTTTTCCGATTCATATTCGCCCTGTGGTTGCGCCGAGTACCGCTATTCAATCTTGGGCTCGGACAGGCCATTACGCACGTCTGTCGTCTGAAATTTGTGAGTATCAAAAACGACCGCAGAGCGTGTAATGTTCTATCTGAGGCAGTTTCACACCTAATTTGGTGGTTCGGGCCTACTTGCACCTGAACTATACAGGATTTCTGAATGAGCATAATCAAAGCGATTTGAAGCCATTACGGTTGCTGTAGCCGTTTGCGCAGCGAAATGGTTGCATTTCATTTATCGGTTAGTATTTGCTGATCGTGCTTACGTTACTTGAAGTTTGATGTACAGTTTTCGTCATAATTCATTATTTTATGCAGTTCATAATGACATTTATCGCTTTTCTGCCTTTTCGCCAAGATCAAAGTGAAACTTAATGACATTTTCGCGAACTGACTCTCATATTATGCAGTCAAATTCAATTCACTTTATATTAATAAATCAAAAAATTAATCAACTCACTGTCTTGTCAGACGCCAACGTATAATTGTAACAGAATTAATTAAAACAAATGCAAGGGCATGTCCAATGTGTACAATATGAAAGAGAAAGTTGAAAACAAAATCAGAATTACTTATGCAAACTTTTCGGAGCATGTTCGTCGCATCATGCCGGGATACCGGTAAAGTAACCGGTACCACAATGACGTGGTCTCTATTTGTTAAGGCTAAGAGATCAATTCTGCTCGCTCCATTTACTAGAGTTTGCTTTACAATATTTACAAAAATACGCTCCGCGGTGCGTTAAACATGGTTACGCACTTCGGTATTAAATATTTCTGTATTTACTTGGAAATCTTTAATTTACTCTTGACTATATAGAAAAGATGTTTACTACTAACAGTGATAGAGATATTTACTTTACAAATACTGCTCATCTATCAACACCTTATTACGCTGTCAGCTAATATTTATATCAATTAATAAATATGTGCTGGCGGTATAAAAAAATATATCGCTAATTAATTTATCAAGCTCATTATTGATTTCTCAGCAAGTAGCTGTTTATTGCGGATATTTTTACATGGCAAAAACGTTCGAGTAACATTTTGCACTAATGCTAAGCACTAAAATGACACCTTACCTACGTAATTCTGGAATTTGCGTAAAACTGTCACGATTTCTATTGTAATGGATAACTGTCCATAAAACTGGTCGATTAAGCGAGTAAACTATAAAACCGTAACGTTATATTTACGGTCTCAAAATGCTTTATATTTTCTTAGTGCGCACCTAAAATTCATTGCCGCAGCCTTTTAGCTGGTGATAAGAACAAGGTGTTCGAAGAAGGGTGTCTCAATTTACTGGACTTTTTGGGATAGTTCCATTCTAAACTCCAAAATTTTCGTTAACTAACTTCGACACAATTTGACTTTTTATAACTCTCTTTGGTGGAAACATTACTCGTATTTACAATCTTTAAGAATAATTGTGGGCTAACAAAATAGTGAGTATTAAAATACTGACATGCGGTGCCTAATTTAAATGTTACTTTGTCAAAAAATATGATTGTCATCCAAGTCATTGCGTTTTCTTTTTAAAACACAATGTATTATTTATGTTTGTTTGAATAATGTAAATAATTATTCAAGAGGAAAGTCTTCAATGAATGTGCGTTGGCCTTTGCAAGTAATGTCATATTTTGGAATTTACATGCTAGTGCGTATAGGTCTCATGAAAACCCAATGGCTCAGCATTCAATGAACTTTCTAGTATTTATTTCTGAGACTGAATCAGAAATGAAATCCTTAAAAAAATAAAGGTGTCTAAAGTGTATATGTCTTACTTAGCCTAGAGTATTAGCAAGTTAAAGTAGCATTAGACTGGTATGTAAAGATCCGACGACTGTCGATGGAGATGAACCTGATTTATCCATTAAGGATACGTTTTAAACGGACAACTTATAAATGTTTTTATTCAAAAGATTTTTTTTCAAACGCTAATACATGAGTTGTATTAGAATACACATGATTCGTTATAAAATATAAATAATCATGCTACTAAATCAGACAAAAAAATAGCAAAAACATCAATACATTTTATCCAAGTGTGTGATCATGTGTGTTTGGAAAACAATTGAAGTCAGCCGTGGCCTACTAGATTTCTCCTTCATCAATCCTTTTGCGGCTTCCGTTCTGTCAAACGTCGCCTTTCCAAACAGTACCAAAGCAGTCCGTATTCCCTTAAAACCATCAAAAGCTAATACATGAGTTGTTATAGAATACACATGAGTCGTTATAAAATATCATCATGCTACTAAATCAGACAAAATAATAGCAAAACATCAATAAATATCCAAGCGTTTTAAGTTTAAGAAAACAATTGAAGTCAGCCGTGGCCTACTAGATTTCTTCGACGTCAATCCTTTTGCGGCTTCCGATCTGTCAAACGTCGCTTTTCCAAACAGTACCAAAGCAGTCCGTATTCCCTTAAAACCATCAAAAATGGCCAGCCTACTTTCCTCGCTGTTCAGCCGGCAACAGAGAAAATATGTGCAGTGCAACAGAACCGGTGATTTGCTGCATTGTCTAATGGGAGTTACAAGATTAGCCCCGTGAGAATTGTTTTTGCCAGCGACAAAGTATTCCACACGTCTGCGCATGCGCCACTTCTATAGCACGAACAAGCGAACTGGTGTAAGATAAACTGCCTGTGACATATTAATCAATATGTTGTAACTATGATTGTTCCCGATTTGGAACGACATTGTTTTGATTTACTATTTTTAAACTTTCATATTGCATTTTTACTAAATTCTCACTACTACGACTCATGTAACCGACTCGAAACATCATTAAGGTTGTTTCCAAATCCCGTACTAGTGAGAAATTAGACATTGTTGATTTTAAAATAAAATTAGAGATGAGCGTGATGTGGTCCAACAACGCCTCTAATTGGACCTAAGTAGTAACCCACACTAAAGTGAGACTATTTCATCATCATCATTTCAGCCACAGGACGTCCACTGCTGAACATAGGCCTCCCCCAATGACTTCCACATCGCACGGTTGGTAGCGGCCTGCATCCAGCGCCTTCCCGCTACCTTTATCAGGTCATCGGTCCACCTTGTGGGTGGACGTCCCACGCTGCGTTTTCCGGTACGTGGCCTCCATTCCAACTTTGAGCTTCTGTATAAGGCCTATAGTGAGGGGCCACGTTTCCGAGCCATAAGTCATCACAGGTAACACACATTGGTTGTAGACTTTCGTCTTCAGGCACTGGGGTATTTTTGGGGTATTACAGCCTCCCGAACAAGCCGGTTTCCGGAAAGGTTATAGTACCATAGACCACATCCATACGCTGCGGCAGGTTATACAGAAGTCTGAGGAGTATAACTTGCCACTATGCTTGGCGTTCGTGGACTATGAGAAGGCCTTTGATTCGATTGAGACTAGAGGTGGGCGCCGATATACAATTGGCCGGCGGCGGCGCGCCGACTTTTTGACCTCGGCGGCGGCGGCGTCGGCGGCGTGACCTTGTNACCGATACTTATGTGATTAAAAAAAAAAAAAAAAAAGAAAAACCTTAGATTAGGCGCGAAAGTTTAAAAATAGAAAAGATTATATTATGGCGGCACCATTTCCCCCCGGCCTTAAAGGGTCACCTTTAAAGAAATGTATTATAATAAATACAGGGTCCTTCTAAACTAGCTACATTCCTTTTAATGGGGGCATCTATACGGTACACTGAACAAGTTCACCAAATTTGAGTATGTGTTTTATAATGATTTTACAAAGTTACATTTTCTAACAAAAATAAAAATTCAT